>NW_028186923.1:3462777-3489065 GCF_003343005.1 Rhea americana
GCGGGCCGGGCGCGGAGGGGCCGGGGGCCGGGGCCGGAGCCGACGCCGGCCGCGCCGGGCCCCTGGCGGGTCAGCGGTGGCGCTTTGCTGGGCCGGGGGCAGGGTCCGTCTCCCCGCTGGAGAAGCGGGCTGGGGAGGCGGTGAGGGTCGGGCCCCCCGCCTCGCCTCGCCTCGCCTCACCTCACGGGCTCTCCCTCCGCGGCTAAAGGCCGCGCGGCTGCGAGCGGAGCGTCGGCCCGTGTCGGCCCGCAGGTACCGCCGGCGCCGGGGGCAGCCGGCGCCTTGGCTTCGCCGCCGGCCCCGCGCAGCCGGAGCGTGCCCCAGCCAGGCGGCACTGGGCTGAGGCTTCGGTACTAACAGCTCGGCGCTTGTGAACGACGCTGAGTTACCGTGGCTGGAAAGGTTGCTTCGATGGCGAGCGAATCCCGGGATGGGGAGCCAGTCTCCCTTTGCTTTGCTCCTGTTTGCCTAGCTGTGAAAGAAAAGTCAAGGCTCAGGGAAAGTTGCCGCTTGCTCCTTTGAGCCTAAACACTGCTTTTCGGGATGCAGAAGTGCCTGTAAGCAGCAGGGCATCAGAGCTGCAGTGATTCAGTTCCCCTCCGTGTGCGTGCCTCCTCCTCAAGACGCCTAAAGTCAGGAGGTAGGTTAAAGGTTTGGGGTGTTCGAGCCCGGAGGGGGAAAGTGCAGTGGGCATTCGGCCCAGGAGGTGCATGGGCTGGACTGATCGTTGCTGCGTATTCCTGGAACGTGAGGTCTAAGTGCAGAGCACTGCAGTCACGCCATCTCCAATGCCGTTAGCTTATTACCGAGTGCAGCGCTGTCAGTACGTAAGTCACAGATATGGATCGAACAAGGTTGGAAAAATAAAGCTGGCTTGGTATCTGGCAGCTGTTTCTCAGCTCTTCACTAAATACTCTGCAGTTCTTAGGCAAAACTGTTTATGCTGCCATGGATTTTGCCTTCCGAACATCCCCTGCACTCTGCCGTCTTGCCTGACGAAACATGGCTGGGTCAGGCCAGCGGGGCTGAGGGTGGATGGGACTGTGACAAATACTGACTCAGTGGAGAGCTCAAGGCTCTGCTGTGTTGGCTTCGTATGTGGAAAAGGCCTATACTGTCCCAAATTGTCTACAGACAAATTATGAGGGACAGTGTATCAGCTGCAGGTGCTTGGGAAGGAAGGGGAATGAGAGATGAACAGAAGCACCCAAGTTTTATTAAGGCTTTTATGGCTCTAGCATACTATATATATGGTGGGAGAGTGCTGACTTCTTCCTGCAATTTTTCCTCTTTATTCACTTCATCTAAACCAAAAAGGTATGAGGAAGGAGAACTCTAACCAAGTGGCTTTGCAGTGGCCAGGGCAACTCCATGGGAAAGGGAGGATTTCTGGAGGGCCATGTCTGTTCCAGGAAGCCTTACAGTTTGTGTTTCTCCTCCTCTGCTGGCAGTGGGTACTGTGAGCGAGGTATGGGCTGGAGGCAGAGGGAGAGGATTTCAACCCTGCAATTGATGGGACAAAGTCTAAATATACCCCCCCCCCCAAATACCAATCCGTTTTCAGCGTTGTGGCTTGCAGCATTGAAATGCTGCGGGTCGTGAATCACGACTATGGAGTTTCTTTGTGGGGAAATGTCCAAGTTTTTCCGTGAGAGTAGAAGTGACCTGTTTTGTTTGGCTGCTGGGACCTTGGTCCTAGCACAAGTATGAACAGACCATAGACTGTAGTTGCATGTTCTGGGGACTTAAAAAGTGACAGTAGCTCCATCTCCCTGGCTCATTTTGACCCCCTTCTTCCCCCCCCAACACACACCCTGTTTAGGCTGCAACCTTCTCTGCTTTGCTGGAGCAGCAGGCAGTAGGGCTGTGCTGTGAACCTCCTATGCGGACAGAGTTGTCATTAAACTCTGTCCGTTCTCGTTTCTTTGGTGGTTTACGTGTGTCTATTTTTTCCTGCAYTGGAACATGTTCCCTGACCTGGCTTGCGGCATGGCCTCGCCACTGAGTGAGCAAAGGCATAGCTTTTGAGAAAGCATGGTTTCAGTTTGCTTTCTGCAGCTTGATGTGTTGGATGGGAATTGTTTGAAAACCGTGTGGTCTTGCTGCTGTAACTTCTGTTCGCTTGCTTGTTTTTGCTTATCCTATTAGGTCTCAGCATAAGCTCATAAACTGCCTTGAGTGAAGAAGTCTTACTCTTTTGCATCCAACTAAAGCTCTGGCTCACCTGGGAGCTGAGCTCACCCCAAACCTGTACGTATAGGGGCTTTGGCAGCAGCGGAGAGTAGCAGTGCCATAAACTGCTGTTGGCCTGCAAAAGCCCTGGCTCGAGTGATGCTGCSCCTTGCAGCCTGTGCTAAAAGAGCTCTTTTGCAGATAGCTTGACGGCTGCACCAAAAATAAAAATATGCCTAAGATCTTGTTTGTTTCCTCTTGCCCAGCCTGCAGCAATTTCTGTGAGTTGAGCAAGCATGGGGTGTTTTTTCCATCTGTTTTTGCAACCTGTTGTTCTTCTTTCATTATATGGGGTCTCTTCTTTCATTTAGTTCATTTCATGGATATCTGCACCTGGTTCTCCCTAAACGTGTTCTTGCAGAGTATTTCAGGACCAGCAAGGCATTTGGTCTGATCAAAACATAGTAGAACTAGTGGGAAAAATAGAGATGATGGTAATGCTAAAATGGACTTTAAGTCTGATCTACTGCCTAACAATTCACAACCTGGAGAGCAGGTTCTTTGTCCTCGTGTTTAGAATAACGTAAGAAACAATGCCCTGCTAACTGCAGATTGTGTAGCGGGGTTCATTAAAAAGAAATATTTCATAAAACATTAAAGGATGTGCAAATGATGTTGAAGACAAAGGCTTGCTAATTTTCACTAAGGTTGGTCAGCTTAAATAACTTTTGAAAATGAGATTTAGGTGTGTAAGTCTTTTAGGCACTCACAATAACTACCTTTCACATCAAGAAAAAGTGATCCTAGTAAAACAGTACATGGCTCCGTCAAGTTGTCTGGAGTAAGAGATGCTCTTATGTATTTCATTTTCTAACAAGTACATGGCAAAGTTTCTGCAAGACACTTGCTTATCCCCTCAATGCATAACAAAGAGCTCTAGTGTTTCTTTCAGCAAAAATGGAGTGCAGGAGAAAAGAAATGTTTTGCCCCAAACTGCAGAGCAAGGGAGATGCAGAATCTGAAAAGGAACCAGCGACTCCTTGCTGCAAGCCCCTGTTACCACTAGCTGTATCTGATATTTTGCAAGGGGGAAGGTGCAGCGGGTGGCTAGGACAGCATGTTTTGTTTGCACCCTGGGAAATTCAGCCTGGTGGATTGGGTCCCACCACCAGGGAGGTGAACCAGTGCTCTGGAAGCTCAACTTGTTCACGTTGAGACAGTGACCTGGACTTTATTTCCTTTCATTGCTGTGTTTTTTCTATCTGTGCAGCACCYACAGGGCCTCGTGCGGCTGGCCTAGGATAAACTCTGTCTCCTTTCTCAGCAGCTCCTATTTCCGTAGGGGTAGGATGAGAGGAGAGTGTGGTCAGTGGTTGGGGGGGGGGGCTGGGAGCCCAGGCTCCTGGGTTCTTTCCCTGCTTGCTGACTCACAGCGTGACATTGGGTGTGCCATTTCACTTCCCTCTACCTCCGCTTGCCTTTCTCTAAAATGAGACTGGCTTTGTACTGTAGTGTTTGTCACTAGTGTTATTAAATCCTCAAGTTGTCATTTAAAAAGAACAAGGTGGGGTTTATGGGCRGATCTAATTGCATAGAATTTGATGGCCTGTTATTCTTTTTTAACATATATACCTGGGACTTTCAGGATACATGTTTGTTGGCATAGGGTGAGGACAGTTCTTATAAGTTTGCATGGAAGATTATTAATTGAAATGCTGGTTTTCATAGGAAGCTGTTCTAAGGTGGCTAGATATACTAAGAGTCCTGTTCCTCCTTCCCAATTAGTTTTGTCTGATATTTGTACCTGATGGGGAGGAACTGCAGCTTCTTGCAACATCTCCTGCACTGTTATCCCCAAAGAGCCAAGTGGCCAATTGGCAAGCCCTTGAATTTAGGTATGTGTCCAAGCAGACTGTCAGTCTGGGAGAAAGTGCACAACTAGATGATACAAACTGCTCCCCCTCCTTGCTGACTTTGCAGTGCAGTGAGTGCTGCTCTGGGGTGGTATCGCATYGTGCATGGTGGCAGGATGATGCTCTGAGGAGCAAAGAGCAGCTTCCACTTGCAGTGAACTGGATCTGTCCCCTTGGCTTAGGCTTTACTATCTGTTTTTTATTCTCCTGGGGGAAAAGGATACCTCAGAAAGTGTTGTAGCTACCTCTGTGCCCTGGAGAAATCGGTGTAAAGATCTTTTTTCTGGATCCAGTAAGCTCTGCAGGACCTTGAGAAACTTTGAGACTAGACTGTGTTGCCTGTGAACCAGAATAGCACAGCCATTTATTGCTCTGCAGTGTTTCTGAATACTAAAATAGACATCCCTCTACTGCTGTGTTTTTCTAAGCACAGGAGGCTGAGAAGAGATACTAAAAGCTCTGCATAAATAAAGRTCTTTCAAGTAATAGGCAGGACTCCGTGAGCAGCACAGTGCCGCTTCCTGAGTGTTTTGGCTTGTTGGCCCAACAGTTACTTTTCAGCTTAAGCTGAGGAGCTAAGTATTGAGCATGCATGTATATACAGGCATGGTTAAAAAATGCTAGGACCAAATACTAAACTGCAAGACTTAACAAATCTTTTTGTGCCCAAACCCTTTTATTTCTGGGGAGATTAGGATAAACAGCTTTTTCTCCCACACTGTTGTCTTTGTAAGTTATGGAACTGCAGAGAGACTTCAGTAAAAAGCAGGGTAGAAAATTGAAAGGTCAAATCAAACTATTTTCCTTTCAACTCTGACTGTCAAACACAAGGTCATAATATGGCTTCAGATGCCATGTTACAGCATTTTTGCTCCTTTTGCTAAAAATACAAGCAAAATTCCAGACAGTAATTTTATGCCAGTTTGAAGTATCAAACTTCAGAACAGAAATGGCACCTTTCCAYGTGTGGTTTCATCTGGCCAGAGTTATTCATTAGCAGAGAAATTCCTTCTATTGCAGGGAGCCTATAGGAGTCTATAAGGGTGGGATAGAGCAAACTGAGGAGCAGGCGGTGTCTGCTGATACTGGTAAGTGGTGCCATGCTGTGCTGAGCCCTGGAGCGCTTCTAAAAGGCTTGAAAAGGGAGTTTCCATTCCTTCAGAGTTTTACATCCGTTCTGCATTCTCTGGAAACATCAGCTGCTGCTTTGTCACCTAAAATCATCTATTTACAGTTTCCATGGACAATACCCTAAATAGCATGTCCGTTAATAGCTCCACCAGGGAGCCTGAGAAGTGGTGAGGACCGTGACGGTCTCGTGCTGCACAAGCAGAGGGTGAGAGGCTGGTTGGAGAAGAGGAAGGGGCCGAAGGAGCAAAGAGAGCCCTGAGTGCTGACCTTACTGCATCAGCACAGTCATGGCCCACTCTTTCTTTGATGTCCCTCTGTTTTTCCATGTATTGCGTTCCAGGTTGCATGTGCTGGGTCCAAACCCTCCTGACTTGCCTAGATCCTGCCTTTTCCTTTGTTTTCTTTTATGAGTTTTGGTTTCTTTACTCCTCCCACAGCACCTTTTAGTTCAGACTCTGCCAAAATAGTCTGTGAGAGAGGAAGCAGGACCATTGCTTGCCAGTGCTCCAGCCCTGCATTGGACCGTGTCCCAGACCACAACTTGATTCGTGCCAGTCATGATAACTTCCCTGCTTCCTTTCAGTTTGCATATCTGACAAGCGTCAGGCTTTCCAGTAAGGGCTCTGCCAGTTCTTCAGCACCCAATTCAAAGCCGAATTAAGGCTGGTGGCAATGGGCTGAGCTTGGTGCTAAAGAGATGTTATTCAGAAGGAGCCCCTCGAAAGAGGAGGAAAATGCTTCTGGCCTTTGYATCAAGTCTGTTGTGAAACTACATCAGTTTGTCATTGTTCGTCAATTCTGCTTCTGTAAAACTTTATGTCCAGCTTGTAAGAAGAGGAGTTTGAAGACTTCGCCTTGGATAAGGGAAGCGGTGTGCGGAGCACTGTTCTGTGAGCCGGGGACCTAGCTTCCCTTGATGGCTCTGCATTGACTCACTGCACGCTGGTGATGAATTGTTTCACTGTGCCTCAGTTTCCCAGCTGTTAAATGGGTCTGGGTTGATTTTTTTTTAAATCCCTCTCTCATGAGTCTCTAGACTGGAAGGGAAGAAATCTGTTGGTTTTGGCAGAGCAAAGTTGAGATTGGCAGCARTTT
This sequence comes from Rhea americana, assembly GCF_003343005.1. Classification (NCBI taxonomy): domain Eukaryota; kingdom Metazoa; phylum Chordata; class Aves; order Rheiformes; family Rheidae; genus Rhea; species Rhea americana. The sequence goes on from NW_028186923.1 coordinate 3,469,089, forward strand.
TTGGATAACTTTTGTTCTCTTAAGGTGCAACAACTGAGCAGCCATTTCTTTTTTCCTGTTTCCAAGGAGAACTTCTGCTCTCATGTAACCCTCTGTATTATTTCTGCTAAATACTGGCAAGAAAAGAAATCATCAGGGAGCGAGGGGACATTTAAGTGTTGTTTGCAGTGGGAGAGCTTAGTGCAGCCTGGGACGGCTGCTGTGCCACCAGCCCAGGGCTTGTGGCACTCAAGTGTGGCCTTGAAGCTGTTCTGCTTGCTGTGCGCTGCAACAGYGGGACTGTGCTGTGTTCGTGGTACAGCAAGTTTACCAGCCGACGGGAAGGCCAGGAGGTCTAGATGCTGTGTGGCTCAGATTGGCAGTGAGGTGCTTTCAGAAAGCAGCCATATGGCTGATACATGGCTGGGTCTCCCTTTACCATGGAGTTTTCCTCCTGCTCAGCTGTTGCATTAGTGGAGAATGTAGAACTGACTTAAAACGCACAAAATCCTTTAGCAACAGTTCCTAAAATCTGCAATGTCCTTCTTTTAGCTAAATCCCCGGCTGAGGACTCTATCCCACTCCTCATGCCTTCCCTCTGCACCCATGGCTCTGTCCTCCTCTTAGTCCCCCTCCTCTTCCATTGCTACCTCTCAGTCCTCCCTTTGGGAGATCCCGCGAGCCATCACATTGTTCCTTTTTATTCTTCCGTACTGACATCTGCCCAGAACGGTTTTGTCAAGGTTTTTTCCTGGCTTATTACTCTGCCTAGCTCAGTTCCTGCTGGGCAAGGAACCTCTTCCCATGGGCCAGCATCCACCTGTTTTATGCTGGTTTTATACTACTGCTTGTGCTGGGGCTGGTTATGACCTGTGTTTTATATAACACATTGCACCATGGAATTTGGTCCAGGCTTGGGCTTGAAGGCACTTGGGTAATACACACATGCCGAAATTGAATCCCTCTTGTGGAGGAGGAAGGACTATAAAATAAAGAGCTTAACACACATTTGGTGATAGATGCTGTCACAATTTTTCTGAGTACTRGGGCCAGATGAACCAGCTGTTCCTGCTTGTGCTGACATGTCATGTTATCCTTGGGCGCTTCTGTCCAGCATAGCGAGCTGTCAGTCCCAGGTGGCAAAGCCCTGTATTGGAGCTGTTTGAGTGTCGGGCTGGGAGTAGTTAGTTCCATTTCWAATACAGAATCACAGAACGGTAAGGTTGGAAGGGCTCTCTGGAGATCATCTAGTCTAACCCTCAGCATAGCCCTGTAYGGGGATTGAACCCACAACCTTGGCATTAGCAGCACCACGCTCTGARCAACCGAGCTAAWCCTGCCCGCTATTATTGATCTATCTCCATCCTCCTGTGAGCTAAGGTGATTGTGAAAATACAAAATGCATTTTTGTGAGCATTTCTCTCCAAAAAGAGCCATTGATAARGGCAAGGTTATTCTGTCTTGTTCCTGTTCTCCAAACAAGCCAGCTAGGTCCGACTTTTGTGGGAGATTGGAGGTTGTCTTCTGCACCTCATCTGTGAAGGAAGGAAGTGAAAAAATAGCTCGTTCCCCAAAACAGGAGGAAAAATGCATCTACATCAGTTGGAAAGGCAAATGGCCATTTTTCTTATGGAGAGAGTAAAAAATAAATTTCTTAGGACARTTGAAACGGGGGGAGTTAAGCTTTCCAGTTGCAAGGCTGGAAGATTGGTTTCCTTTTCCACTGTCTGGGGCAGGGGGCAGCTACCACGCTTGGGAGATGGAGGCAGACAGYTCATCTGTCCCCAGCAGTGGCCTGGACAGGGGGGAGAGACCCTGCACTTGGCCTCTTCTGCCTCCTCCAGAGCATCTGCAGGTTGAAAAAGAGGTTGAGAGGTAGGCAGCTGGGAAACAGTATTTTGGGATTTTCTGATGGATTAATTTGGGCCTTTTTTGGATCAATGTTGYTATTTTTTGGAGAAAATCTTGGGATTTTTTGGGAGGGGGATCCCTGACCACCTCCAGAGTGATCTGTGCAGATCCTGAGAGCTCAGTCCCCATTTGTTTCATTTATTAGTGCTCTCTCTTCTACTGACACCAGTACTCCAATACTGCATGCACACAGAGGTTTGCCTGTCTGATTGCTGTACTGAGCCCAGGCRTAGACTAACTAAGCAGCATGTATGTGGTTGCTCTCTGCATCTCTTATTTCCTTTTAAATGGGGGATAGGAAGTCAAGTTAGGATGTTCTTGAATTTTGCAACGGTCATGAGAATTGATTTCAACGTAAGTGTGCTTCCTTTTTCACATAGCTGATTAGCAAAGACGCAACACAAGCTGYGAACCAGTTGTGTGTTTTCAGTAATAAGATCACTTTGGGGAGTTGTGAGCTCACTGTTTGGTGATCAGCTTGTCCCTTAGGTCCCACTCCATAGTCTCCTCTTGTCTGCCCATGGAATAGATGGAGCAAAGCTGTCCTGTCACACCCGGGGGTTTCCAACTGGTCCTATCTCACCAGATCTCTATTTCATCTCTTGCTTTCTGGCCACTGACTTTCAAATCCTTGACCCCTTAGGGAAGTCCACAATGATGTCTGATTTGCTACAGATATGAGTCCTGCTTCTCATGCTGGGTACAAACTCATGAGAAATCCCTTCCTCTGCCTCCCACACGTTCTTTCCAGTTATCTGTATACTGTCATCTTGGCTTTGAACCATTTCCTGAATCTCTCCATCCTGCCATTATTCCTCTTTCAGCTTCTTAATAACTATTTGTGGCTTTTGCTTCCTTTCTCTGAGCTTTGTATCTGCTTYTGCCTTTGCTTCCTTTCTGCAGCCTGTTTCTGTATGTGTTCCGCTCCTGTATGTACAACACCAACCAGACCTTTTTGCAGAAGATGACGGGTAGCACCTTCTTTTGAGCTCCMTGCATCTGCTTTGGGCTTTTTCTGGAGAAGGAGGGTTCAAGGTCTGAGCATCCCTCTTTATTATTAGCAGCACTTACGGGTACTGCTCTTGGCCCAGGCCCTCAGGGTGATAAATCCTGACCAATTGTAGGACAAAAATACACTTTTTGTCCTGTGGAGCATATGGCCTCAGACAGCTGATGGTAGAGTTATGAGAAAAGAACGGGATTGCGTTATTCAACCTTCATCCTAGCCCATCAACATCATTTTCTCTCTCTCTTACACACACACACAAACACACATTTTTGTAAACATCACAGCAAAATATGTATTTTTAAGAAATAATTCAAAGGAAACCAGTGATGCTTCTGAAGTCTATGGGAAGCTTCCTCTGGTGTGAGTGGTACAGCAGAGCTGGCCCTGTTGGTTGGAAGATGGGAGTTGGCCCCATTGGTGATGGGATGCAGACTTTTCAGAGGCTCTGATATTTTGGGGGGACTGAAGATGCTGGCCCTGTTTGAGGTATTGGGGGTTCATGGAGGGCATACAGCAGTGGTAGAGGAGGACCTGGTATCTGGGGAAATGATCTTTGCAGTAGTGTTTTGAACTGATGGGAGTGGAACAAGATTACTTATCACAAGACCAAAGGAAAGGCTGTTGCAGCAGCAGTCRTTGAGTGCATCCATACACTGCTGCTTGGGTGGCGAGAACAGCTTGCAGCGTAACTATCCCTGGCAGAAAGATCTGCAAGATCACCTCCAGCCTAGATGTGGAGGTCCTACAGTGAGGCCAGAGGTGAGGGTGATGCCCAGAGTAGTGCAAGTGAATGAGAACCAGCATCAGTCTTGGTGTCTGCACAAACTGGGAGAAGCAATAATAATGTGGACTGTATCTTGAGACGTGGAGCTTTTTCAGCATTTTATTTCACTAAGCTATAGTGGACAGCTAAAGTCCTAGGAGGAGATGTCTCACTGTGCTGTTGGGCCATGGGAGATCTAGATTTAATCCTTGTGTTTTTGCAGTATAAAGCCAACTGAGTCATGTGGGTCCATTTTATTTCAAAAGCTACACGAGTTCTGAAATACAGTTTTCAAGATCGCAATCTGTTGGGCTGTGTCTCGGTTCCTCATCTGCAGGATGGGGATGGGCACTGTGAAGGGGCAGGACAGAAATGGCTATGCCAGCTTTGGAGGGGAGACAGCGCTGAAGGAGCAGCTTTGGTGTGTCTTGGGGCCAGCTGTGCTCAGGATGCGGAAGAGCGTGTTTCTGGGATACTGTAGGACTGAAGCTGAGTTCTTCTGTTTTCTGAAAGCTATAAAAGTGTCTTGTCCTGAATTGCCATCACTTTTCTCATTCTGGAACTGTGTCCTAGCCCAAAACAAAAAGTTCATAGGCTTTTATGTAGTTTATAAGCAAAACAGAAACAGGCACTGGCATATTGGCTCCCGATTGAGCCATTTTTTGTGTAAAATCCTGCCAGAGGTGACAATGGCCGTGGGTTGCACTGATAGGGATGTGACTCCTGTTCTTAACTTGTGTTTTCAGAGTACGGATTTGACGAGCACGGTTGGCTATGACAACATCATACAGCATTTGAATGACGGCAGGAAGAACTGCAAAGAGTTTGAAGAYTTTTTGAAGGAAAGGTACAGAGCTGCTTCTGAATATGGATTTGGCTGAACCTGGAAAGTGAAGCAGTTGTACTTACTTCTATTATTTCTTGTGTTCTCAGTTTTCTCGTGTTGTGTTTAACTATTCACTATATAAAAAAATCTTTGATTTTTGACTGATGAATAACTTGTCTTTTTGCACTGTTCTTTCCTTACAAGGCTGGTGCTGTGGTATGAAGTCCTGTACCCAGCGGTCCTCAGTTGTGCTAGTTACAAAGCTGAGGACTCAACTGATGCTCACATTTTGAACTATCTGTGTTAAAAAGAAAGAGGAATCAGGATTAGTTGAATACTTCAGCCTTATATGCTGCCAAACATCCCTACTGAAGGAGATGTGTTTGCAGCTGTCGGTTACCTGCCTGGGTCACATGCTCTCCCATGAAGTTCACCGTGTTGAGTGTCCCTGCAGTTCAGCCTTCGGGAGATCAGCTGAATACCTTGGCATGGGAGACGTGACTTTGTAGGCAGCACTGGAAATCTGCAAGGCGTTCCAAACTTCTTATTCCTGTCTTTGTGCATTGTGGACAGTTTATAGCCTTTATATTAAAAAGAAATAGCAGCATTAGATAACACGTTTATTAATCGGAAGACTTGACGTAAGTGGAGGTTCTGTGACTACAAAGACATAACTGAGATGATTTAGTAAAGTATTTTGGCTTTATGGTTCACTTGGCTGGCAATGGCTAATTAGGAAGACTGTTTCAGAACAATCCTGAATTAATGTAATTTTGGTGTTCAGAACTGGAAGAAACAAATGTGTGAATATGACTTGGGACAAAATAGCCTGGAACAAATGTAATGGGGATGCAGAGGAAGAAGACTTGCAGTTAAAATCTGTCTAATGCACCTATATCTGTTCAGCCTGTAACCTTATGTTCCAGCAAAATGTGGGCTTTCTAGCTGCCAAAGGAAACAYATGCGATTACTTGAATCATGAGAACCTGAGCCTGCTCATCAGTGACAATGGAGAGTGCAATTTGTGCTCTKCATGAATGCCCTTTCATGTTTGCTGTTGAAGGTGGTGTAGGTCCTCGCCAATGTGTCTAGCCAGAAGACTGCAGAAATTCAGGCTATCCGAAGAGAGTGATCCTGTCTAACATGCTCTTGGTAACCTTGCTTGAGCAGGGAGGTTGGACTACAGGTCCCTTCCAACCTTACCGATTCTGTGATTCTGTGACGTGAACTTCACCCCAAAACTGTAGAAGGAACAGTATAGCCATCTGCCTCTGAGTTAGAGACAAAGGCATTTAGAAAACAATTTATTTTATGCAGTAGAGCTTCTAATGCAAACCTGTAGCAGTAATTGTTTCTCTCTTCTGACTATCTGTTGCCAGCTAGGACAGCTATCTCAGACATAGATATCCACCCACATGTTTTCTTTTGTGCTCTTTTTGTGTATTGTGTTTGAACTCTCTCTTCAAATAAGAGAGGACAATATGATCTCTCAAAGGTCTTACTTAGGTCTTACCACCACAAGGTGTAGCCTTACAGAAGTCGTCTGTAAGGGCAAGAAGTGGGGAGGAGAGGGAAACTATTACCTCATTTTAAAAAGTCCTGTACAACTCTTGAACAACTGAAATGGTCCAGCTGAGTTTTGGGACAAGTGTAGGGCAATTGAATTGTCTTTGAGACCCCCTAATCCCTTCTGTCACATTGGGTTGACATTGAAAAGCAATCTGTGTGAAGGTGCAGACAGATGCTAGTGACCACRGTGCAGAGAAAGTGTGATCACACAAGCCTTGTTTCCTTAGGATACCGAGCTAAAAACTGCTCAGATGGCTGGCCTGACTGCACTTGGCCAGCAAGTGCACAGCCTGCTTAGTCCTCCATCACCTGTGGAGGTGGTTGTTAAACCCATCAGCTACTAGGAGATGGGGAGGGCTACACATGGGTAGCAGAGCTGCAGCAAAGAGTATTTTCATTCGAATGACTGCTGGTTAATTGCCAATAACAGCTTTACTTGAACCAACCATGCATGATATTTTTGTGGCAGAACAGGAGACTGGATGAGGTATCTAATAAGAGTGGATCTTAGCTCCTTGTGGGCTGACTCAGCAGTGYGACTGTGCTCCTTTCCTGTATAACCTCCACCAGGCCGGGAGTTGGCAGGATTGTGAATATTTCATTGGGTGTTTGTGCTGGAGGCAAATGCCCTTGCTAGCACCCCCCTTGCTAGTTGTGGGGTGTTGTTCTGYGCATCCATTATTCCCTTGTCTGTACTCAGGGGACATCTCGTGGGAAACTCCTGCCATTCCTGACTTCTGCTGAAAATGAGAGTCATTTCTGAAGTGTGAATTGCCTCTGACTTCCCTCTTTCCTTAACAGGGCAATCATAGAAGAAAAATATGGCAAAGAGCTCATTAACTTGTCAAAGAAGAAGCCCTGTGGACAGACAGAGCTGAAGTAAGTCACATGTGTGTTTTGCTTTTATAGGTGTCCTTAGTTGAAAGAATGAAGGAGGCTAGTGAGAGACTAAACGAAATGCAATAAGGATGTTACCAAAAGATGTTCTGCAACTGGTCTTGTGAATGAAGATGAGTACAGTTAGGTTGGTCTTTGCCAGTAATGGAGCTGGACTGCACCAACCTCTCTTCAGTCATAGACTAACCAAAGTGCACTTGCTTCATGGACACTCAARACGAGATGTGGCCCGGTAGTTAGGCAGAGGGGCGGGGATTATGCGACTTAGGTTTTCCTGCTGACTATTATAGCCAGAAAGAAGTACCTTTACTTCCTTGAGTCAAACTGTGCCGATCATCAAAGGCACTGCGTTGCCATCGTGCGCAGGCAGCACTGTCACCGTGGATGGCTCTGAGAGAGGATCTGGCAGTTGTAAGCAGATCTTAGGGTTCTGCTTACATAACTTAGCTCTGAAGCCTGTGGTGTTGCCAGCTTTCCCTGAGTAAGCCCTTGGAAGAAAGAGGACAGCCTAGAGCATCTCACCTTTAAATCCCCCACAAGGACATGGAAGAAAACCAAGGTGTCCTCAGTCCTCTAAATCCATTTCCCCAATGACCCTTGGCAGCTTCTGTTGCCTCCTTTGTTTCTGTACATCACACATGCTCAGTTTGATGTCCTCTGATTATTTATTTATAGTTTTATTTTGGACTATTATTTAATACATTTCTGAAATCTTCATCATGGTATATTAACAGGGAGAAAAGTTCCCTACATTCCAACCACTAGCCAATAAAATATGTAGAAAAATGTTCATATGTTCATACCTCCAAGAGGTACGTTAGGGGAGGCTGCTTGAAACATTTGTCTTGGAACTCAGAATATTCAGTAATGTTCAATGTTTGGAAAAAAAAGATAAAGGGTAGATATTTAAGCAAGTGAGCTGTGTTATACCCACATAGAGGGAAAAACTGAAAGTATAAAAAAGGTAAATAAACCTGCTCCAGGCTGCTTTGGCCAGCAGTCAGCGACTTGCTCGCCAGTTTAGGAGAAGTGCTTTGCAGTTACTGTTGGTAAAGCCTGTGCAGTGGGCCTAGCAGTGCTTTCCTATTTTTTAATATTATGCCTGTGTTTTTCAGCACCCTGAAGAGATCTCTTGATGTTTTTAAGCAACGTAAGTAACTTCTTCATGTTTGTCAAGACACTTGGCAGCACTGAAGCCTACAGGCAGCTGTTTGGGAAGAAAATACTAGAGTCTCCAAAACTGTATGATACTTGAATCAGTCATAGGCTGTAAAATCAGACTGTAGGGCAAAGGAGACAATCTGCTGCTCCTCTCCTCTCATTAGGTTTCCCCAGTGCTTCCTCCAGCTGTTTGGTTTCTATGCAAGTTGAGCAACTGCAGTGTGTGAAGAGAGTGTCACAGCAGAACTATCCAAGTGTGTCAGAAACTACAGGCTCATAATCCTCACAAATATCCCCAGTATTTATCCCTACTTTTGAGATGTCCATCTTTCCATCACAGCTTTCCACTGTATAGCGCAGTGTACAGAGGAAATTTGGGTTCCTGAAGCTGGGTAGATGATTCCCATGGGTCTACTCAGTCAGGTTCATAGAAATGCATGGAGAAGAGAATACAGGTCTCCTAGCCTAGCTCAGCCCCTCGGGAACCTGCAGCCCAACAGACTGAGTTGGGGATGGAGGTCTCCAGGCAAAGGTGAGAGAAGGAAGGCCCACCTGTGGATAGTGCCTGCTGGGCTCTCTTGGGTTTTTGAGGCTGGCTGGAGCTCAGAAGTTGTACTTAGGTTATACATCAGAAGTTGTACATCAAAAGCTCAGCTGGAATTTCGCAGACCAGCTCTTACTGGCTTCTTCACGCAGATACTCAGTAATCAGAGCCTCTAAAAGAAGGTGCTTTGGCCACATTACATAGTCCATTCATTTCCATGGGTTCATGAGGTCTTTTGTTAGTGTCTTACTGCTGAACTGAAGGGACAAGCACTTCATCTCAAAGGCAAAATACATCTCTTTGCCCTCAGCAGTTTTACTTGTCTATCTGCAATGCTCTAGCTTGATGTACAAAACCCTGCCAGTGCTCCTTGGTGGTGCCCTGTCTCCCTCCTGCTCTTCTGCTCTAGCTTGTCTTTTGAGCAGAAATTGAGGTCCTGTGAGCTCTTACTGCATCTAAAAAGCTCTCTGTGAAGGATCTCCAGCTGGGCGCTCAAACCTGGCAGATGCCCATCTGTGARGGCATCTCCTGCCCTGACTGTGGGCCAGCATCAGCCAGGTGGCCTGCCTGGGTAAATGCACACACACTGGCTTTAATTTAGATAGCCTGGATAAGAGCAGTGGAAGTATGTAAGCAAGCAGCCACATCTATACATAGAGGGCCAGTGCTCCACTCATCTGTGCAGCTAGAGCTGTGCTGCTGCCCACCCTGGCCAGATCTGTCTTCTGCCTTGTACCTTGGGTGATGTCTGTAGCGTGCTCTGTCCTTGCAGCAGCTGACCTGTGGTGTTGAATCGTGAGCGAGTAGGGCAAAAAAGACTTAGTGGCATGCTGCAGTTTGGTTTAGYTTCGAATGAGCTTAGCTTCATGAGCTGCAAATGGGCTCCTGTTTCCTGGTGGGGCTGCTCTCTTTCAGCCAGGCCAGCTCAGCGGGACAGTGAAGATGTGCCTGAAGTTTTTAGTATCAGTTTTTCAGTGCCCCAGGTTGCTTCTCTGCTAGCCAAGGGCAATGTGTATTCCAGACAAGAGCTATAGGGTGTGATATGTTAAAACATGCCTGAATTGATCTGGATGAGGAGGAAATGTGAGTGTGCTCTTTTGAATAACTTCTCTTGAATATGAATTTTATTAAACCAAAGTGCAGGCCCTGGCATGACAGATCCTGAATAGCTCTTTACATAGACAGGCTATGTTTGAAAGGTGTTTTAAACTGCTACTGCTTTTGCATGGGGATTTGTGAGGTGAGGCTTATGATAATAAGATACCCTGGACAGAAGGAGTCCTCTGGGTCAGTCTGATGTTAGCTAAAGCAGTGGACTTGAGCAACACAGTSTTCTTAGGCATATATTTGTTTTTTCTTTTTCTTTGCAGAGGTAGACAATGTGGGGCAAAGTCACATCCAGCTGGCACAAACCCTTCGAGAGGAAGCAAAGAAAATGGAGGACTTCAGGGAAAAGCAAAAACTGCATCGGAAAAAGGTCAGGAGTTGAGGGAGACATGGGAGCCAGCACCTTTGCCGCAGGGTATACCAGCATTTGCAGGAATGCTGCGCTCCTGCCCTAGCTCATGTTTGCTGCTGTGCCCCAGCCCCCTCCCTGCTGCCAGAGGCTTGTGGCTTCTGGGAAGTCCACAGTTTGTTCCTAAATGTTGCAACTGCACTGGTGAACTGTGCAGCAACCTCCGACTTCCTCCTCCTCGCAGCTACGTGCTGTCATTTTGCCATGGCCAGTGATAGCTAGCAGGAGCTTAGCTCCAGGGACTCCAGCCCAATAAGGAAGGTTTTTCAGGCAAAGKTGCCTTGCTTGGGACAGATGGGGAYGTGTCAGGAGCGTTGGATGTGTCCTCCCAGTGTTCTCCCAGATCAAGACGTGGTACTAGCCTGCCAAGTCTTATGCTGTGACTGTTGCTCATGAATTCAGTTCCCATCTCYTGTGTCCCTACAGTGAGCTCAGAGATTTGCACTATGATTTAGGACCCCTCCACTAAAAACAATTTCTGTAGTGGCAGCCTAGTGATGTGGTGCCTTCCCTTTCATGGAGCTTGTGCCTTGTCTCTGTGGTGTGAGCTGATGCCTGGGGCTTGCATGTTGGGAGTGGTTTGAGAGGATGTGGGGGTGATGGGGACTTCAGGATGGCCGTGGGAGCTCCTGAAATACATGACTGGGAGCGCTGGTGTCTGCTGGTTTGTGTTACAGGCTGAGGGCCAAGAACATGCTGTGGTGCTCTAGCTGTGATTTTGAGGGAACTTGGGTCTACCTTTTTAACTTCTTTTGGTTTATTATTCCATTGCCTAAAAATGAGGGAAAGCTATCAGAACCAGAGGCTAGCTTGGCCCCAGCCAAAGGGAACGTGGACTTGCCAATTTTGTCTGGCCCTATGGAGGTCACACACTACTATATATTATTAGCATTTCATTTGTATAACTCCTTTGCTTATACAAATGGAGGCTTAGATAGAAACAAAGGAAGGTGAATGTTTTGGACTGATTTTGAGTACTGGAATACCTAACTCCAGGTGGGGGAAGGTGCCTAAAAAACCTATCTCATAATCTTGTCCCTGTCTCTTCATAGTTCACCCTTGAGCTTTGCAGGTCAGTGACATGCTGACATAGCGGTTTTTTTCCTTTCACAGATAGAGCTCGTAATGGAGGCAATTCACAAGAACAGGAATTTGCAGTACAAGAAGACCATGGAGGTAAAGCTGATGTGCTGCTCTGCTTCCTGCGGCTGCACACCTTGTAGGCGCGTGCACTATTCTTGTATTTTGTGCAGCTGTTTCTTGCCATACGAGTTAATGCAGCTAAAATGCAGCACATGGAGCTGGGGCAGAGCTAACCAGAAGAGCTTTCCTCTGTGTCTCAACTCTTTCTGTATTGTGTCTGCATAAATGTATGCAGAGTGAACTCAACAAAACTGAAAGTATGCAAGAGAAATAGCTGATGGAAGTTTTGCAGGCTTAAATAAGAGCAATTTAAACATCAGGGACTCAACTACTGTGAGCTTTTCTTCCTGAACAAAGAATAGCTTGTGTTGTCATTTTGTCCAGGCAGTAGAGCTGCGACATYTGGGACCTTGAGTGCTGTCTCCTGTTCTGCCACACCAGCCTTTTCATTCCTAGTCTCTGCTTTCCTCCAAAGTGTCTTGCATGCCAGATTTTATTTGCTATATTTCCATTTATTTGCTTGCTGACACGTTCCTAATCCATTTGGTGGTTCTCCTAGGCAAAGCGACTCTACGAACAACGCTGCAGGGATAAAGACGAGGCAGAGCAGGCTGTGCACCGCAATGCAAATCTAGTCACGCAGAAGCAGCAGGAGAAGGTAAAGGGAGGCAGGTGGCCATGGGGAAGGGACTGAAAGGGAAGTGAGCGGAGCAGCAGGCTGCACCATTTCGAGGTCCTGCTCCAAACTGGAAAGCACCTACACCACTGTGCAGTATTGTGCTGCATGAGGCTCACTGCTGGTCAAGCTGATACCTCTTTATGGTCAGAATTTGCCTCATGTTTCTTTTCTCAGCTTTGGGGTTTAGGGTGAGATGGGAGGGCTGGTAGTATTCCCCAGCTGAACTGCACTGCCATAGGCAGTGCACCAGGGCTGGCTTATACCTTTCTTCTCTCTCCTGTTTCTGGCAGCTATTCCTGAAGTTGGCTCAGACAAAGTCGGCTCTGGAAGACTCTGGTGAGTGTGAAAATGAAGGGTGAGTGGAGCATTTTCTGGGGCAGGAGGTGGTGCAGAGGGTTGCCCTGCAAGGCTTGAAGCTGTGATAAGGCACTTGGATGCTGGGGTGAGCTCCGGCTCTTGATCAGAGAGGTTGTGGAGTCTCCTTCTCTGGAGATCTTCAAGGCCTGCCTGGATGCAACCCTGTCGAACATGCTCTAAGTGACCCTGCTGAGCAGGGGGTTGGACTAGATGATCTCCAGAGGTCCCTTCCAACCTTACTGATTCTATGATTCTATGATCTTGCTTCAGCTCCTCAGAAAAACGGGTCCAGAGATAACATGAGGCAGGAGCTTGCCCTGGAGGAGCTGCTGTCACCCTGCCYGCATGGCCCCACCATGACTGCTCTCTCTGTTTCCCCTGGGCAGTATGGGCAAATGGCAAGGCACTGAGGCTGGAGGTGCTAGCAGTGCCAGGCCAGCACCTGGGCCCAGTGCCTGGGACAGGTGGGGAGAGTAGGAGCTCTTGTTTCTGCTCTGGCTGTGTGCCTGTGCCATGGATCTCCCTGTCCAGAGGGTGAACTCAGGAGATGTGTAGCTCAAGGCCTGGCATCGGACGGTTTAACACTTCCAAAGCATTGCAGTGAAGAGGCACATCTCCTTAGCTTTCTAGCGAGCTGTGGTGCAGGCCGTGTGGGGCCCTGCAGTAAGTGTACATCAAGGCYGTAAGGCTGCACACGTGAGGGAGAAGATCCAGGCTTTGCTCAGCTCATGGAGGCATTTTCATACCTTCAGAGGAATGCAAGCAAATTCTCTCACACACTGCAGAGAAGCAAAATGAATGGAAATGCATTTGCCAAACTATATCCCCTTCACATTGTGTACAGCAGACAATTGACAGTGCTCCACATGGTTGCATTGCATTGTGAAGAATTGTTCACTTGGATGTTCCACATACAGAGCTGTAAGGGATTTTTTAAATTAATTGATTTAAAGTGAATTGCCAATTTGAATTCCATCACAGACAGGAGTTATCAGCAGAATGTTGCTGCACTGGAGAAGATCCGTGAAGAATGGCACAAAGAGCACATCAAAGCTTGCGAGGTAAATGCTGTRAAAGGCCTTCCTGCTGCAGTGTTGTCCTCCAATTTTCTTCCGTCACTGCCAGGACTAGCGATAGAGCAGGTTTGCCCTCTGCTTTGTATTCCCTCCACAGTAATACAGCAGGACTTGTTGCAGCTAACCCTGCATGTTTCTCATGCTTGGCTTCTGGATGTAAGGCCCCACTGCTTCAAAGTTTCTGTTTTTTTTTCTTCTTCTACCTTTCAAGATTGACAGTCAATGCACTAAGTAGTGACCTTTTTGTGTGTTACTACCTGCATGTTTGGTGCTGCCATCATCTGGTTAGAGTAATCACTTCACTGTGACGATGCAAAGGTCATAACTTTTCTTTGTAATGATACTTAGGGATGCACACAGTCCAGCAAAAAGAGATGCACTCTCACATAAAGATGTTGCTGGATGACAGAKTGTAGGATCACAGCAGTTAGAGGTATCTTTGCTCAAGTCCAGTTTCCTTACTCAAAGTCAGATAAAGTTCTCTGGTAGACAGCAGAGGCAAGACTAAAATGTGATCAAGAGGTGAAAAGTGAACTCAAATAACCCTGCTGCTTAGGACATATGTAAGCTGCTGGACTCAGAGGACCAGTCCTCACTGCAGTCATGGCCTTTTGCCATGCTGACAGGGGACCCTTATGTCCTTTTTTGTCTTTGTTCTTTCAGTTCTTTGAGACTCAGGAGTGCGAACGGATCAGTTACTTCCGCAGTGCCCTGTGGCTTCATGCCAACCAGCTGTCTCAGGACTGTGTCCAGAACGACGAGGTAAATCAAGTACTCTCCAAACCTTCATTTTTCTACTTTGGACTGGAGAAAYCCTGCTGAGCCATCCAGGTTCTTTTTACCCAGTTTTTGTCAGGTTGTAGTAGCAACCATGACCCTCCAAGTCTAGGCTATTGTGAGTATGTGTGATTGGAGTAATAGTGAGAAAGTAGATAACAGTAAATGAATGAAAACTAATCAGAAGGAAGACATTGCTCCTATAAAATCAAGTCTCCCAAGAGCAGATGTATGTTCCTGCATGTAGCCATGATTGTATCACTTTCAAAAGTTTTGCAGGTTGGTTATGAGCATATCCATGCATGCAGAGCCAGTTCTTCATTATTCTATATGCAAAGATATGCAGAATGGGCTGGAGCACTCTGAATAGTGAGGAAGAAACAGGTAGAGCTGGATGYGTTGAAGGAGCACACTGCAATGAACCCACTTGTAAGGAATCAGCACTGCAGAGACCCCAGCTCTCTCTGTACCATCAGGCTCCAAGACCTGGGAAGAATAATCAAGTCAGGACAGGCACCAGCTGGCTGGTGCTGCTCTAAACGTGGGCTAATGAACTCTCCTTAAGTGCTGGGCAGCATGGTGTAGACACCCACATCAGGGGTCTCTGTACCTGCTGCTGCACGATCTCCTCCACCACTTTCGCTGTGGCTACCTGCTTTAACCTCAGTGCAGCCAGGGGAGTTTCTGAGAGTTCTGTCAAGCATCTTGGCATAACAGTTAGAACTTCATAGACAACAACCTTGATTGCTGTGATCTGTGTCCTCAGCCTAATTACTGTTCTCCTTGGCTTAAGAAACTTGTGGCTGAAAAAGATGAGGCAATGGTAGTGTAGCAGGAAGTGACTTTGCCAAAGACTATGCAGGAGCTCCTTGGTGAGGCTGGGAATAGGAAAGCAGAGCCTATGCAGTGGACTGTGTCACGTCCAGGTTGGCCTGTGGCCTTTGATCAGCCAYCAGACAGCAACAGTAGCATGCAGGCAGGAGGATTTTGGCCAGAGCTTTTCCAGATGAGAATTCCTCCAGGAATTCTCCCCTTTTCTCCTCTACTGTTGAAACTTATGTCTGAGGGTGAGCACTGTGCTTTCCCCTCAGGTATGGCAAATGATTAAAAAAAACCCAACACATGATTTTCAACATGACGTATAGCAATGCTTTTTAATTCTCCTTTGCAGAAATATGAGGACATCCGCAAGAGTTTAGAAATGTGCAGCATTGAGAAGGATATTGAATTTTTTGTAAATTTACGCAAAACTGGAAGTTTGGCCCCAGGTAAGAGCTCAGTGTAGTCTCCCAACGTAGTGGTGATATGCTTGTCCTCCTCATGGTGTTGTTGCTCTGATCAGCATCAGTTTAGGTGAAAAAACATTTTTAATGTCCATCATTCATTCTCTGGCATGCAGCAGTAGTGCCTCTGCCACTCACTTATTACCAGTCCCTGAAGAGATCTCCCTTCTCCGTACTTCTAAAGTTTTTAAGGTGACCAGACATCTTCCCAGGAAAGGGGGAAAGCTTTAGCATCTGATTGTTGCTATGGGCAATTAGTTCATACTTACAAGGTCTGTACTTTACTATAGTGTATTTTTCCTAGCTCCTGTTGTTTATGAAAACTACTATAACGCACAGAGAAATGCAGCACCTGTGAGAAGTCAGGCTCCTGTGCCTATATCAAGGTAAGGGATATAATGTGCAATTTCAAATGATGGACTGGCTATTGCAAATGAAGCTGTCCAAAAAAACGTATTTTCTTGCTTTCAGTCTGTTGTAATCCTGATCTGGGAGTGTCACGGGAAAATATTTGCCATGCTAGGCAGCCCATTGCTCTCTACTACAGGATTTATACCAATGTACTACCTATTGTAAAATTTTATGAMCCCCTCAAGTGCACTCAGAGTAGATTTTTTTGCTCCCACTTCTCTTTTGGGATCATTTCTCCCTTTTCATGTGTGGAAACATTACTCTAAAAGTRCTTTTGGACAGTGTATGCTCATTTGTTCTTGTACTGAGCCTCTTTGGTGCTCCTTTGGATTGAGGTGAAAGGCTGCAGTACTTGGGCAGCCTGAGCAATTTTGARTATTGTGTCTTGCTGTCTCTGGAAACAATCAGAAATCCCTTAAAGAGCCTTTGACTCCTAATCTACCAAGAATGACTGAAACCTTCTGGGCTTCCCTGCACGATTTTCCTCTCTTTGCCTTGTTGTCTACCTGAGGAGGGCTGGATCGGTTAAAAGTGTGTGTGGGTAGAGGGAAGAACAGCATCAGGAGAGAACGAGAAAATACACTATTCCAGGGCAGAAGTTGGGCAGGGAGGGTGAAGTGAAGGATACTTCTGCCACAGGGAAGAGGAGGATTCAGGGCTAAAGATTGTTGTTAAAGGTGAGTGTCCCACTTTGGCTGTTGAATCACTACTTGAATCATGCTTAATTATGACTTTCTGATGTCTTGGTCTGCGTGTAAAAATGTTGCCAAGTGCACGTGTCATACCYCAAGGCTCCCATGAATATGTTTTGCCAACTCATTGCTTTCTGKTTTTTTTTTCCTCTCCTATGCTGTATCAGCTTTGATTCCTGTGTTTGCCAAGCAGGCTATTGATGGTTAACAAACCATGAAATGACTTGGAAATGGATCTCTGTAAAACCCAGGCCAGCCAAACCTCTTGCCCTCTCACAACGTCTGGGTAGTGCAGTGCAGGGCGTCACACAGTAGCAGCAACAGCCTGAACAGATGTTTTAGGAAGGGAGAGAATACTATAGCGGATCTTTAGCTCTGTGTTTCTTTCTGTGCAGGAGGGGACCTTTACCCACACCGACCAGCGGGCCAGGTAAGTTACTTGAGAGTATCAGTCCTGGTTTTATGTGGCTTCTGCCACCACAGAAGCTCTCTCTGCTCTCTGTTCCCCACAGGACCATGACCATAGGCTCTCTAAAGGGATTGTTTTGGGCCAAGCTCCTGTAGGAAATCCAGTCCCCAAAGAAATCGCTACAAAGTTTGTCACTGACTTTGGAGCCTAGATTTCACCCAGGAGCATGTTCTAATCAGAGCCTTGTATACAAGTATTTCTGAAGCTTATGGGTGTCTAGGTTGATCCAACCTGCCTCTGCAGGTTGGGCCTTTCTCTGCTTAAACAGCATTAGCTGGATCATTTTCAGCGCTGTTTTAGTGATGAGATATTGTAGTGGGACTCTGGGTTTTAGGCAAGTCTACTCTTTAAGCCTCCATTCATCCCGGCCTCCCATCCCTTTAACACGGGTGGGCAGTACAAGGTGTTTTTGTCCTTATGTAAAGTCCCTTGAGCTCCTTCAAGCACTTCTCATGARCAGATCTGATATCTTTGTGCTGTGTTTTAGATGATCCTGATTACGTTACAGTCGATGGCTATAGCTTGATACATCATTAATAGCCACAGTAAGTACTGGAATTCAGTGAAGAAAAAATTTAATGTGAGATGCAGCTACAGAGGGAGGGTCATTGAGAAAGAAAGGGGATGACATTTTGAGGTGACCGGCTGTGAGCGACAGTCGTATCAGCCCTCCCAACACTTGTCTGAAGCTGATACCGTCAATCCTGTTCTGTAGGTTCTCCAGTCAGTGCTTCCAAGCAGAAGACATTGCCTGACCAGCATGGCAGAGGTGGTGTTTTCAGTTGTTCCCAGAAACACAGAACTGAAATGCTTCTCCATTTTACAAAAGTAATTGAGGACTCTGATAATTATTTGTACGTTCAAAAAGCGGCTACTAAAGATCTCTTCCTTTCGTCAGCAAATTCTGTCGACAGACATCTCATCTTCACACTCAGGGGAAAAAAAAGAATATAAGCACTGGACCYGGATGCAAGGGGATCTTCTGTGTCAGCAGAAGTTTTGATTTGAAGTTCTTTTACTGTGCACTCATCTGGAAGAGCCTGGAGCCTTTTACTCTCTAGATAACTGAGAAATCACCTGTGCCAAGAGGAGCTCTGTGTGATGCTTTGGACATGCTGATTTGTGTTCAGAGCATATTTATCCCACTCAGTCCTGCGGTTATTCAAAGCTGAGGTTTCACTTTGGCCCATTTATAAAGTTTGTCATTAATAGTGATTAAGTTTGTAATCTGGACTTAATTTTAGTAATGTCTCTCAGGGAGCTTACTTAAAGCAGCACCAAAGGTTACAGCTCTAGGCACRGGTCTGGCTTTGCTGTGCACGTACTCCAGGCTTAGGCACTGATACTGAAAGATGATTTGTATCTTGCCTGGTGTAGCAGCCCTCACCACAGCCACCTAAGGAGAGGCTGTGCTGCTACAGAGCTGTTGGGAATTCACTCACCCTACGAAGTTGTTGAGGATCTGAAGGAAGTCAGTCAGCTCTTCCAGCCACCCCTGGGGCTTCCATTTTTTTGGCTCACAGGATAGCTTGTCCCTGACAAGCCCTGTAGACCCCACTTTGGTTAACTTCTAGGAGTCCCTGTACTTTGGACAAATATTGGTGATAGATCAACATTCACAACCCAGTAGTTGGGGAGTGATGGCATTAAGGATATTAATAATAGCAGAATTTCCATTTACAAATGGGGACTGACTATGCACCATTAAAAATAAATTTGGCTACTAATGTTGGCTTAGAGCCATGGACTTTCCTAATCAGATCTCCTCAAAGTTTGTGCCCCTTTTGTTACCTCGTGTCTGATGATTGCTTTGATTCAGAAGCRCACATTTTTTAGGGCTATTAGTCTCACTGAAGTCTCTATGTGCAGTGCAGACTTAACAGCTCCTTCAGTGCCTTACGTCAGTTAGACATAGCAAGACAGCATTTTATTTGTCTAAATCTGGTGCCATATTATTCAGTTTGGAGTGGCAAAAATGATTCTTCATCCAGTTGTATGATGTTCTTCGAGTTGAATCTGCATGACTTCAGCGTGTACCCAAGCCCATCGGTCTTTGGAGCTTTGCTGTATTTCCTTGTGTGGAAAAGATCACAGTGAGCTTTAAATTCTGCCTGGCTGCGATGTAATGACATGTACCAAGTGCACATGTAAAGAAATAATTTGTCCTATTTTACTCTAGAAGACCAAATCTCCTAATATTCTTCTGAAGGAGTCTATTGTAGTTCTTTAAATATACATAATTTTAAAATAACAGTTTTGAGACTTTGTGTGCTGGATGCATTGCTGTCTGTGCTGTTCAGTTCCCATCAGGGCTGGGTCCGATGCACCCTCGGATGCTYGGGTGCGGTGCGCGTCTCTTACAAGGAGGCCTACAGGAGCGTGTCCTCTCTGAGCCCTTACTTGAGAAGCGCTTGCGCCAGGGAAGGTAGCACCAGAACGGATAAACGTGATTAGGCACCGAGCGTCAGGCCACAGGGCCGCAGCCCCAGATCTGCACCGGGCCCGAGCGTGGAGTCGCTGCCGCGCTTTGAATTCCCATCCTRTGGCAATCTAAATGACCTTTAGAAGGCGGACGAGCCCTGAGGTTTGGTGCAGTCCTTCACCAAAGGTAACCTGACCCACTAGGGGGTGGGTGTGTTTGGCAGTTGCAGTTCGCCCCAGGTTGCCTGGTTTTTGGCCTTTTTTCCTCCCCCCCCCCGAGGGTTGGTGGGATGTGCAGCATTAACACACGTTCATGCGCGGTCGGTGTTCGCCGGTACCGCCTGGAGCTCGCAGGCAGTGAGTGCGGCTCTGCAGAGCCGGTGCTGCACCTCGGTATCGCCGCGGCGGAGCAAGACCCAGCGCCGCTCCGGAACGCGCCGCGCTCGCCAGGGCGCCGCCCGCCGCCGCCCGCCGCCGCGCCTTGTCCCTCCGCC
>NW_028186923.1:3489270-3523325 GCF_003343005.1 Rhea americana
GGCTGCCGCCCTGCCGCCCCTCGGACGTGCAGCTGCGGGTGAGCTGTCCTGCCTCGGAGTTGAGCCCGGCGGGAAGCGCAGCTGCCTCGTTGCGCTCGTGTTTGCCCCGCGCGTTACAGCTTGCGCCGCGTAGAGCAAAGGCTGTCGGAGCCCTCTGGAAAGAAAGGAATGCTCTAACTGGCCTCGGTGTGGTGAAATGAGGGGTAAGACCTGAGTGCTAACTGCAGGTGTGATTCTGGRATTCGAGGCAAGTAAGGATCGGGGGGGGAGGGGAAATCCCGTGCCAGAGGAGCGYGTCGTGGCTGTGTTTTGATTCAGCCCCGCGGGATGTGCAAGGGCAGTCAACATTCAAGGCTGCTGTTTAAGAGAGTCACTTCCCTGCAGGAAGGCAGTGACGCACGGGTGGCTGCGGGGGTTTGAGTGGCTCTGGTGGCCGCGGTTCATGTCTGTCCCTGCCAGGTGGAATTCACCGTGAAACAGCTTGGGGGGGATCTGGGGGGGATCGGCATGTGTGAGAATCCAGAGTAGCTTCAGTGCCACGTGTGACCCGCTGTCTTTCTGGTGATGTTGTTGTTACACTCTGCACCCTTACTCTGTGTTAATGTGCAGCAGTGTTTGAGGTTGTAGGTTCAGGCCTCACCGCAGTAAGGACTTTTCCATTCCTGTGTCCCAAAATGGAAATAGTCTTTGGAGAAGGTGAAATCCCTGAGAGCTGGGAGCGGGTCTGGCTTGTCCGAGRCGGGCTCAGCTGTGAAGCTGCTGCTGGTGGAGTGAAGCTCAGGGGCTTTCTGAAAGCAGCGTGCCCAAAGTTGAGCCTGTGCAGCAGCAGTAACGGCAAAGTGATTCGAACATGGTGAAGTGGCCAAATCAGTGAACCCGGCGCTGGTGAAGGCCAGGCCAAGCGTGCAGTGAGTAGCAGTCAGTTACTACAGATATATTTCCAGAAAGTGATAGTTATCCTTACATAGATGTTTTTTACTGGAACCAGTTCACTTAAATGTTGGGGAAGGAGGATGGGATGGTTAGGCACAGGCCAAGCCTAATGAGAGATGTCATCTTTGGCTTGAAGGCTAACCCCTCGGAAGAGGGAACTGCAAGTTATGCTTTTATGCTAATTCAGGGCCTGATTTTTCTCATCCCTTCTTGGATGAAATACCTGTTAAGATTACTGCTTTTTTTTTTTTTTTTTTTTTTTTTTTTTTTTTTTTTTTTTTTTTTTTTTTTTTTTTTTTTTTTTTTGCCTTGGAAAGAGAACTGACAAACACTTTATAAATTTTACAAGAAACTATTTTTGTCTAGTAGTAGCATGTGAGTATCCTAGCGATGGGAAAACACTATTTGGAGATAAAGGGAGTTTCATCTGTGTAAGGGCTGCAGGAGGGAACTTCAAGATTGTACTGAAGAAAGGACTAGCAGTTTTGCATGTTTGTGAAGCACGCAGATCACGATACTGTCGAAAAAATCTGTGATATGGTACCCTGTGAAAAATCCTACTCGTTCTAGTTCAAGGAATTGTTCTGATCTATTTTTAACTTTTCCTCCATAGCTCTAGTCTTGGAGTGTGTCAGCAGCATTTTGCAATCAAAAGTATTTGCAGGTTTTAACACACTGTAGAAAGCAGTTTGAAAGCAAAAGCCCATGTATTGCCATTTTGTAGAGGTGCTGGAAGCATATGCTTTAATTAAAAGTAGGCAGCTGAGATCAAGGTTAGCCGAGGTCTTGATGTTTAGAGTTGTTTTCGTGTATGCCCTCTCATAAGGCAATATCACATGTCAGCTGCTTAGTGAAACCATGCATGAAATTGCCAGCAAGTGTCCCAAATTTTTCCCCTACTTCTGGAGGAGTACTGAAGCTTTCTATAATTTCATTTGTGTTCTTTGTTGTGTTTTGTGGGTCATTCAAAACTGGAGGGACGTAACCCAACTCCTCCCAGCTTCACTTTTTTGGAAAGATAAGTATACGCTGTTTACAAGTGCATCTTTCATTAATTAATTWATTTTGAATGTAACATTATTTTACAAAATGTGCTTTTGGAAGGAGACTATAAATGTACACCTTAGACTAGGGCTGTGGGGACACTTTAYTCAAAACTCACCTTAATTTAAAAGTAAATACTCTCCTATAATTTTGCACGTTAATAAGACACTCTGTTCTGGGATGTTTGTAGCTTTTTATGGAGAAACACAAGCATCATTTCAGAACTGACCAAGAAAACGGGCACTGATAGACAGTCTTCAAAGAGGAACTAAGGAACAAGGATCTATTTGGCACATTTTTACCTTTAATATTATAAAAATTAACCTSGTAAGAGTGGCTTTTGGCATTGTGCTGTTGACGAGCACTGCTTCTGGGGATGGTTGGATTTGGGATGCATGGGGGAGAGATTTGTTTGTTAATGAATTCCTGTTAATTTATTTGTAGGAAAAAAAGAAAATAAGTAACAAAGAGTCCAATATCCAAGAATCTGATGATGTCTTCCTCCCTCCTGTGGCAGAAGTGTCTTCTCAAGCTTGTAAAGTGCAGGTGGAACATCCTGAAGGATTTACAGAAATCCAGCTCAATGATGAAGCAGAGGACAGAAGAACTGTAAACGATGTGTGTGATGTCCCCTTGAGTACTTCAACCTTACCAAGTGAAGGATCTTCAGCAGTGACTTTAGGGCCTCCAGCAGCTGGAGAAGAGYGCAAAGCCCATCCCTTATATGAGGAATGTAGGAGGGTTGTTCACAAAAGTGGGAAAAGCAAGCTGGACAGAATCCAGAACCCTGGGGAGGCTCTTGCTAGGAAATCAGGAAGTTGTGGCGTCTCGGGCGATACCTTTCATTCCAGTGCTGCTGGCTCTCATACACTAGTGGATTTTGTACAGGAAAAAGGAACTGAAAGTGTTCAAGATGTTAAAAATCCTCTTGTCCGTTCTTTAGAGAAGCTTCCTGTTACTGTGCCACAGCTCAGTGAGAAATCCAAAGTGCGTATTCAGCATTTGAGATTGAAACCTCTTTATCCAGACTTGTCAGCTGAATTGTCTTATGAGAGACCGACCATAGTAGCAGTCAAACCGCTCTTACGCAACGAGAGGCTGTATCCAGAAATCCCAACAGAACCAGAACTGGTGCCGTTTACCAGAGAGCAGCTGAAAATTTTTGAGCCGTGTTCATGGCTGGAGAATGTTGACTCCTATGCAGAAGAATTTGAAAGTGTTGCTCATCAGGACAGACATGAGTTTCATGAACTACTCCTGAACTACCTGCGCTGTAGGAAGCAGCTGTTGCTGGCTGAGGCTGAGCTGCAGGCCATGACGACAGACTGCCAAAATGCAAAGGGGAGATTATGGACRTTTAAAGAAGAACAGAAAACTGCGCAGGTGCTGTATTTGAAACTATCATCTATTTGGACGTGATTCTGGACATTAGTCTTGGTTGCTGTCAAGCTTACTGTATTTAGGCTGGTTTGCTGTGAAAGAGATGGTTACCTTTGCTTTTCCTTCTCTCCACTGTCTCAGTGCCCCCTGCTTACCCCACTCCTGCAGTGCTTAAGAATATAATCCTGTTGATGTTGAAGGCAATTTATTCTTTGATTTAAACTTTGACAAATGTAGGATATTGCAGTCTGTGTTAATGATCTCTTCTGGAGCCAAACTCCCGTCTGTAGTCAGTCAGAATGAGATGTGTATAACCAATTCTGCTTGTTGTGTTGGGTCAGGTTTGTGCCACCCAGAGCTTCAGCTAGGTCCGAGGGATCTGWGGTGGAATAGGACTATAGCCAGGATTTCAAAATGACCGTAGCAGYGCTTCTGCATGTTGCATCTGGACTGCTGCCTATAGTGATAATTTTCATTGACGTCATTCGTGACTGTCCTGCTGGCAGAGGCTGCAGGTGCCGTGGAACTAGGGTCCCGCTCCCTGGGGCCCTGTTACCCGGAGCACAGGCAGTGCGAGATGCGTCCACTTCCCGTAAGTGCTGYGCCGAAAGTGTAGCTGTGGTTATAGCTCCCTCCGGGGTGGCAGTGGCACTCTGCAGCATTGCTGYCTGCAAACCGGAGCGCTCTGGGGAGGTTTCTGGTACACGCACCAGAGAAGTCTTCCTCAGAGCTTGTTCTGCGTAACTTGTTTTTGGAACTGGTGATTGTGCGAGCAATGGAGCAGTTCCTCTGATGCTGTTTGTAACCAGTTCTGATGAYGTGATGGCTAAGAGTGCTGAAGACCGTTTTACATGGTGGATCCACTATTGTTCCTACAAGCGCAGCTCCGCAGAGTTGAGAAAATGTAGAGACACATTCCCTGAACAGACACGAGTCTTTTCCTTTTTACTAAGGAGCAGAATGCAATGGTCCTATACCACTGAAAATTATTAGACTTCTAGTTTTGCTTTGATCAGTTTCTATGTTCTGCAATTTTTATGTTCATTTTTACATGTCCGCTGGTCAGTGTACAGTTAGCAAAGCTTGCCGATTGCTTTATTCCCTCCCAATTCACTGTTTGTTGTGTGTATGTGCAGATAGTCATCTTTTTAATACCAATTCAAAACTTAATCTAACAACTTATGTGGAGCAAGAATACTTTCAAGCTAAGCTTTCTAAGTGCATACTGCAAAGCACATTTTGTGGTAGCATAAAAGGATAACAGAGATGCTAAATATTATGATTTCCTTATGGTAAGGAATTAAAGCAGGGGCAGAGGAAGATTATTCTCAGCCTTGAATTCTAGTTTGGAAAAAGTTAGAGTACAGTTAATTTGAAAAAATTTGAATGTATTTTGGGGGAGTTACTAATAAATACTGAGTTCTAGGAGCCTGTGAAAGCTTTTAGCTTGTGTCAATGTATGTTTTGAATCTGAATATTTATGCAAGTCTGAAAACTAAGAAGCAGTCGCGCTCAGCTGGAAGTAGAATGATCTGATTTTTGTTCACATCTGTTGCTGATAAAGACAAGCCACTTCATCTGATGTCAGTTGTTAATTCTGGATTATTGAGTGTTTATAGAGTCTATTTTTTTTTTGGAAGTCCGAGATCTGCTATAACAGCAGCAGCTCTGAAAAATAAATAGGATGCACCCAGATTTTTGTCTTTGCTGTCTGTAAAGTGGCCATTCTCATGAAAGCTTTGAAATCTCTTGAGTGGAGGGTTATATCAGAGTTAGTTTCTGTAAACACAATTCACCAAGCAAAATGACAAAAACATTTACATAAAATAATTGCTTTCTTTTCAGGGTGTCTGTGCAGATCAGTGCAAAGTGTCAGGTCACCATCGCTATCAGACAGTAGAGATGAATGAAAGCGTGTTGGGGGAACTGAAAAAGCTGTTCGAAGCCAAAGCAGAGCATGTGCATCAGACACTGGCACTACACTTGTACACTTCAGTGTTGTCCCGGTTACAAGTGGAGTCTTATATCTACAGGTTGCTCAACAGCTCGTCGCTGCTGAGATCGGTGGCCCTTCAGCAAGAACAAGGTGTGTTGCTCGTCTGGACAGCTACCTGTGCTGTCAGGGTGCTGAATGCCTTATTTGCCTGGAGTTCTGACGTTCCTGTGCTGGGATTTGTATATTGAGTATTTCTCCTCGATACTAAACCCTGTTGATTTTACATAATAATGAGTAAAACTCTTCTCATGCAGAAAAAGTCTTAATTCTCTTACCTTAGTCTCCTGCAGAGTGGAAGTTGAATGCAGGAATGCTACCTACTGCCACCAGTCACCCTGGAGAAGTACTGGGTAGAATGAATGAATCCACTCTGAATCCAATCACTTGTTGCAAAGGCAACGTAAAATGCAGTTCCTTTTCCAGATTGATTATAGACCGTTTTAAAACGGTCATCTTGCTGCTTTACGCCTCTTGGAAGGCTGTTTGAAATCTCACAGCTCTAATACTTAAATATCTTTTTGCTTTTCATCTGAAGCATGTCACCAGTGTGGGCTTGTGGCAGTATCATCTTTGAGCTAAAATATCCCTCCCACTGTATATTTATTCCTCCTAGTCCTCCCCTAGCCCCAGTTTATATGCAGAGTAAATGTGCTGGTTCTTAGGAAGGTCATGTAAAAGGGAGGCCTCTTATGAGAGTAGCCATGGTATATTCTTTTTGTAATTGGTGTCCAGTACTTAATTACAAGTTTGAATAAAATACATTAAGTCATCTTCTCTGTCAGTTCTAGAGAGCTGCTATGTTGAAATGTCATTATCTGTAGATACAAAGAGAGGAAGTTTTCTGTATAATCTCCAAACCATTGCTTATGCTGCTACTGCGAGAGCTGCTCATCAAAGCTCCTTAATTCTGTTTTTAATTTACAGTTTCAAAGCAGTCAGAAAATCTTTCTTCAGACTTGAGCCACCTGAAAGAGTGTATCAGCGTTCTTTTCAGTTTCACTCGTAGAGTTATCGAAGACCCTCAGTTTCAAAGTGACCTTCTCGCCTGGTTGCGGAGACTGGTGAGGGAGTGAGTATGTATGTAGCTGTGTGATCGAGCAGCTGAGATCAATTCAGAAGTCTTTTTTTCTGAAAGAGTTATTGTTTGTCCCATGTACAATCAGTTCCTGCTCTTTTTTTTTTTTTTTTTTTTTTTTTTTTTTNGGAACCTGTTGAATCTGTTGCTGAATCTTTACAATGAATTCCCTGGTCTGATAAAGTCAGTGGAGATGGATAGTCTTAATCAGGTCTGGCACATGAGCTACCAACACTGCTTGAGGTGAACTTGAGCATTTTAATGGTTCCTGAGCATTACTGTTCTTGTTTCGGAAGTAAGAATATTCAGACCTATCAGTTTGGGGAAACTTCCTGCTGACTTTTGAAGTAATTAAAAATAATTTATTTAAAATTTTACTGCATTTTTTTTCTGAGAAAAAGGTTTGTGCTCTAGCTCATAAGCTGAACAGCAGCTTTTCAGTGTTGTTCCCTTGTTGCTTGTTAAAAAGTGAGAGAAGTGAAAAAGCATTATTATTCTGCTTAGCAAGAATGAACTTTGAAATTATTTGCAAGATTCCTGTATGCTTTCCTTTTAGGTGTCAGTGTTGCAAAGAATTGGCTGTCCAGGTGACCATCTCTTCCTCTTGAACCACATCCTGCGGTGCCCAGCTGGGATCAGTGAATGGGCTGTTCCATTCATTCAGGTGTGAATGTTTAATTCTTTATTTTTGCAAAGTTGGAGTGGGTTGGGTAGGAGAAGAGGATGTCTGGTACCTAATCAATCCGCTGTGACTGCTGCACATCTCCAGGTTTATGGAGCCAAGAAAACCTGGTTTTCTTGGTTCTGCAAAACAGAGGTGGTTGTCAAGGTGTGCATGTACACAGGTTATCTCAGCTGTGACAGGAAACACAATACCTCTTCTCACTACTACTCAGCTGGAGAGGCTCTGAAGGGGSTTGAAGATTTAAGGTGCAGCTCAAGGCCTCACACAGGTTTCAGGAGAACTCTTAAGGAAAAGGGAACTACTTAGATTTGAAACAGTTACTATATTTGAGACAAGTGAGACTGGAGGCAGTTCTGAGAGATACACGGGGTGAGTGAGAGCAGTTTCTAAATACTGCACGTTGAAGTGGGTTGGCTGTGTTTCCTTGAAAAGTTCATTAGCTGGCTAATTAGGAATGCAGTGGAAAGTGTTCATTTTATAGAGATCAGAGGGAATGAAGATGTCCGTAGGCAGCAGAGCATTTTTCAAAGCAAAATTTTTGCCCTTTCAAGAAGGGAATATGTTAGAAATCTAATTGTAGGAAGAGGGTTGCAATTACAGTAACAGGGAAATGGCAAGCAATAGAATAAAAGGGAGACTGAGAGCAGCACTGTAACTTCCCTTTTTCTCAACTCTCTACCTTCCCTCTGGTTCTTAAACGTACATGAAGGGAAAAGAAGTTTTCTTTTTGTGGTGCTTTTAAGGGGTTTTGTTTTTTCACCTTTAAATTTCTTTTTACCTCRTTTTGTTGAGCGAATGTACCAATCCTTTGCCATAGCACTGTTTCTTCCAAAGAGTTGGAGTTGTCTTTTATGCATACTTTTTCATCTGAACAAAAAGCTGGTAATAAGGAATGAGAAATTCGGAATATAAATTTCTCTGGTAAAACTAACTTTTTTTTTTTTGAACTTAGACTAGATTTTATGTCTTATTTCAGATCAAAGTCTTGGATAACCCATCAGGTGTCTTTCATTTCATGCAATCTCTTGCCTTGCTTATGTCTCCTGTCAAGTAAGTGTGAAAATGATTTTTATAAATGTATTTTGATTATTTAATAGTAGAAAATGTAATGACAAAGAGTCTACTTAAACAATCCTGAAAGTGTACTGCAGGCAAAGTCATAAATGCAGGCACAACTAAGAGATTCATAATTAAATTCAAACGTTTATTCACCTCAGGTTACAGCCTTGGTAGTACATTTCCCTACTGTGCACAGTGTGATAGAACTTGCTTTCACCAGTCAAGTAGCTAGCGATAGCTGACATTCCTGCATGTTTGTCATTGTKAGTTCTGAAATAAAATTCTAGACCATGCTTCCACAGTTACCCAATAAGAAGACCATCTCTGCAACAAAAGTGCCTGAATGAAGGGTTTTGCAAAGTTGGAGTATACACTGCTTTTGCTCTTTAATTTTTTTTTCTCATTATTTTGTTTTCCTCTTATCTAGAGGGAAGATGAGATGCTGGGAAAMGCTAGCTATTAAAATCATTAGTGAAAACTGCTGTTACATGCTTCAGATAAAACATAAAACTTGCCCCAAASCATAATCTGTTCGCTCTTTGAGTTCTTTAGTCATCAGCCTTTCTCTTTGGTTTGCTTGCTAGAGGGTAGTGTTTGGAGATAAATTGCTCACTTGAGTATGCCCGTTGCAATAGGAAAGTCACAAGTCTRGGCCTGGACRCATTGAGGTTGTACCTRTTGAGACCAGCAGACTAATGTTTTTTGTAGAAAYACTAGGTTCAAAGAAACAAACTGYTAGTTCTTAGTGTTGACAGTCAAATCTTGATAGTTTGACCCTAAWTTAACTCRAACTTGGGCGCAGCAGGCACAAACTGAAACACAGGCAGTTCTGTCTAAATGTWAGGAAGAACTTCACTGMGAGAGCGACAGAGCACGGGACCAGSTTGCYCAGAGAGGCTGTGGACTCTCCCTCTCTGGAGATCTTCAAGGCCCGCCTGGATGTGATCCTGTCTAACATGCTGTAGGTGACCCTGYTTGAGCAGGGGGTTGGACTAGATGATCTCCAGAGGTCCCTTCCAGCCTCAACCATTCTGTGATTCTGTGTGATTCGGTGACTCCTGTCTACTGTGGGCTGTTATTCTGTTTCCTGTTTCACAGTTCCTGTGTGGAGCTGTTTGGGAAACAAGTGTGTGCTGAGGACATGTGATGCCGGTGTGTTTTGGTGCTTGCACTTTGAATGTAGACTCTTCTGAGGTGTCTGGAGTGGCTCTCCCAGCTGGTGATACAAGAATGCAGAGCTTCCGCTATGGCTGTGCTCCCTGTTACAGGCCAGACACTTGTCTGATGCAGTGGCTGCATGTCGAGCGCAGGTTTTAAATCTATATTTGGCTTATGAAACCAGTATCTTAAAGCTTGTGTTGCATTTGTAAAATGTTTATATTTTCAAAGTATGAGTTCTGGGAGATTTTTTTTTCTTTTTCCCCCCTGCTCTGTGACCACTGAGGTGACATGGTGCCAATGTCTTGTACAAAATGTGCAGAGTTCTTTCAGTATATTCCTAGGTAATWGGAAGTTAAACGTTATGGTTTTAACTTTTTTGTATATAGTTTTTTTGCATGTTCATTTGACTTCCCAGGGTATGTCTGTACAGCTAAGGATTTATACAGTATGCAGCCTGAAGTGTAATGTAGTGTAGTGTAGTGGCTTTAAGATGGGCTGATATATGGAATTTTTTCTCTACATTTTGTCGAGTTAGCAGTATTGGAAATTGAAACAAATATGCTTTCCCGCTTGAAGAGTGCTAGAATAAATGAGTGAACATATGTTCAGGGCAGCTCTTAACATGTGCCAAAGTGGGTTCAGACAGACGAAGTTGAATCTCTGGGGTGCTCCTGGAGCTGACCTGATGTGAGGCAGCTCTGTTCTGGAAGTTGTTTAGTTGTGGTAGCTCAGTGTGCCTAAGATGAGCCTTACTAATTTTGCTGTGACATTCAGTTAGTGTGACTCTACGAGCTGTGGAGTGGAGCTGGCCTGCTCTCACCCTGTTAATGTTTGATTCACTGGATGATAGCCTTAAATGGTTGTTGGAAAGTACCTCTTCTTTGGAATATAATTTCCTTTAATTTGACTTCTGGATTTTTTGTGTAGACAGACAAAGAATAGTGTTATCTCATGCATATTTAATATGACTTGCTATAGAGGGATTCTAGTCACTTGTATTGTTCAGTGTATTTACTTGTAAGATCGAAACCTGAGTTCAGACATCAGACTGGTGTGAGTTTTGTATGACTTCAGGGTATCTGACATACTTGTTAATGTCTTGTGTCTGTTTTAAAATATCTTCTTTTAACTAAGACTTGACTAAATTCAGAGTTCTTTATTTTTTCTAATTTTTCAAAATTTGATTTTCACTTTAAATGGATTTATGCCCTCAGAAATCGGGTAGACTTTATGTGCCATATGAAACCAAGTGAAAGAAAAACTTCCTCTTCATCTGGAAAAGAATCTGGAAACTGGACACTAGTAGATGAAGGAGGAGAAGAGGTACAGCAAACAAGTTTTTTTCCTCCTTAAAGCTTTTGCTTAAGCTTATTGTATTGATCCTGTGAATTGGAGGAAGTAAAGCTGACTCTTACTCGGTTATAAAGCATCATTTTAAATTTAGACCTATTTTTGTTTCCTTGTATCTCTGTCGTGTGACTATAGGTAGTCATGGAGTACTAGAAACTAGATTTTCCAGTAATGAATATTACCAGGTATAAATTAAACTTTATTGGAACTATAGCATTTAAAGGAGGGAAAAATAAAGCGTATTTAAGGTGACAGAATGAATTTTAAAATGTTTGTACAATATGGAAACAGACATGCATTTGAATATGTGCTTCACTTTAGGGGTTATGTTGGACTATCATACGCTACATTATGTTTAGTTCTGTTTCTTAGCTATGTAAAATCTCAGACAGCCCCAAATTTAGGGGCCTGTGTGTGGGAAGGGGAGTTTAGTGGTCCTTTCTCGTGTGCTTTCTTTGTTTCTCCTTACAAACAACTCAGAATTAGTACAATAGCTAAGTCCTTCTATCATAATTTTTATTGGGAAAGATATTAAAAGCTGAATTTGTCTGCAGGATGAAGATCCTGAAACAAGCTGGATTCTGCTTTTGGAAGATGACTTGATTGTCCTGTTGTCACAGTTCCCCTTCCATGAATTGTTTCAACAGTTCCTTGGAATCAAGTCTGGAGGTAAATCAGCTGCTAAAGAAATATTCTTCATTTTGGTTACGTTAAATGAATTAATGACTAAAATAACCAAAAATGCTGCTGCATTGTGGGAGATACTCTTCAAACTGAGTAATAAATGAACCTGTGCAAACAGCTCAAAGACTAAGTAGATGAGATGCCAGATCGTGCTGTGTGTATGACATAACTTAAAGTTCAGTGTTTTGGAACTAGTAAGTTCATAGCAATGTCAGCATGCAAAATATTAGTGTCCTTTCCTTTAGTTTTGATCTGCTCAGAGATATGTTCAAAGATATGCTTTCAGAGCTATTCTTTTCCCCCTTGCCTGTTAACTGTAATGCTAGTGTGACTTTTCTCCATTCTTTTTTTCCTTCTCTCTAATCTCTGGATAAGTACATGAAAATATTGCTTGCTGGACACCTTATCTGCATAGATTGTTTGTACTTTCATATTTAAATTTTGGTTGACAGTGAATACTTTTTTTTTTCTTTTTAGGTTCTTATTGCCCTGAAAAAACAACTCCCCATGAGATGATGAAAATATTTGCTTTTGCAGACTCCTTAGTAGAACTTCTGTCTGTGGGGTTGGAAACGTTTAACAGAGCCCGCTACAGGCAGTTTGTGAAACGAATTGGTCAGCTGATCAAGTGAGAGCATATCTTCTATGTTATGATCAGATCTGAACAGACTCAGACTCTTGCATTAAGGGGCGATGTTAGTCACAAGTGATATAGTACAATTAAAGACGTGTGTATGAGCTTGTGCATCTGCTGCAAAAATCTGTTACTTGCATTATTATGGTGCTGTCATCCTTACTGTAACTTCACTGTTCATGCGGGTGCTTGCTGGAATAATGAATTCTTACAAAGTGCTGAAGTCTTAAGGTAGTGGGCCATTTGTATAACACTGCCTTCTGCAGCAGTTTATAAACAGGTGGTAGCAATTTGATGGATGTATATGCCAGTTTTGCTCTGCTCCTATAGGGTCTTCCATTGCAGAAGAAAATGTATTTCTCATAAGATGTCTTGTTCATACTTGGTTGTTTTTGTTTTATTAGCAGCTGTGAATTTTAAATCAAAAAARCAGTTCCTGGGTAGCCTTTGTGCTGAGAGTAGGGTTAGCTGATCTGGGAATCTGAAGCTGTGGAGTCCTAGAGTCCCAGACTGCCTGTGTGATGGGGAGTTGCAGAGTCTAAATGTGTGGCAGTAAGGAAACACGTGTTGGAATTGGAAGAGTTGCTCTAGCAGTCACTTAATATGTCCTGACTAGTCTGATTATGCTTTCTGACCTAACAGTATCCTCCTTGAAACAAAATCTATGTTTTTCCTTGTTCTATACTGAGTAAGTTAGTGCTCTAGTAATTACTCCTGTCTGGGCTTTTTGCATGTATTGCAAGTTCATAAGGAAAGATTGCTTTAAGGCTTAAAAACTTCATAAAAAACAAATTTTGTATAACAGTGCTTCCAAAATCAAGAAAGAATAACACTGGAGTTCATAGACTGAACTTGTCTAAAGAGGTGGGGAAAGTATGTATTGTTTATACAGAAGTTTCTTAGAAACCAGAGGGCAGAGGCTTAAACTTGTTTATCTTATAACTAGACTCTGGTCTAGTTGCACGCATTTATGTTTCTATACTGTGGTGACATATGTAATGATCTTTCTTCAACTCGTTTCTTCTGTTTCTGCTTTGTAGGATGACACTTTGTCATGTGAGTGACCACTGGGCCCARTATGTTACCTGCAATAAACAATATGGATCAATAGCACATCCTTATTCCGTGGAGAAGTTGCAACTAGAGTTTGATGAACTGTTTTTTAGAGCTGTTCTACATGTTCTGAAGGCCAAAAGGTGGGCGGTTCAATGATTAATACCAAAATACTGCATTAAAAAGCCGGTATCGTGGAATGAGGGTCATGAGAAACGGTCATGCCAAATCAGTTCCTTCACCCTGAAACATTCCCTTTCAATGGAAACTGGCTTTGGTTTGGAGGAGTTAGATGTTTGAAACTTGGAACTGCAGTAGCTTCAGTATTTACTCTTAATGATTTAGAGAATTCTTTAATATGCAGGATTTTTCAGCTCACTGGAAGTATCAAGATGGGCAAAAATCTTAAACTGTGGTTTCTAGGATCAGACTAGGGGAACTTGCTCAGCTCAGAATGAGGTCAGCTCAGAATGAGAGGTGCTAAGACACATTCTCACATTTCTAATTCTGTAGTATGACAGAAAATTTGGGCACCTGTCTGCATTCCAAGTGTTTGGGATTTATCAGGGCAAAACACTTTGTCTTCAAATCCAACAGGTTGGGAGTCTGGCTGTTCATGTCTGAGATGCCTTATGGAACTTTATCCAGCAATATGCTTTGGAAGCTCTTCTTTGTTATGCACTGTGCGGAGAGTGAGCACCTGGAAAAGCTCTGCTCTACTCTACAACCTGCTGACTTCAAGCAGAGGCTTAAAGGTAGAATCCCTTTGCTCAGAACCAATTCTAACTGATTCAGCTGCTACTACATCAGCAAAAGTTGTAATGCTGTTTAGGATCTGTTGTTAAATATATCCTCAGCTGCATGACTGGTYCAGAGGCCTTGGAAATATCTTGGGCAGTTTGTGGGATTGTAGCAGTGACTTGGCTAAACTATCATTTTTTTCAGGAATTGTCACATAAGCTTAAATCTACTGTCCTTGATTTTTCTGTCTGTGACTGTGATTGCTTACTGGCTGCTTCAGAGGCCTGTAAGAATGCCAAGCAGTAGGTACATCTTGTGTATTCTCATGTCAGGTTCCGTCTTGGTCTCTAACAGTATTTTGAGATTGAGTTTTAAATCCAGACATACAGAATTTTGTATCACTTCTAGCTCTTTTTCAGTTGGGAGCTGTTGACTCACAACTGTTGAGTCGTACAAATACACCAATCGCCTTTTATTTTTCTTCCTTATTAGATTTGTCTTCTGTAGTTTATTATGTTGGAGTTCTGCTTGTTGTTTTTCACAGCTATGTGTGTTGCCCTTGTCTCATACCTTCTTTTAATGCTTTTCTTGCTCTATGTGCTATCTGTTCTTTCTTTTTTTCCACCTTCACGTCTTCCTCTGTTGATCTCTGCAGTAATTGTGGTGGCTTTAGCTATGGCAAGATTATTTTGAAGCTAGTTGAATGCTGGTTTCCTTTTGCTGCCTTCTACATGGAAAACATTTCAGGACTTTGACAGGGAGGCAGTTTTTTTTAATTATTATTTTTATATTTATATTTATATTTATATATATATTTATATTTATATATATATATATATAAATAATATTTTTTTAAAAAGCAGTAATGCCTTGTTTCACAAGCTCTTTCTCTTTTGGGACTATCAAATTGAGAAAAAAAATCTTAATCTCAGTTGCTTTTACTCTTCAGCTAGCTGGTAGTCCAAATAGCTGTTGTCACACAAAGTATTTTGATGGAGAAGCAGGTGAAAATAGAGATCTTGAGAGCTTATTGAGCATATTTCTTGCATTTGTACAAGGTCAGCAAACGTGAGGCAGTTTATACAGTAGGACAGGGGTATCAAGACTGTAGCTATGCGCTTTTTGTGAGCTGCTGATATGTTTTGGCTGTCCAGTGCTACTCAGAAACAGTTTCAGTGGGAATACAAATCCCGCCCCCCCCCCCCCCCAAATTTTTGTTTTAGGGTTTCATATTTGCATCTCAAACAAAGAAAGCATAATATAATGCAGTGGGTTGCAGCTCTGGCATTAACAAGCAATTTTTTTTTTTTGTTGGAGCTTTGTTTTGCATCTAGCTAACTCTTATGTTTTGAAGTCCCTGGTATGCTGATGCAGGATATTTTCATCCTCTTCATTCTCCTTGCTGGGTTATATCAGCGTGTTGATGTTTTTCACAAATGTGTAGACAGCGAAAATCAACAATTATTTCGGTGAAATCCATCTAATCTTCTGAAATAGTGTCTTGACTGACAATTATATGATGCTGACTTAGTTTTCCATAAATCATACCCTAATAGTCCTTGGCATTAACATTCATTTGGGGCAGGGAGAGATTTCTTAAATTCATTTCATCTCCCAAATTAATTTTGAGAAACATTTAATAGTGGTGTGTCTGTAGCTGCTAGCAAAGCTTGGTCATTGGTGAAGCTTTAGGCTTGCACATGTAAAGACAGGAGAATAGCTGGTTTTGGGGATAGGCAGAATCAGCATGATGAGTAAAGCAAGRGAGCACGGTTATTAGGGTATTAGGACAGCCTCTGGACTGAGAGCTGCCAGACACGTAATAAACTCCTGGGGGAAGTGATGGAAGCCTGGTTACTTTGTGTATTCCTGAGAGGGCCAGGTGTTAAATTTACTGTGGAACACAGATTTTCACTGGTAAGCAATGATCTGATAAGTTTTTTTTCTTTTTTGATCTCCGATATCTGCATGGGCACAAATACCTGTTCTCCTGAAATTTCATAAATGATGATCGACAATTCTGTCATTTTGCTTCCATTGCACTAAGTAGTGAGAACTTACTGTAACCAGAGATGTTGTTCAGCTTCA
Source organism: Rhea americana (assembly GCF_003343005.1). Classification (NCBI taxonomy): domain Eukaryota; kingdom Metazoa; phylum Chordata; class Aves; order Rheiformes; family Rheidae; genus Rhea; species Rhea americana. Next base: position 3,505,154 of record NW_028186923.1, read on the forward strand.
TTACTGTCATGTCTAAGGGATTACCAAGATTTGAGGAGCGAGTGATTTTTAGGGCTGCTAAACTTGAATAGTGTGCTGCAGGGTATGGGCAGAGAGCAAAGGGGACGACTGGGTCAAGTAGCAACTGCTTGGTGCAGAACATTGCTCTGCTCTGAGGCGATGGGATTGAGATGGAGCCTGTCTTCTCCCCTCCCTCCTTCTCCTCATCCTTCAGTCCCAAGATGTGGCCTGGTGGGAGTTTGTGGGGATGGTGTTGGGGCCTGCAGAGTGGAGACCCTGGTTACAGTGACAGCAGGTCACAGAGTTGTGACTTGCAGCAGAGGTGGTCTTGTGCATATCTGCTTGGCAACTGGCTCCAGCTCATGCCCTTCAGTTTGTGGACTTCATCCTTGACTTTACCAGGCCCTTTTTTCTCTCTTGCCATCTCCTTCCAAATCTCTTCTCTTCTTAGCTAATCTATGCTTAATTAAACACACGGGCAAGTCCTGGTGCTTGTATGATATTTGCTGTTGCTGGGTTGTTCATGACTTGTGTGTTCTGTCCCTTCCTGCTCCGTGGCGCTCTCTGCTGTGCCAGTTTATAGAAGTGGTGACCCAATCTTYTTGGTCCTTACCCACTACCATAAAAATGTACCTCCTAACTTCTGCTGTTAAGGCAAAAGGTAAYATGAGAAGAAGAGATGAGTGGATGGGACAGAGATTGCTGCAGCTTTGTGACTTCTTACATGAACGTGTCAAGAATGTAGTTCATTTTACTGTATGGAGAAACTCCTTACTTAGACTGCACAATTCTCCAGCATGTTCTTCACGAGATGTGTTGTTTAAGTCTAATCTTTGCAGATTGAGGTACAGTTATGAGATTGTTGAAAGCACTTGAAATAGAATGTAACTGAGGTGGAAGAGTTAATCCTCGGCATGCTGAACGCACGTGGCTGTGCGGGCTGAGAAGCTGAGTACCTCAGTGAGCGCTTTTTTTCAGTATATTCAGCTGCTGTGATAAGGTCGCTGTAAACCATTTCTGCTGTTATGTTATACTACAAAGGAAGCAGAGCACTAGCCAAACCATTTTACAGCCCAGATGCAGCTTTCAACAATTYCTTTGCTTTTTAGCACAGACACTATTACTTAATTTGCTTAGAATAAATTGAAGACAATTATTTAAAGTGCTGTTCAAGTTTTGTGGTAGCCCCTGAAGGGAGGARTGGAGAAAAATATTTAATTACATTCGACTACTTTCTATTCCTGTTTTAAAACTTGCCTTCAACATGTCTGTACTAGTTGYAAGGAGAAATTTGTCTTGAATTCAAGCGAGAGCATCTCTTATCCTTYGTGTGCTCCTGTGCTACTTCAGTTGTCTGTTTTGCAGAGGTACTTTCCAAGCGTATGTTCAATACTTCTGTTTTTACTGAGTTTGAGAAATGAAATTGAGCTTTTTGTTTAACTCTTGGATGTAACTGGGGCCCGGGGCTAGATGCTTGCAGTGCTCTCTCCCTTTTGTAATCGGTGTAGAATGGTTTCCCTAGTTTAGTTGCTGCTTGAAATTTTAGTATGTGGAATGGACAAAACCTCCCTGCTCTGCTTCGATGTATGCTCAATTTTAATCTTCTCTTGATTATAGCGCTAATTAAACTAYAGAAAGAATTCAGTTTTTAACCTAYGGAATTAATTGCTGCAATATATAATGGAAGCTAAAACCGTAGCAATATTTTTAAAAAGCAAAATATCCAAGCAGATCCTCCTATGAATGATCAACACTGCCTAATTAAAAATTAATATTAAAAATTAAATYCTGGTCTTTCTTAAAACAGTCTTAGCTTCATCATGAGTGACTGCCGTGTTTGCTGAAGCATGTGGGCACGCTGTTCCATCACTACACACTACAGTATTTTTTTACACTTTATTTCAAAACAGCTGGTACCAGTCACTTCTGAAGACCACCAAGGATGATAATTCCTCTGTCTTTGGTTTATTCTCTGGGATTGGGCTGTGAATGAATACATAAATATTGATAGTGTACTTCCTATAACAGTTCACTTMATACGTTTATGTATTTTTATTTTTCCCCTAGATCCAGAGCACCTTGAAAACTTTGAAAAGTATCTTAAATCAATGAACTGCTCAGAAGAAATATGTCTGCTTACCACATTTGCTCAGATGGCACAAACGAAACGGGCTGATGTGGATGAGGATTTTATCAAAATGATTGTTCTGGAGATATACGAGGTGAATAGTATTACTGGTCAGTTCAGCAAAAGGATGAAAATGCTGTTGCTCTTTCTGACAGTGAAAAGTGTGAAGCATTCCTCACTTCCATAGCTTATAAACCTCCCAAGTAGCTGTCTTAGTCTCACGRCTGAACAATCTAAGACTGACTTAAAATATCCTAAGGTGCTTGTTCTCTTTTGCGAGAGAAAATGACTTTTCTGTAGACCAAGCCAGAATGGAAGGAAAAAAAAACCAAAAAAACAAAAACAAAAACAAAACAAAAAAAACCCAAAAAACCAAGACCCCTCAAATCTCTCCTTTGCTTGTTTTTTCTCTCAGGTCTACCTCGTAGCTCTGAAATTTCTTGTGCATATTCTCTGTTATTTTATTGTCATTCATACATTCAGTTTTGATCTTTGTTTTTGGCATTGTGTTGTAAGAATTTCACTTGATGTATTAAATGCAAATGSCAATATTAAAATTGATTATCCTAACATCTATCGGCCTTGATGTCTGGGATCAGCAAGAGCAATTTGGTTCTGTGTTCTCCAAAAGATGTTTCATTGCGGTATCAGTGCACTGTTTATTGCAGTGTCRGTGAAGGCCAACCATAATGAATGCTTTCTCTCTGCTCATCTTCTCAGGTGTCCTACGTTAGTCTTTCCACAAGAGAGACATTTTCAAAAGTTGGTCGGGAACTCCTGGCAGCAATAGCCAGCACCCATACACAGATTATCTCTGTACTGCTGGATCGAGTTAAAGACACCATTGAAAAGGTTGGGATGGTAAGTGTTAACCTCTGTCATTTAAAGAGGGCACCCAGTTACAGCTAGGAAGAGATCATACCAGACAGTGTYATAAGATACCTCTTGGTTTACCTGGATCATGTTAAAGAGCTGTGTGTGTTTGGGTTTTTTTTGATAATATCACTGTTTAAGTGTGTGGTAGAAAGGCATAGTGCTGATTATTGTTTCGTACTACATACTGATTAGACTTTTGTTCTATTTTCTGCCCTCAAAGGTTTCTTTATATCTGTTTAAAGAACTGCCGTTGCATCTGTGGAAGCCTTCTTCATCTGAGATAGCGCTGATTCGTGACTGGTTATTAACTAACAGTCTAACCACAGTGGAGAATAAACTAGCCTGTGTTATCTTGGAAGGGCTGAACTGGGGATTTGGTGAACATGTAAGTATTAAAAAGACAGAAGACTGGACACCTGGTCAGTTTTTGAGAGGAAAAAGTATTATTCAGTCTGAAACTATAGTTAGGAATTTGTGAGAACAGTTAAAATAATTTATATAAATTATGTTTTTGTAATTTACATAAATTTGTAATTTACATTTAATATGTAAACTGCTTTGTGTGCTTTTGCAGTGCTATGCCTTCAAACATTGCAGTGATTTTTCTAGCGTTCTGCCTGGGGATTTGTTTGTGTCACTCTTCAGCAGTGATGCAGCTGAGGTTAAAAGRGATATTTAAGCAGGAGTTTCCTCTCTCTAAACAAGAGGAAACATCCAGTGGCATAATTTTTGTGAGTCACTTGACTAAGGTGATCTGTGACTGAAGAAACAGAGGAATCCTCCAAGAGGTCTGTGTGACATTGGTATGACTAGTTTGCAGGATTATATCCAAGTATTTTTTGTAGAATTCAAGAAAACTTAAGACTGAAATAGAGACTTCAGAGCCCTGAGTGTGATATAAGACTGGAATAACCCATTCTATCCAATATTTTCCAGGAGCTCCATCTGTTCAGGACACAATCCAGGTCAACTGTTTTTTCAGAGAAACAGAAAATAATTTGAGGCAGTAGTCTTGCCTGTGTTAAAAAAAAAAAAAATAGATTTGTGACTACAGCGAGACATTTCAGTATTCTAATATGTGCACTTGATTGTACTAAACCCTTCCCTTTGCTGTGGTGATCCTCCGACATGACGCTTGCCTTACTTCCCCCCTATTTCTYGGTAACCTGCATGAAAACAGAGGAATAGTAGGTCCTGGGAGAACTTGTGAGGCCTTTGCTGTGAGATAAGAGTCATGTTGGAGCCTGTTGACRTGGGGGAGAAAGTAGATCTTTAAGGTGGCAGCTGATAAGAGRAATTACAGTATTTTGATACAGTTTGTAGTAGGATGGGTTTGGCTTTTTGTTTTTTGGGGTTTTTTTGGTTGGTTAGAGTTGATTTTTGTTAGTGCGGTTGAGCAGTATGGTTTTAGAGACCTTTTTAAATGGAGCGAAGTTTGGTGTGATACTCTTTTAACAGGATGCTCTTCATCTGGATCCAGCTGTTCATTCTGAAGTTGCATTGATGGTCCTGGAAGCATATCAGAAATATCTCCCCCAGAAACCATAYGCTGGGCTGCTTTCTGAAAGTATAAAACAGGTATTCCTTCCTCAGAATTACAGGGAATAATTTATTGCTAACGACTGAAAAACTTCAGGACAAGACCCCTGTTTTCTTTTCCTTTTTCTTTTCTTTTTTTTTTTTTTTTTCTGTTAGTATTAGAACATCATAAAATACCACCTCCCTGGGGATTTTTGCACCCCATAGTAGTATCTTAAAATAATACTGTTTGCCTTAAAAGTTGAGCTTCTATACAAGAGACAAAACTTAAATTTGTCCCCCTTTTTGGTTTGCATTGTTACCCAGCCTGTAGTTACATGGTCACAAACTGTTTTTTCCAAAGGTCCTTTACCCATTATGATACTTGCTTAATAAAAGACTGTTTAATATTACTAGTGAACATAAGAGAATTCCTTCTCTTGTCTCTAGCTTTTAATCTTACATTTTTTTGAAGACTCAACTACTAATCTCTCTAAGCTTTTCAGTAGTGAACAATGCTGTTACCTGAACAGCCTACAAACATTTTTTACAGCGCACAAGTGACTGAGGAAGGTATGGCCCAAGTTATAGAAGGGCAATGGAARGATAGAAAGGTCAAGTTTAAAAATCTCTTCTTTTTTGGATGTTCAGTCTAAAATGCTTGTATTAATTTATTCGTATCATATAAATTAGCATTTGTGTGGTGCTTTTTCTCAGTATTTCTTGTACAGCATTTTCTCCTTTCTTCCTGTGTATTTTTCCCATTTTTTTATATAAAAATATAAATAAAAATAAATAATTTCAGCAACATGTTTATTTTATATATATGACTGGCTTAATGTTATATATGGAAAAAAAAAAAGAAAAAAAGAATCCAAGGTCAATACCTAGTTTGGAAAACTTTGGCCAAACAGCATAGATTGATAGAGTTTACCAAAAGGACTGGCATGAGCAAGAACGTAGAAACGGGGATTTGAGCTAAACTTTAACGAAATAATGTGTCAGAAAAACAGCAGCTGTTGCCTTGGTCTCCGACTTAGGGTTATGTTAGAAGAAGCGATTCCTCTGAGCTGGTCCAGGTCCTGGACGAGCGCTGTGCTTGCTGTAGTACGGCTGTGCTTCCTCTCGCTTATGTTGCTGCTTCTTTGTTTCAGGTCTCCTACTTAGCCAGCATTGTTCGTTATGGAGAAACACCGGAGWCTTCCTTTAATCAGTGGGCATGGGGTCTGATTTTGAGGTTAAAGCTTCACAGAAATGACCGTGGCGTGCGGCAGGGCTGGCCTGCGGTCTCTGTACCTGACAACGTGCACGACATGACGGAGTCGGTCACGCTTCACCCGCTCCTGAAGGCTGTTAAAGCAGGCATCCCCATCGGCTGTTACCTGGCACTGGCAATGACCGYGCTTGGTCACGAGTAAGTGTGTCTTCTCCTGGCCGCCTCGGGTGGATGGCCCTCGTTGCTGAGCATCCTGCCTAATGGTGAACTGAGGGCTGTTAACGTCTCTGTGCGAACTTAAAGATGATAAAGGACTTCTGATGCAAGGCGTTGAGCTGTCATCGAGGATAGTAGCTTAGAGTAACATACCATTTCGTTTATTTTGCTAGTGCTAATTTTGGTCTTCTGCGTGTTTGGGTAAAACAGTGATAAGAAATAATAGTGAAACTGCTGAGGTTAGCGTGACTGTTGTGGGCAGGAATAACTTTGAACTGCATCTACCAAAAGGGTTGTCCTGCAGTTCAGCTTTTTTAGCAGAGTAGTCAGAAAATAGAGTGAGGGGAGGAAAAAAAAAATCATGCTGATAACATTTCAGAGTCCAATACTCTCTAACCAGGTTCTTGTATTTATTCCACACGCATGGAGAGGCAATGTTTAATATAAAAGTTTAATTTAAAGATATTTGATGTTACAAGATTTTTGGTTTAGCAGAAGGATACAGCAATATACTGAAATCACAGTACAATTGCTGTACCAATTTTTTATAATATGCTCACTGTCATGACCATGGATGTCCTCAGTCGCTGGGAAGGAATACGAGGGTTGAAGCCACCTTCAGCCTGCTGCTCTCTTCAAAAATTCCTTTATTAGTTGTTTAGGTTTTATACTCTGTGTTGGGCTGAGCCACGTATACGCTTCCCCCATGCATCTGGCTAATCTCAGGGAGACATTCACATTCTTTGTTCGATTGAGAAAGAAACGTTTTTTTCCATCAAATTTATGACTGCTTACCTAAAGCGAAGGTCATCCTCTGGCTTCCTTTGTGTTAAGATAAAGTCAGTTCTCTGTGCAACAGTTGTGATTACTAAGTTACATCTTCCTGAGCTTGGAGGGCATCTTGCCAGTGTTCATCTCTGAGCCTTCTTTTCATTACAGGGGTTATTGGTCGGTTATGTATAATAAATTGAGAGCTTTATAATCTTAATATTGAAGCTTCTAGCACTGGCAGTGTTCCAACACAGTGTTTTCCTGTGCTCTCAGCTAGTTTGTAGATAAGGCTCTCCTCTGACAGAATCAAATGTACTACTTGATTAAGGAACAGATATGGGGGCAGACTTCAGTCCTGGGAGAGAGACTTTGATAGGTTTCTCTGAATCAGGGATCACTTCAGTTATGTCATCATCTTATTCAAAGTTTTGGCTACTTTTGTTTTGTGCATACAGTGTTGCTTTACTCTTCGAAGAGAAACTGTCTTAGAGTTTTTCCCCTAGACATTGCTTGAGGCTAAGGTTAATTTGTAGGTACATATGTGCACCTCCCATAGTATTAGAGTAACTTGAGATTGTTATGGAGCTACTCTGGTTTGAGAGTGGAAGGTTTGATGCGACTTTGAACACAGAGAAAAACAAGGAATGTTTTTAATTTTCCTTTTTTTTTTAATCACACTGGCCTTGTGAAGAATCATTTGACGTTCATCTTCTGTGTAAATAATAATATGTATCATGAAAGTTCAAGGCCAATGATGATAATGAGCAGAAGAAACAAAGGGCTATGCTGCATGTTAACATTTAATACTACAGTTTGTCTCAGAGTAGATGTGGGACTGGTATTCTTTGTCCTGTCCTAATGTGCAGCCCATCTGCACTACCGAAACTTGATGCAAGTAAATAAACCGAAGAAGCTGCAAGTGATCCATTTTTCTGGACAGTAGGGGTAGGATTCATCTCCACTGACTGTAGCCACCTAAATACTTAGTGTAAGGTGGTCCTTTGAACTCCGTCTATAGGTGGTGGAGAAAAAGCTCATGTCCAGAGGATCATACATCCTAATTGACTTTCAAAGATAAACTTCATGTATAGGTGTTTCCATTGCCTGGAGTGAGAGGCTGGCTGACTAGTTAAGCCAGAAACTTGACCTGTAAATGGCTGAAACCCTAGATGAAGACCTGCATGTGGTCATTACCCCCATCTCCAGTGTTATTTAGAACAGAGGACACAAATCCCCAAAAGGGCAGAAAATACTCAGATCTCTGAGTCCTACAACTGAAGGAAAAATTCTGTAGATTTAACTCTCTAGGACTTCAAAGGTTATATAAAATATATGAATGTCTGTATATCTCAGTTCACAAAGAAACCTGTTTCTTGCTGTCATTAGTCTCTATGCTTTTGCTTATTTATTTATTTATTTATTTATTTTGTTTTGACAGCGTTGAGAAATTCTGTGCTGAAGGGATCGCTCTTTTGGGTGTACTTGTCCAGTCTAGATACCTGAGAACAGTAGTCCATGTGCTGGATAAAATTTTACCTCTGTTTTACTCTTGCCAGTATTACCTCCTGAAGAATGAACAGTAAGCATAATAATTTCCTGATATGTTTATTGCTAAAGAGCAGTGAAAGTTAATCTTAACTGTGAAATGTATCATGTTTCATTCTGGATTTTGCATCTAGTACAAATGAGACACAGGTGACTGGAAAAACTTCTGGTTTGCCAAGTTACTTTTTGTCATAACTGTGTCATCAACCACAGTAAATGGAAACCTGGGTTGCAGACATCATGTGTATGGACATCTCTCAGGATGTTGCCTCTGTGCGACACAACTGGTCTCTGGATGGCTGTATTGACAAGAGTTGTTTTTAGATAAGCTAGATAGATGAACAGGCAACATTGTTTAACTGTGTCCATATTGATAAGCTGAGCAACAACTGGAAGTGTTCCCAAGGGCTGGACCTTGACTGTCTGTCCTACTAAATTAGTAACATAGTGCCATGCTGTACTTCTGGCCTGGTCTGCCTAGCAGTCTCCCAAACAATACCTGAGCTAGATCTGAGTGTTGAAGTGGATCAAGGACCATTCCCAAGTGGCAGCCTTGATGGGGCCATCCTCTTTTGGAGGGTGGGAGAGTTAACAGTAGATGCATAGGCTGCTCTATGCCACTTGGGTTCCGTGCCGGAAAATGGTCTGTGGCACATGTAGCTTACTAGCTTGACAGYTTCTGTCAAATAGTTACTGCAGTTCTGTTGAGCATGCTGCAGTCTTGAAATACTATTGACAAGGTTGTGCCTTGCAACTTACTGCTGGAACATCTGTTAGGGCCTACTAGATTTTCCTGATGACAYTGTCTTCTCCAGAAAGCTGGAAAGTGAGTTTCTGGGATGTCAAACATATGCACTACTGTTTGCTGTCTGAAAACTCAAGATGTRTTGCTGTGCAGTCAGGCCAGGCAACAGGTTTATTTTGCAGTGTCAGCCACTGTTCAGTTCTCATGGGTTTTGGATTGCCTTACAGTTTCAAATACTTATGAGATAGTTTTGGGTTGTTTCATTGATGTCAGAGAAGTTTTGAATGTGCCCCATTCCTTTTTTTTTTTCTTTTCCCCCCTTTTCTTTTTTCCAAAGCAGGTAGTACTGCAGCTATAGTTTTCTATGCAAGGTAACTTCAGTGTAAATCCTCAATACGTAGACTCCTTTCTCGTGTAAATTTTTCCTAACTTTTGTGCAAGTTTGCATGTTGTGCTTGTAAGTCTTGATAAGCTGTTCTGAGTTACAGGCTGCCTTGAATTGTGCATACTATGCCTATAATATGGTTTAGTGGAGCAATTAATACTCTGCAGCATGATTGCGAAGCAGAACCCTGTATATTAGGGTCAATCGGTGCTAATGAGCTGTGCTAAATACTATATAAGTTTTGAATTCTTTAGAAGCAGCTCTTCTGAATATTATGTTGTAGGAGAAATTTCAGGATTGATTGAAYTGAGTTCATTGATATCCCCAGGTTTTTATCTTATATTCAACTGTTCCTTCACCTGGATAGTGGAGTTCCTCAAGGCATGACCCAACAGGTTACCCATAAGGTAACACAACACTTGACAGGAGCAAGCTATGGAGAAAACGTTAAGCTACTCAGTAGTATGATGCAGGTAAGTTTGGTGGTGGTGTTTTTTTTTTTTTTTTTTTCCTTTTGTTTTCAAAGCTGTGTGCCTCACGTGCACCTGAGGGGCTTGAAAAGAAATTGAGATGTGCTCCCAATAGCAGTTTTTTTTTTGACTGGATTAGAGTTTAAGGTCAGGGTGGATACTGAATCTGCTGTGGAATATCCTGCATCAGGCTCAAAAAGTTGTGTTAGTTTTCCTGAAATGCTTTGGCTTAAGCGGCGTTGAGCACAGGAAAAGTGTTGTCTTGAGTTTCTGGGGTTACTTAAGTGTCTGAGATAATTTCGATAGAAAAATGCTTTTCATGTTTCTGGGGGAAGTGGAAAATACTTAAAATCTGTACCAGTCTGATATTAGGAGGGAGATAAGGAATGAATTCTAGCCTTACCCTATATTTAGCAATCCATGCGACTTTGGGCATGTTAACAGATGTGCCATCCATATTTCTTGGAAAACAGGTTTTTGGATGCCATATTAAAATTCTGTTAACAAAGGAATGAGATATATAGCACTAGTTTCTTGCTTATGTTTGAGGATTGCAGCAGATACTAATACTTGAAAGTTTTGCTTTTGACCATTGATTTATGGTTAAGGTATGAAAAATACTACTGGCTCAAAAAATAAAATACTGTGGTTTTCTTAGTGCAGACAGGTCATGAACTAAGACCTACTAGTGTTAGAGGGAGGTAAAGACTGAAGAGAAGCACAGCTGCTCTGGGAAGTCCTCTTGCCTCTGTGTCTATTTTTCTGATTGCACAAACTCCATAGATCTCTAGGCTACAGCAACTCTCTTGAAAATTGGAGATTGCACATAATTTACAGCAATACTCTTATGACTATGTAAAAATAATATATTTTTTTTTTTTAAGCATGGGCCCCGAGCTTCATGTGAATTAGACTTCTTCATTAAACTGTTAGGCTTTTCCTGAAGCTGCAAGCCCTTGTATAATTCTACCTTTTAATTTGACAGACTCACATTTTTCTAAGCAGCCAGCCGAATGGCGTGGGGTCAGCAGCGGTACTGGAGTTCTGGGTTCAGGTCCTCACCAGCCAGCAGCTGTGGCACAGGGACAGGGCAACGCTCTTCTTGCTGGATCACTTATGTAAAGCTGCTTTCCAGTATAGTCAGGAAGATTGTGTACAAAAACTACTCTACCAACAGCACAAGGTAAATGGGTGTGATGTATTGGCGTGCATGTTGAGTCAGTGGACAATTTACATGTTGCTCATTCTAATTTTTGATGTGCATACATTTTCATGAAGTGTACCAAGAACAGTCATGATGATGAGTGATAATGAGATTATGCTATCCAATTTGGTTCGGAATAGGTCGAGATTAATGATCTAGCTGATATTTAAATAATAATAATAATTGAAACCTATTTTTAACACAGATTTTCATTTGAAGGTGTTCTTAGTATTTTAATCTGTAGTCTTTGAATTTCATATGCATTTAGACACTGCATTTAGAACACCCTCTGCAAAGAAAGAAGTGGCAAACTCTAAAACAAATTTTTCACTAACAAGAAAGTAAGTATAAGCAGGCATTTCAGAAATGGCTTTCTAAACTAAGGTTGTGAAGTAGCTACCTGGTGTAGAAAGAAACCTGGATTGAGGTGCGGTGACTTTTTTTGTAGGTTGTAGATCATCCATTGGGTCCACACAAAAAACAGTGTTTTGTGTTTCCTTGCAGAATGCTTTAGGCTATCATTGTGACAAAGGTCTGCTGTCCTCACTTGTTAGCTGGATTGTGGCAGGCAATGTGACACCCTCCTTCATCGAGGGCAATGCAAATTCCTCTCAGGTACGTGGTGTGATGGTGTTGTAGGAACACTCCTGACACAAGCAATATATGGATGTTRTATTCGTTTCCTGCTGTTGCAGCTTTTTGCAGACGTTCGCTTGATGCTTCTTTCTCCCTATCTCTGTGTTTGAGTTTTCTTGTGATAAAATCCTACTTTAGCCTAATTCTGCAACTTTATTATGCTAAAGGGAAGATGGACATTTTGCACTGAGCAAACTTTAACCTGATACGTGTCCAAGAATTAATATAATTGGATTCATTAGTAAAAATTAATACTAAATCTTCATTTCTTCCTGACACATTTAATGACAGAAAATAGGCAGAGACTTACTCTTCTATTAAATCAGTTCTTTTCTGATGAGTATTTTGAATATTAGGCTTTCTCTCTCTTTTCTCTGTACCTCTACAAGCAAAAAAATAAAAACAACAACAACAAAAAAATAAGCAACCAAAAAAAACCCTTCAGTATCCCAACTGGAGATGGTTAGTGCAGGTGGGAAAGAGGAGACTTTATTACAATGTTTGAGTAAGTTAGTTAATCTAGAACTCTCTGGATAATTCTATGTATGGTTCCACAAACCTGCTTGCTTCTTTCTTGCACAAGCTGTAATAGAATACAAAAGCGAATAGATGAATGTAGACAGGGAGGAAACTCATTGATTCTTGTGTCTTCCTGTGATACTGCTTTTGCAACTTTGTAATGAGAGTTGGGAGAAGACTTTCTGGTCAGGAAAAGGGTAAAAATCTCCCTCTGCCTGGTTTTGTGATCAGTATTTTCTTTACTATTGTGTTGTACAGGTCTGGTTTTCATGGGTAGTGTTAAATATGGAGTCAATATTTGAAGAAGACTCACAGCTTCGCAGAGTCGTGGAGGGGGAATTGGTTATTAATGATTTAACTCCAGATCAAGCTTTGAAGGTGAGAGAACTGTTTACCATCTTCTCTTACAGAAAACTGCTGTAGGAAAGTATTCTCTTGGATTGTTTAGTTTACCTCATGCACTTTTTCTTATCAGGCAAAAGTATAACTATATAATGCCTTTTTTTGCTTTGCTTGAGGCATATGTTCTCCTGGAAAGCTAAGTTTCTGTTACATTTTTGAATATTGTATTTATGCAACGTTGCATTTATGCATTTATTGCATTTAAAAGCTACTATTTAAATGTCTAGTCTTTATGTATTATTGTTTACTGAAAACTTAATTCAGTAATTAGTGCTTTTRTATGATTTTTTTCTTTTCCTGGGTCATCTGAATACCTTAATCTACAGTGGATTTGTTTTATACTGCTGAGATGGGAAATGCAGATATTTTTGTCTTACAGGTTGGAAAACGTTGTCTTATGTCAAAGAGCATTTTTCGTATTATCTGAATTTCAGCTAAGTCTGGGCTTTTAGTGTTTTCTATTTGGTTGCTTGCAGGTGAGGCTGAATTATTTTCCAAAACTTTCAGAATTGTTCAAGTCTCTCCCTTAACAAGGCACAAAGAGTCAGGTGTGTTTAAGCCATATTTGCAATCTTCCTGCCCAAATTCAGTTAGCAAGTCTGGAGTGAAGCAGGTTGAAACCAAAGCTGTCCAGTCTGGAAGTGTAACTTTTGAGCTGTCCTTCATTTTAGCTGTTTCAATATCTTTTGGTGGAGAACTTGAGCTGGAAACTTTATGAAAATAGATTTTCTTGGGCTGAGTCTAAGCTGGCTGGCATATATCTCGGGCCCTTGGGCACTAGTCTAGAGAACAGTTGTCCCTTGGTTTTGTGTATATGTATTTTTGTGGAAAACTGCTCCTTACAGGGAACTGCAGTGAGACACTTGCTTGAAAATGTTCTTTTTGCAGAAAGCGCAGACCCAGCTGAAGCTGCCCATAGTGCCTTCCCTTCAGAGGCTGATGATTTACCGCTGGGCTCACCAGGCCCTTGCTACTCCTGCTGATCACCCTCTCATGCCACTAATCTGGCAGAAATTCTTCCTCCTTTATCTTCATCGACCAGGACCACAGTATGGGTGAGTCCATTGATCATAAAGGCTCTAGCAGAATAGTGAGCACTAACATATGTTGTATTTTAAGTGGGRTTAGTAAAAGCTTTGTGCTAAGGTCTCATCTGAAAGTGGTGGGTACTAGCAATTTCTTTAAACCAAAGATCAATTTATTAGCAGAGATGCTGATTTGACGCTTTTTGCTTTTTCTGTTCATTTTGTAGGTTACCTGTAGATGGCTGCATTGGAAGAAGGTTCTTCCAGAGTGCAGCTCATATTAACTTATTGAATGAAATGAAGCAGCGCTTAATAGAGGTAGCGGACTTCCACCATGCTGCTAGCAAAGCACTTAGGGTGGAAAGTCCTGCAGATGGCAGTGACAGATCACCGGAGAAGAGGAGCCGCTCACCAGATTACCTGACGTCCCCAGAGCTGCATAAGGAACTCGTCAGGTAGAGAAAACCTTTTCCATTCAGTCTCATTCTGCACAGTGACCTGAGCAATTACTTGAGCATAGTCTTAACAGTGAGAGATGTGAAGGGATGTGACCCTAGACTGAGCTAGATTTACTGCAGAAACTTCTTGTACACATGGAGTCATGGTCAGGTCTGTTCTTCTTTTGATGCAGTGTGTTTTATTTTTATTTATTTTTATTTTTTTATATTATTTATTTTTTTACTACTAGAAATAAAGTGTTGATATAGTTGTCACTCTCCTGCTGGGATGTTGGGAGAACGTTGCTCTTTTGCCAGTATGGGAATGACATTAATTAAATATTTGTTTAGGCACAACCACTGCCCGTACACATGTAGCTTGCTGTAAATGTGCTACTTTGTGTATGTCTGTCTGTCACAGTCTAGGGCCCAAATTTATGTCTTGAGTAAAATTGCTTCAGCAAGGAGTAAACTTGAGACTTTAACACCTGATTCAGGTAGTGCAGTTTACCCAGCTGCTGTCCTGAAGTTGAGCTGTGGTAGCAGTCAGTGTGTTAGATGCCAGCTGGAAAATGATATGTCTTTGCTTAACCAAAAGCTTTGTGAAAGCGCGTCTCCTGGCGCTGGAGCGGGCAGAGAGGATGTGCGTGGTCCCCTGCAGCTCAGCTGGTGAACGCTCGTTTTTGAGGGCRGTTGTAACTTGGCTATTCCTCAGCATCTTGTACCTCATGTACGCTGCAGCCTTAACTATGCTGTTCTGAAGACCATGTTTCTTGTTTCTGTTACACGGAGACTTCTGGTTTGAGAAGGCTACCTCAAAATATTTATGGCATTACAGTATCTGGATTTTTCGAGAAACGATAGTTGAAAGGGTTATTTGGAAGGAGTCCCTTGTTCTGGGTTTTTGGGCATACTGAGCTTAAACTTTTAAGTGCTTCCTCCCCAGCAATCAATAGGTACCGTACAAACACACCAGCGAAATCATAAATCCTTCTCAGTCTTATGTGAAAAATAATCATTGGCTWTAACTTGATTAATATTTTGTCAGCCTTTCATTTCAAAGCATGTCCCCAGTCCATCAGAAAATTGGACTGCTCCGCAGCCAAGTAAACATTATGCTCAGGAAGTTTCGTGGCCAGCTGGACAGGAAGGGAAATACTGGTAGAGCTCATCAAGGCTGAATCTTGGGACCGATCTAGTTTTGTTTTCTCACCAGTTACGTTTGTATAGAAAACGTGAGTTTTCTAATGATTATTTAATAGCACAATGTGAAGATTTAATGACGTTCTAGTTCTGTATTCAATCAGTAGTATGAAGACAAGACCTTGCAGCCTATTCGGGAACACATACTGGAATGACAGGGAAAGGACTTGTCTAAATGACTGAGGACGAAAGGTTTGTGGAAAGGACAAATACGATTCTAGTATGTATTGGGCAAAGCTGTTCCAGTTGCTGTAAAAACTTACATATCTAATTAATTAATGCATAGCAGTCATCAGTTAAACACTGGCAAAACAATATATGCAATGTTGTGTATGAAGTTACACAGCAGTGTGAAGAAATAATAAATTCCAACTAGAATAGCTGCAAAGAAGAGCTACTAAAATGTTTTAAGGAATGGAAAAGGCTTATTTCAATTGAGGAACATGATGAAAAAACTTGTGTTTTCCGAACAGCACCTTTCCATGTTCGTCTTTGAACTGACACTTAGTGAACTAATCTCAGAGCATCTAAAACATCTAAATTTTGAACTATTTCTCCTTATAGCATGATTTGTTGCCTTAACTTTAACTCCCAGAACCAGACTGTGTAATAGATGTTCTACGTGTAATTAAGGTTCATGTTGATTTATTATTTCCTTTTTTTWAAAAAAAATTTTTTTTCTTCTCAGGCTTTGTAATGTTTTTGTGTTGTGGTTAGAAGAAGAGAGCTTTCAGAAAGGAGACACGTACATTCCGTCTTTGCCGAAGCAGTACGATGCGTATAGACTTGCTAAAATCATGCAGAATCARCAGGTGAAGTGCTTACAACACTCCACAGTCTGGGATCCAAAATTCACTTCCCTTGGTAAAGTGGGTGCACTTTAACAAATAGTGTGAGACACTTAGCGTCACTGGTCTTTAGTACGCCCATGGCAAGTACCGTAGCTTTACAGCTCTGCTTTTTTTAACTAAAAATTCTATGCTGTCCCAAACTGCCTTATTTTATATTTAAGTCAGAATTCACATGCGGGCCTCTTGCATGCCTTAATGAGAAGGCAGTCCTTATTCTGTACAATTCTATAACTTTTTTTTTTCTTAGAGAACTGTATAGAAGTATCTAAATTGGATCTTTAAATAACAAAAGACTGGAAGCACAAATCTGCTCACATTGGTAGTTTGTAAGACGTCTGGATCAAATTTAAGTTAGCAAGTGGGAAGTGTGTAGTATTCTATCTGTTAAGCCTAAAGAGACATTAATAGTTAAAAGGGCTTTGAGAGAGAGGCTCTGGAAGAGCCTCATCTTGTGCCTCCTAGTATATTTCTGCTTTATTCTTGTAGCATATGTGAATATTGAAAATACAGCCTGCTTTGTGTGTTTGTTTGTTTTAATTTTTTTATTTACTTCTACTTAGGTAATTTGATTTTCTGTTTCCTTTTAAAAGGAGCTGTGTTTTAATTATCTTTTTCATGGCTTACTGTATATATGATAAGACTTTTGCTGCTTTATTTCTGTAGTGTTTTTTTTCTAGTAGTATATTGCTGTGACTTAACTACAGGCTCTAGCTTTAATTATTTTAATGTCCGAGCTACTGGAATGTGTTTGCAATATGTGATAATGAACAAAATGGTCATGGTAATTTGATTCT
Source organism: Rhea americana (assembly GCF_003343005.1). Classification (NCBI taxonomy): domain Eukaryota; kingdom Metazoa; phylum Chordata; class Aves; order Rheiformes; family Rheidae; genus Rhea; species Rhea americana. The sequence goes on from NW_028186923.1 coordinate 3,522,095, forward strand.
TTTGTGCCTTAGGATTTGTGGATGGAATACGTCAACATTGAACTCATACACCATGAATTTCAGGAAGCTCTAAACCTTTGGCTCCAGGTTCAGCTTGAATCACATGCAGCCTCTAGTACTTCTGCAGGGCAAACGGATTTCACCAACCCTTTATCAGGTAGAAGATATGGATAGCATTAACCAAACTGTGGCAGAAAGTGTTATTAACATGTGGAAGTTCTGGTTCACTTAGAAACAAAGTGATACTATGAATAAAACTGTTAATACAGTTTGTGTTTTCTATTGGTATAGTATTTTGCATGAAGTTTTTGTGGTGATCTTGCTAAGATGCCCATATAAGGGGCTGGATTTTTTTGGAGCAAAATTAGCTACATCACACAATAGTAGGTCGTATGGTGGGTGAACTCCCCCAGGATTGCTCTTTGTAGAGTGTGCTCCAAACTGACTGAATTTTCCTTGCAATTTGGATAAAGGGAGCTTGCAAGCAAAGGCAAAGAACACTCGCTCAAAAGTTTTTTTTATAAGTTTTTTTTTTCCTGTTTGTTTTTGCTCGTGATGCCTTTGCTTTGCTGCTCCCTGGAGTTATGGCACAGCGAAGGGATTGTTCTAGCATTAAAGGGGATTAGTGTCATGGTCATTAGAGTCATTAAGGATAGGGCAAGATTGGATTTTTGGAGGGCTGATTAAAGAAGGGGAGAAAGGGAAAAGAAGGAAACTGGAACAGGATCATAGGTGGATCAGCATGGGTTGGGAAGAAAGTTGGGTGGGAACCAGCAGGAGGAGAGAACTGACCTGAAGAGAGGCTGTGCTTTGACAAAGAACTGGAGCTGGCTGCACTGGAGACCAGGGCAAATTGCAGAGGAAGATAGATGTGTTTGGCTCCGCGGAGTGGGACTAGGAGCCTCTGTCAGATGAGGAAAAAATAATGGGGTAAGAAGTAGAAAATCGAAAGAGTAGAGAGTAGGACTGGTTAGGGGAAGCTGAGAAAAGCAGTGGAGCCTGAAGATCCTATGGTGTGTAATGCAGCTAGTGAATGAAAATGAGGTGGGTAAAATAAACTTGCTAAACACAAACAGAAAGATCAGTTAAGTGATTAGTGAGGAATTCTGGCAGTRTAAGTACTTGTCCATTGTTAAAAACATGCTTCTTTCAAGACAAAAACAAAAAACCAAAAACCTACCATAATTCTCTTAAGTAATGTTTTAGTTCCTTTATTTTCTAAATTTTTCTC
>NW_028186923.1:3523353-3546050 GCF_003343005.1 Rhea americana
TTTTTTTTAGCCAAAGAGAGAATAATGAGTAATTTGAAAAAGTTTGATACTCCCAAGCCCCCTCTTCCACTCCAGCCAGTGAAAGCTCCTGTGCCAGTTATTTCCTCTGCCAGTCTAGTAAGTCAGAAAGAAGCAATTCAGCTTATGTGCATGGACCTTAACATCTTGCAGCAACATGCCAAGTAAGACCTAACTGTTTGTTTCTTTTTTTTCTGCTGTACTAGTGTATCTAGTTGTCTGCAGTTGCCATTTACAGCAGCCTTATTTATGTTGTCAGCATAAGACCAGTACTTGATTTCTGCTTCTTAGCCTAGTGTTTCTTCCTTGGCTATCATACCATTATTCTATTATTTTAATCAGCTGCACAAGTTGTATCTATCTGTACATCAGCTCACATCCAACATCTACAGTTTCGTGTCTTATTTGGAACACTTCATAAAACAAAACCTCCCCTTAGCCTAGATTTTTCTTGACCATAAGTTTAGTTTTAAACTCTGATGGTCGTTGGAGGTTTCCATTGCCTCAAAAGAGAAACATGATTTCTGGCACTGTTAGCTTTGTGTATGAAAGAGTGGAGATTTTAATGCTCTTGCTAAGAGAATCCAGCTGAAATATTTTCAAAGTATCAAACAGAGCTGACGAATGTATAGCTAGTCTCAGCTATAACCAATGTAGTTGGTTAGTAACAATATTAAAAAACCAAAAAGCTTGCTAAGGCTAAAAGGGGTTGTATATAAATACTTTCAGCAGCAATTTTAAGAAGGCTTTTCTTTTGACTGAGTCATCCCATAGTCTGGCTTTGTCTGATGGGGGGGGGGAAGGAAAAAAAAATCTTCTACAGTAGGCAATCTGTTTAATTTCTTGCCAGTTTGTAATCACACAATCACAGAATCAGAGTGGTTGAGGTTGGAAGGGACCTCTGGAGATCATCTAGTCCAACCCCTCTACTCAAGCAGGGTCACCTAGAGCATGTTGGGCAGGATCGCGTCCAGGTGGGCCTTGAATATCTCCAGAGAAGGAGACTCCACAACCTCTGGGCAACCTGTGCCAGTGCTCAGTCAACATCACAGTAAAGAAGTTTTTTCTCACATTCAGATGGAACTTCCTCTGTTTCAATTTGTGCTCATTGCCTCTTGTTCTATCACTTGGCACCACTGGAAAAAACCTGGCCCCATCCTCTTGATGCCCCCCCTGAAGCTAGTTATATACATTGAAAAGATCCCCCCTCGGTCTTCTCATCCCCAGGCTAAACAGGCCCAGCTCTCGCAGCCGTTCCTCATAGGCAGATGCTCCAGCCCTCTGATCATCATTTCAACCCTGTGCTGGACTCTCTCCAGTAGCTCCATGTCTCTCTTGTCCTGGGGAGCTCAGAACTGGACACAGTACTCGAGATGAGGCCTCCCCAGGGCTGAGTAGAGGGGCAGGATCACYTCCCTCGACCTGCTGGCAAGAACTCTTCCTAATGCACCCCAGGAGACCATTGGCCTTCCTGGCCACAGGGGCACATTGCTGACGCATATGAACTTATTGTTCAGTACTAGACCAATTAAAACAAAAATCTCATGCAGACATGAGCAGTTTTGTTTTTCCTATGACACCATTTGTTATTACTTTGAAGTACTGTTACTTTGAAGCTTAACTCAGTTTTGTTTAATAAGCTTTTATGTTTTCTACAGAAGTGCCATGTGTCTTTGAACAGTGCATTACACTGAAGTCCTGTCTCTTGCTTTTAAATTCTTCAGCATTACTGTTTTCACTAAAGATTTTGGTAACTTTAGCAATAAATGGTTTTCAGAACTGCGGCCGTTTGGGAATCCCAGCATGTTGCTCTCAACAGTGAAATACTGGACACRATGCCCAAGCTGTACGTCAACCGAGAAGAGCAGATCACCCTCCATCTGGAGTGCCGGGGAAGCTCAAATAAAGGCTGCCAGGGAGCAGCACTTCTAACAGTCCAGGTTAGAGACATGGCTTTGCTTCTGTTTTGGGGCTACTGGACTTAAATAATGAGACTGAAATGATTGAATGGTTGCAAGAATGGATTTATTTGGTGTGGTGCTGCCATATACCCTTGAATACCTAATACGTATCTCTCAAAAGGAGTTGCAGATAAACTGTGGAGGGAATTAGTCCTTGCATAGGTTTGTATTAAACAACTTTCAGTCTAAATTGCTTCCTGATATGTGAACTTGGGAATATGTTCAGTGATAGGAACAAAAGTATGAAAGTGTTTATGGAAGTGTTTGCATGTTGCTTAGTATGTGAATTTCTTGATTGCCTCTAGGTTTCAGTCCTTGTGAATTAAAAACATTACTTAAAAGACATGGCTCATATCATTATGTGATAATTAAATAGGAAAGTGACCAAGAATGTGTGCTTGGGCAGTGTGTACTAAATCTGATCAAAATTATTGGGGAAAATAGTCTATACTCTGAGCTGCTTGCTGGGCTCTGCCTCATTTTTGCAATTAGTTGCAGCATTGGAAGAATTTTAGCAGAAGATACTATTTTGAAATGAATACCTTTTCTCATTTAGTTTGAAGGAAAGCACAAAAACGAAGCAGTGAACCAGCAGCTTCATGCTTTGCGTAAAGAAGTGAGACAACTGCAAGCAGAAGCTACAAAGCCACCTTCTCTGGGTGTTGTGGAAGCAGCAGTACATGTGGAAAACTTTATAACGTAGGTTGTTCAAACRCTGTTTTAGACAGTGTTGTTTTGTACTTGGTTTTCTGTGTCTGGAGTTAAAATGTGGAACTTGTTTGTGTGCTTCTGGTAATGGATATCAGCTTGGCTGGACAACAGAGTCCGAATTTGTATGTTTGTAACAAAAACCTCTAAAGGAGCAACTCYGTGTATTATCAGAAGAGGTAACTCCTAGTCATTCAGCGCCGACAGGGCACACAATACTAGGTTCTACTTCAATTTATTGTACCCTGCCTTAGAATAGCCATTCTAACTCTGCAAAAGCAAGTTTGGTAATGCCAGGGATGCTAGGTGAAATTTTAAGAAATAGTGAACGTGTTTGTAGCTGATGTATCTGTGGTACTATAACTAGTTGTTCGTAATACCTGTGTCTCTAGGCTGTTCCCCCAAATAGTGGAGAAGGTAGTTCTATGATGATAAGAGTTATGAAGTGAAGCAATCATAGTAACTTTACAAAATGTGAAGCAAAGTACTGTAGTGCAAGAGGACTATATAATCTGACTTTTTGGGTGAATGAATAGATTAACCCAAGGCCCTCTTCTTCTTGAGGACTTTATCCCAGATCCTAGTTGAAGTCTAGAAGATCAAAAAGAATGGTGTTGGAAAACTATTTTTTTTTAAGTAGTTGATTTCCTACAAGATGTATTCACTCTACAAGTAAAACAACTATTTCTGCTTGTTCTCCTTCATCATTAATCTGAAAAAATCTGTATGTGGTCTAGGCTTTGGGATTTACATCTGCGGAATTCAGTGTTCTTCCAATGTTGCTTTAGTGTAACTTWTTCAAACTCAGACTGCGGAGGGCTTGATTTGAGCTCAATAGAACATTCAATTGGCAATGCAATAGTAAGGATTGATTCTGTTTTTATTCCGTTACTGAGTCTTTTAAGTTAGCAAGTACTTGTTCTTGCAGCGCAAGTGTAGTGTAAGCATGTGTGCAAGCACATGAGGAACACGTTATTTGAGGGAGTACTAGTTTGTTTTTTATGAATTACAGTATTAAATGTCTCAATGATGACTYTTTGAATTTGATTATGGAGACTGAGGTTTGGAGGTACCACTTAAGGTAGTAAAATTACTTAAGATAAGTACACTTGATTATCATGTAAAGCAGAAGTAACCATCTTAATAGCTATGCACTAGAAACCTTTTATCATAGATGGATTTCTGTACTTAAGTTTGACCTGCCTTTTTTTTTTTAACAGAGCCTTAATAAATATCTACAAGGTGCAGCCTCTACCTGCAATTCAGAAAGTTGGAATTAGTCTGTTTTTCACATTAGTGGAGTACGTGTGTGATGAAACCCAGCGCAACCCTCCCACAAGGCAGTTCTTCTCTTCCTGCATCGAGATTCTAGGCCAAGTGAGTTTATTCTCTCTAGTTTTGCATGCCTAACATGTACACCAATAGCCTGCTGATGTTGAAGGTCTAACACCTTCGGAAGCTTAAATTGATTTTTGAGCTTCTCCATTCTTATCTTAGCTAACTGTATCACATGCATAGCTTATAGAAGAATTTAAGCTTTGTACAAGCAAAAAAAACCCCTGCTGCTCTGAGATGCCTGCTTAGTGCCAATAAATACTCAGTGTGGTAGTTAAATGCTGAAGTAGGCTGGATTGTCTATGGGATACTTAAATTTTAGGTAGTTGCAGTGCTTAAGAGTTTTGCGTGTGGTTTGCTGTTATTGATTATTTTCGAGCTGGCATATGTGTTGTCAGCCTCTGTGGGAAAAAACAAAAAAYGTTAGTCTCTACTTTGTGCACCAGTAGTTATTTCGGTCTCTTAAATGCTATTTGTTTCCATGTACAACTGTCCTTAAGTGCCTTTGGCAGCTGAGGTGTGGGTCAGCTCTTCATATTCATAGTTGTGTTTAAATTTTTACTGAAGTCAGCCAGTGCTGCCAAAATATAGATTTGTTTTCTTTTGTTAAGCCATGAGGAAGATTGGTGCTCTGCATATTTTTAAGCAGTTTCTGTGGCCACGAGCACTGTTCTTAAGCGTGCTAGGTAAACACGTTTACTTTACAATTAGATTTTGTGGAGTAGWAGTTTTTAATTGAAGCTGATCACATACAGCTTATCTTTGTTTTCGAGAAAGCTGTTTTTGGGGGACAAAAAAATATAATTTGACCTGACAAAAAGCTTAAAGAGGTATTTTTCCAGTAGATTCATGTTGGACCACTTTTTCCTGTCCGTTCCTGATTTCAGGTGTTTATCAGTAGGACCAAATCAGAGTGCAAGCGTCTCCTTCAGACAATCCTCCAGAATCGAAGGCTCTGTACTCTTCTCTCTCCTTACTTCACTCCTGTTGCCTCTCCCAGTGAGTTTGTGACTTTGTATGAGAAAGTTGTGGCCTTTCTGAGTGAGGATAACAGTGATGTTGTCTTCATGCTGCTGACAAAGGTAAAATACTCATGAATCATAGAATCAATAAGGTTGGAAGGGACCTCTGGAGATCATCTAGTCCAACCTCCCTGCTCAGCAGGGTAAATGGCCTGTTTTGCTGGTTTGTGGGTTGCTTGTGTGGGTGTTGTATGCGTAAAGACTATGACTTTAGGCTTGAGAAGGAAGAGATCTACAGAACCAGTCATCAGAGGTATTTTAAAATACCAGATTTGTGTCTGTGGTGCTCATCTGAATGGTGCTTGTTGTGTTTAAGTTGAAGAGGGGCTGGGTGCAAGACAGAACAGGAAACTTCACTACCCTTTTCTAGCCCAGATAGCRTCATCTTGGACTGCCTCTTCCCTGTATCCTTACTCTTGTTATGAGAGTATAGAAGCTCCTGATGGCTTCTTCCCTCTGATATCTCTGCAGAGGTGAAAATCACAAAAGCTAGTCAGTCCCAGTCACGTTTAAAATAAATGGGAATGATGGCTGAATCTCTGACCTCTGTTAGCTGGAAAGGACACTGGTGCCACATATGCAGTCTTTAAAAAATACCAGTGTTAGAGAAGAACAAGTAATTTGCATGTCTCCAGTTTCAGGGCTGCATGATACTGGCTCCCTGTATAATCACTGAAGTTAGCATATACTTTGCTATTGCACGTATTCTGTTCATTGGCTATATACAGATAGGGGTTGACAGCTGGTAGCAGGTGATCAAATTTGAGCTGTCCTTAGCGTCAAAAATCAACATTGTCAGTGCTGAGCTAGGTCTGAACGGGCAGCCTGGAGTCTGCAAAGGCCTTGCCTTGCTACCTGGTTTTATGAACTATGCGGATCAGCCCAGCTTGCAAGTGTTAAGGTTTGGCAGTGGTACCAAAGTGTGCAAATTTGCATACGTTTTCTGAATTGGAGAACACATAAAGGATTGTTTCATGGAGCCAGGAACTTAGGCTGATGGGCTAATAGGCTGAAAATAAATGCTAAATATCCCTTTAGAGAGGGTTACCTTGATTCTGAGATACATATTTGCATTTCATTGACTCTATTCAAGACAGACCTGATATATGTATTAAAAAAAAAATTCCCTAACAATTTCTACCCCAGTCTTCTCAAAGGTATTGTGACTGTTATTTAAATGGTAAAGCTTCTACTTATAAGTTTCCTGTCCTCTGTTTTAGTTTGACCTTACGCAGTGGCTAAGCATTACTAAGCCACCTTTATCTGAACGTACCAGGCTTCTGGAATCTATTCACTTGGCTCTCAATGCATGTGGCCTTGAACCTGAAGAAGATATTTTAATGCCATTTAATATCTTCTGCAAGCATTGGACTAATCTTCTGCAGTATCAGTTCCCTGATCACTATAGTGATTTTTTAAGATTGTTCGTGCAAAGTGAGTATCTGAACCAGTGTATTCCACCTCTTTCATTCAGAACTTTATTGAACGCAATCCGTGTTTTTAGGCCAGAAAAGGTTACAGGAACAAACACAGAATGATCTACCTTCCTCCCCCCCCCCCCCCCCCAGGTTTCTTTACGCACTTTTACTTGCATGCTATGTGATATGTTTTCATTAGATATAATTTAGCTATACTAGCAAGCAGCATTCTTCTGCCATCCAAACTACACATGTTGGTGATGACAGATTTTTTTAGCCCATGTTACAGGAAAAGGGGCAAAGAGCAGCGTTCTGTTAAAGGAAGCACTTGATAATTATGCCACCGTTTGTGATGCAGCATCCCTGTTCTTGAGCAGTCTTCATTGTCCAACCAAGAATTATGAAGACATGGGACTGATACTGAAGTCTGCTGTACATGTTCTGTTTGACATTAGATTCTACCTGTAATCTGCTGTGCYTCTAAAATGGGAACAACAATACTTGCTTTCTGTCAAACTATGTGATGAGCAGCAACTATCTGTTAATATGCTTTTGTAGCCAGGGATGTATCAAGTGCTTGGAAACTCTCTAAGAAGAAGGTATTTAACATTCCTTTTTGGCATCCATATTTCCTGCGTTTGGGAATTAGATGTGCTTTACCCTTAAACTTGAGATTTTCAAATTATTGCCTTACTTTTTTTTTTTTTAAAAAGTAGGTAGCTCCTTTTTCAGACTTCCCTAACTCATATTAAGAAAAGAATTGATAACCTTATCATGACTTTTGTAAGTACATTTACTTTCTCCTTTTGCTAAGGCTCTTCGGAGCAGCTTCTGAGCCCTGACTGTTGGCAGGCATCACTGAAAGCTTTGGGCTGTGGCTCCTTGGTGACTGACCAGGGAAACTTCAAGAAGAGTGATTCTACCAGAAGTCCTGTATTGCCGGATGCTGCAGAAGCTCTGCTCTCTGCAGAACAGGTGGGCACTTCTCTGGTTGATTAACTACATTTTGCAGCTGAAACAGATGACTGCCAGGAACAAACAGCACTGCTGTGCTGTATTAGCCTTTAGCTAATTAATAATTTTCTGCTTCTCACAGATCAGAGAGACAATAGAATGGCTTTCCACCTCTTTCTGCAAACTCCGGCTGGCTTCAGTGCACTTCAGGACCTTTGGCCTGTTTTCAAAGTGGAGGCCTTACGTGGCTGAAGTGAATACGTTTCTGGAGTATCTTACTAAACGGCTTATTGACACGGAAGTCCTCAGTTTAGCCCAGGAGCCYGTGGGCAGTAACAGAATTCTAGCAGGTAGTGTGTCTAAAAAAAATCTAATGACTTAGAGACACTCATTCTGTTCTTAATTTCTTCTGTTGAAGATAGTTTCATTTAAATATACAATAAAATCCTAACTGCAAAGGTTTCTGCAAGAATGTCAGTGCCATCCTAAAGAGTTTGCTATCCTCTCAGCACTAGGAGACCCTGGGAGCTGCAGTGCTGGGAAGGGCTGTGCTTCAGTTGCTGTGCTTAGCCAGCCTTCAGAAAATCCTTGTTGCTTTGTATTGGTGCAATGATGAGTCCATTAAAATATGAACAGGATATGTTGGCACTATCTGATGGTCATGCAGTACAATTGTTTTGTTAACTGAAGTTAATAACAGTCATATTGTGCTTTAATTTTTTACTTGACCCTGCAGAACTGATTTAATGTTGGAATAAGCAAAAGTCGTGTTATCTGAGTTTGGAAAACTGATTTGGATGGTGCTAACTTTAGACAAACTTTTATGCTTTGTTTTCTTTTCCTAGCATTGCAGTCCTTGTATTCAGCCATTGCTGGACTCTTTAAACCATGGATACTGGTCTTAGATAAGGAAGATGCAAGGTATATACTTTTGCATTTCAAAATTAAATCAATTTTTGCTAAAGTAAGGGCTTAGCTGTGGTGAAGAAATGGATTTCTTTGTCACCTGATTTTTTTTCTTTTTTTTTCCAATTCATGATTATATTGTAACCYTTCATTTAAATAGCTGTAACTTGTGTCATATCCTTAACGGTTATGGAACTAAATCATATGTTGCTCAATTTTCCATGACTTSTTGTAGAAGAGATACAAGAAATATAACCAATTACTGCTTGAGAAGTGGAGGTGAGAAAAACATGGATTGCAATTACTTCTGGAAATGCATTAAAATATGTTATTTAGATTTTATTTATTCTTTTTTTTAAGTTTCCGCAATACAGATAACTCTAGTTTAAGAAAACCAAACACCATCTCCAAATACCTAAACAAGTACAACCTCAAATGCCAGTAGCGTGTAAAGAGATATCTGGCCAAATCTCTCCTATGATGGTCTACTGGTGGTTGTCTTCCTTGTCTCTCTTTTCACAAGAAGAGTTATTTTTGATATTATATACTTAAATTCAACCATCTTCCAAGTRCAAATGCCTTCTGAGCTGTGAATACATCTCCAGCCTTTGAGTAGAAGGCTGATTGCTGGCGATATGTGCTGACATTCAGAAATTCCTGCTTTTTGATCTGCAGTTCAATTATGAAATATCAAACAAGCAATCTCTGCTTACTCAATGGTACTGAGGACCTTCACTGTGACATTAAAGTATCTTCCTATTTTAAGAAAGGAAGAGGGAGTCCTAAGAGTTGAACTTGAAAGGACTGCTGATACTTTGTACCATATTGGTCTATTATGATTTCCAGTATTTAAATTATCAAAGCGTTTATGCTGGTAAGTCAGCACTGAACTTTATATTGCTTCACTTCTTCCTCTGTTTTCTCAAGTAACCAGCCCTGCTACCCTTGGTTAGAGAGTGACACTGCTGTAGCATCCAGCATGGTCTGTTTGTTTACAGACTGCATCGAGCGYTTGCACGAGAGCTTTAAAGGTGAGTGAAGTCCACACTGTTTCAATTTAGTGGCACTTTCTGGCTCATCAAAACACATTTTTTGAGATTTGGGACAAGGAATGATTCTTCCATTTGTTATGAACTTTTAGCTAAGATGAAGACTGCAGTGGTACCAACAGCATGTTTATCTCTGCCTTAAAAGATGACTGTTTCTGAGGCATGGACAGAGAAAGAGGTTGATARAGGGTTATCAGATGGTAAAGTTAACAAGAAGGAAAGCAAAACAGTGAGCTTTAGTGAGAAGTGCGYGACTCCATTCCACATGTTAGTGCCCATACAACATGTGCAGTAGCATATAACAGCGACCAATGCATGTGTCTCAGCAGCTAGCTTGGAAGGGTAACTTAATCTCCAGGTTCAGTCATTCTGAGCTTATATTTAASTGTGTATTGTGACTAATGCATAGCTGGAGACAGGAATGGAAAATACCCACCAATTCATTTCACATATACTGCTTGACAGCCAACAACTTCTAGGGATGAACAAGATTCAAACTAATGTTATAGAAATAAATAAATAACCCCATGCAACATGTCATCATCAGCAGCTAAGATTCAAGATTCACTAATTCTTCACTAATTCTGTGGTCTCATTTGTTGTCTTGAAAACTGGGCTTTTCTCCTGTAACCAAGCTTCCCTGGATTTTTTCCTGATGTTAACTGGACTATTTCCTTTTAATCTAGACAAGCTGTTGCCAGGTCACCATGGGGCKCTCTGGTTGCATCTAATGTATTACTGCGAATGTTGCACAGCCCCTAAAATGCCAGAGTTTATTCTCTATGCTTTCCATACTGAATTCAGAAGGCTTCCATGGAAGGAAATGCATCCAGACCGACTGCTTATGGAAGAGTTCTTTAAAGTGAGTACCTAGTATGTATTGAATTAAACTCATAATCTTTGTTGTCCTTGGAAGTAATGGAAGGCTGCAGACAGTTCTTTAACCAGTAAGCTTTTAAAATTTGTTGCAGAATTCAAGCATGARTTGTGATTCATTATATTTGTGAAGRAGTGTTATTGKGTCTTATACAAAGTTTTGGGAAGCTGTAAGGCAGACCTTGTAGTCTCACTGCTGTATCTGAATATGGCATTTATTAATACGTGCATAGTTAGCATTCATGCTTTGTTATTACTGTGTTGTTCTTGTAACACYCTACAAAGGTAGGGAAATGCTGTAACAGATTGAGAACTGAGGCTGAGAAGTCTCAGCTGATGCAGTGAATCAAATTTTAAGCCACTGGCAATTATTRAAAGCATGCCTTAGCTTGATATAACATGTCTGTTTTTGGCACCTTTGGGGGCTGATTCAAATTTGCTCACAAAATGTTGGTAAATTGACTTTGTATAAGTGAACTGTTATGCTGTATCAGATACTATCCATCTTCTCAGCTGGAAGAGAGCATTAGCTCCGTGTTTTGTACCCTGGCTAATTTGGCAGAGAATTGCGTGCCCGTACGTTGATGTTGCTGATGCACAGATCTGACACCTAATTATTGAGGCCTCTGTCCCATAAGGACTTGTACAGGCTCATAGGGTTTCTGTGGCAGGAAAAAGGACTAATGTCCTTTACCCTGAGGCTGTGCTGTTGGTTTAATCCTTCAGGCTCCTTYAGCGTTCTTGACTGTTCACAATGCAGTCTTTACCCAGTGTTTGACTTTGGGGGGGGKGGGGTGGGAGGGAGACCAAAACAACCTCACAGTAAACTTGCTATAAAAGGCCTAGAGYTTGATCAGTGTTCATTAGTGAGGAAGATAAAAACAATAGATACTACTAGGACCCTAAGGATAGTGGGCAGTGGTCACAACAGGCTTACTTCTAGCCTGTTATCRTGGGGTGTTTATACCTCTTGGAAATAATTACACTTGTTATCAATTTGGTCCTGTTGTGATCATTATATTGCCATGCTGGTGTGCTGGATTGAGTTCTTCATGCACTTCTAAACAGATGTTAGAGCTTTTTAATTGTCTTTTCCTTTTTTAAAAAGAAAAGTTTGCAATCGTGCAACTAAACTTAATAGATTATTTCTTTCTGGTTTGCAGTAGTTTGGCTTGCAGTACCAGTTGTTTGAGAGGGATAGAAGGTTGCACGGATGACTCTTGGTGATGGGCAAAAGTGATGGAGAGATGGTGTCTTCCTGCTCCTCTGTTGACCTAGAATGCTGCTGTGGATTTATGTTTGGTTAAGGAGCTGAAAAGTATAGATTTGTGTTTATTTTACACCATTTTATATGCCTTTCCTTTTTTATTTTTCCTTGTTAGGTTGAAAGAGGCAGCCCCAAGAGTTGTTTCTTATTCTTGGGTTATGTTTTATGTGAAATAAACTGGGTCAGTGTCCTCTCTGATGCCTGGAATCCCAACCCCCATCCTGAGACTCACAACATGATTGTCTGTCTGCTGTATATGATGGTCCTGTTGGCAAAGGAGGAACAACTTATAGGCAAAGAGGTAAGTTTTGCAAAGGGTCATACGTGTCTGTYGTTGAAGAAGAACACTTTGCGGGCATGGAGACAGGCTTTACTACTTCCTCACTTGTGGGATGATTAACACAGAAACATTTTATCCATAAGTGTAGAGCACGGTAGTATTCCTGAGATGGCTGAGACTTAAGTACTTACGTGGGACTTCTTGTCTCAGTTGGATGAGAAAGAAAGAGTTGCTATTCATTTTAAGGCATTTCTGTAAGAGCTGTGATCCAGTTGTGTTTAAAGAGAAAACAAATAACTACTGACAGTTTCCAGGAGTTACAAAGTGACTCTGGGTATGGGGAGGAACAAATACATAGGATTAATTTCATTACTGTTTCTAAATTGTAGTTACTATGTACAGATACTGTGCAATTGCTTTTCCTTTTATAGCAAAATGAGACTCTTAATAGTAATATTATTGGGGTCTACAAATGAGTGTGTCCACTCATCAGCTGAGTTATTCCAGGTTCTGCGGTAGCCTTTTTCCCTTCTGCAGGGACATACATAACTTACTGATTTTATCGCTGCATTTTTAAGTGTGGCTAGTCTGATGCTGCCCTTATCTGTTTCCCTTCCAGCGTCAGGATAGCTTTTCCTTTTGTTAAGGACGTTTYGTTTTGTTAAGGAGCTAAACCAGGCTCCATATGGTGCAGGCTTCCAGCTCTAATCACCCAAAACTATAAAACAATAAACTTGGAAATGTCTCTCCTCTGGTTTGATGTAGTTGGAATCAGGCTTTATACTTTTATAACTGTCTAAGAGGAAAATATCCATTCATTTACTTTAACATGTTTTCCAGGAAGTTATTTATAAGGCCACAGAACTGCTTCTGCAAACATTTATTTCTTACCATAAAATGCACTCCTTCTAACTCAATACAACATATRGAGTGTGATGGCATGGCACAGTGATACAATATCCTGAAGACCAAATATATTTTTGAGAAGCGTCTCAATGTCTGTTTATGATGAGTTACTAGGAAAAGTTTACTGCATCTCTTGAAATTGGTTGAATTCTTTCTCTTGCTCTCAGGACAGATTTCATTATCTCTGATTCCTCAGCACTTGTCCCATTTATGCTTGCATTTCACTATTTGCCTGAGAAAGAAAACAAGTATTGGACTAGGAAGGGGAAACACTGGGTGTTTCCCAGTGAACTTTCGAAACTTTGCATTTGTTAAGAGCTCTATATAGGTAAATCTTGCATGATACAGTCTGATTCAGTGCACTGCTTCCGGAAGGTCTGAGAAATCTCCAAGAGGTCCTGTTTCGCATCTGCTTTCTTCCATAGGCAGTGTCTTCTGTTTTCCATTTCCCATGAGACAGTGAATGCTACTATGTCAAGATGTTACTTGCAGCCTTTGGTCAACAACAATGTATTCGAGCTTAGGAAAACTACTGAAGTTTGTGGGTAGCAGGCTGGTTTTGCCCTGAATATTTTTGCGTATAGAAGCTTCTTGAGCTTCAAAAGATACCTATAGGTATCTTGTCAGTCTTAGGAATTTCTTTTTAGCCTCCAGGAATGTGTTTCAACTGGCATGCTGTTACTGTGCTTTGGCCTCCCAGGACGCTCCTGTGGCAACTTGGCCTAAATGTCAGACTCTTATTTCTGAACCCTATATTCTAGTGCATGTGCAAATAAGAAATACTTGATGTAACCAGTATAATGTTCTGCCTACTTTAAATTTTGGCATCTGAATTTACTTCTGATATTAAGTATTGTAAGTGTTAATTTAAAACAACAAAGAAGAACTTAGAATCATGTCTTTAAATCTTCAGGAATCACCAGTAATTAATCTCCTTGGACAGACCAGCTCCCTTCCTTGGCAGCTTGTGGACATCTCATCTTACCAAAGCATCATCAGCTACTGCAACAGCCACTATCCTCCTTCTGTAATCCTTGCCAGGGATGCAGCAGCTGAACTGATAGTTAAACTCCTAAAAATCTCAGCAGGCTTTGGCGCATCTTCAGACAGTCATATCCACCTTGTAAGTTGAATTGGTTTTGCAGTGTCTCTAAGCTCTTTTAGTCTTTTGAAAGATCTGCCTTTTCTATGTCATCTATAGACCATGGAAATAATACTAAGCATTGCTGTTATTATTTTTAATCAACAGGATGCTACGCTGAAATGCCGAGCATACATTCACCAAGTCGTTCAGTTTCTTAGCACCTTAGAGCAAAGTGGAAAGATTACTCTTGCAGTTTTGGAGCAAGAAATGTCCAAGCTGCTAGATGATATAATCATCTTTAATCCTCCAGGTTCGTATTAATGAGGTGACAATTTGTTTTAAAGCTGTCCAGATCCTTCATTCTAGTGCGTGGATTTTTGGACTTCTGTTGACTATGTAATTGWATTGCCGTAATGTCTCCCTTATGAGTAGAGCATGTTGCTTTAGGTAATATATGAACACAAAGCAAAAATATGATCCTTCAAAGAGCTGTTAAGTGGGCTAGGACCAACAGAAAAAACATTTTTTTTTWATGTTGCAAGTAAAACTGGCCAACATACTGTGTTCCTAGTCCAAGAGTGTTAGATTTGTTAGATACAGATTTTTGCCCCAAAATCATTGGTTTGAACATGAAGAACCTTTAAAGTACAAAGTTTAGGGGAGTTTTCTTTGCTATAAATGCTTCCCCCACCTTCTCTTCCCCCAAAGACCTTTTAAATACACACCCTCAGTCCCTAATGATTCTAAAACAGGAATTCTAAAACACTATATAATCAGGAAAGCTTACAATATTGAACTAGGGAAGTTATAATGATGTATATTAGTAATATGGCATGTGTGTACCCACAGGRTTTATACTGACCTATTTTTTGGTACTAGTACCACCCTGACCTTCCTTCAAGTGGAATAAGTATTCGAATCAGTCATTTTGCTGTATTACAGTGAAGAGCTTGTTAGCAGTCATATCTCCTCCTGTCTGTGACCCACACAAATGTACTAGCAAAAGTGAACAGAAGTGTTCCCTATATTAGGAAACTTTTGCTTTGTGTTGTCAAGGTGGTATTCATGCTGTGATTCTAGCAACTTACCTTCCTGAGACTGCAGACAACTTTCTTACTATTTCTCCCCAAGCACTAGCTGAATAAAAATGATTTTGTGTGGAAAATTTTCAATTTGAAAATTTATGACACTAAGTGTGTTCTAGTATTTGTATTGCAACTTAGGGAAATTCTGTAGGACAGCCAAGGAGCGAGTTGGAAGAATTCTTTGTTCACCCAGCACAACCAGCCTGTGGAGTGGAGTAGGAGCCCTGATGCATTGTGGCAGGAGAGTGATGRTGTGCATCATTTAGTTTTTGTGCTCGACCTGAAGGGAGTTGTAGATGCTTTGGAGACTTCATAGCCATGTTGGGCAGTTTTTTTCTGATAATTAGYCCCTCTTTATGCATTTTTCTTTTTCTGACACATGCAGTTGAAATTTTCCCTTGCTACAACCTGTGACRTTGTTTGAAAGCTTTTTTTAAAGCAATGCTGTTTCTTCATTGACACATGGCAAGTTCTACTCTGTGACCACTCTTAAGAGCTGAGTGCAGAAAATGTGTGTACTTCAAGAACGCTTATACGTGGCCCGTGTTAATGCCACGGTGAGACAATGATGAGAGGTGGCTTCAAGAAAAAGTTTCTGTATTTAGACACTGGGATTGGCAGGTAGTCTAAAATGCACGAGAGGATTACAAAATCTCAGGGCTCAACCTGATCATATTTCAAATTGAATCGTTAACGTGGTGATTTAGCTCTGAGTTGTGCTTTAAGTTGTAGTTTTATACCTACATTTTCTTGGAGACTGTAAACATACTTTACTATTCAATTTATTTGCACTATAGTAGTGCTGCAAGTCCCTAACTGAAAAATAGGTTAGATATGCTGGGTGCTGTACAGTGTTGTCAGCTRTCTCTGGCTGTTTGGCAATTTATGATTTAAATCACCAGGGAAATAGGCTGTTATAAGCAAGTATCTTATTGCAGGTATGTAATGGAAAAAGTGACTTTTCTCAGGACCTAAAGAAATGTTTGATGAAGTTGAATTTAGGTCACCTAGGGTCTAACCTCCGTTTACTGAAATCGTTTGTATTTCTCTTATATCTGACTTTCAGATATGGATCTGCAGACGCGTCATATGGCCCTCAGCAGTCTCTTTACGGAAACCCTGATGATGATGAACAACTCCAGTGTTACAACAGCTGAGTCGTTGCGAGGAAGCCTGCGAAAGTGGGTTGACAGTAAAGTGCACGGATCGCTGGCGATGCCGCTTCTTACAGCGGCGTGCCAGAGCCTGGCCTCTGTCCGACATATGGCAGAGGTGACAGAAGCTTGTATCACAGCTTACTTCAACGAAGGTAGGAGGGTGTCTTGGTCTGCCACTTGTCAAGCAAGAGCATTGATTAGTCTTTTGATACCCGTTGAATATGAATCACATAGATTTGTGTCCCCTCCTAGAGGCTTCTGTGGAGTAGATTGGGTGAGCGGGGGAAGTACTRTTGGGAAATCTCTCAAATTCTGTGGCTTTTTTTTTTTTATTTCTCCCACATAAACCCTGTAGATCGACATAATGATTTCTGCCACATTCTATTTGATAACTTACCAGTTCACCTGAAGGAATAGTTAAAATTCCATTGCTAAAAATTTAAAATTGAATACTGAGTTAACCCAGGGAAAACATCTTACTCTGACCTCAAGGAAATGTACTACAATAATGGACTCTCTATTTCTAGCCCTCACAGTGGCATCACAAACTGATTATTTGGAACACAGCTAAAACAGTATGAATTCTACAGTTTGAAGGAACACAGCAAAGTAGTTCTAGGTTCTTGGGTTTTACCAAGCATGGCTTTCTTACTATTTATGCTGTCCTTTTTCTTTCTTTTTAGAGTATCCTCACCACCAGGATTTAGGCTGGGGCCCTATCCTTGCCTCCCTCCAAGTTCCTGAGCTAACCATGGAGGAGTTCCTGCAGGAATGTCTGTCTCTGGGAAGTTACTTGACCCTATATGTCTACCTGCTACAATGTCTGAACACTGACCAGACCCTTACAAATGAAATGAAAATTCTGCAAACCATTAGCAAATGGCTGGAGCAAGTGTATCCAAGGTACAGAGCTCCAGTCTTCTGAACGTGCCCTGACCTTTAAGTAAGGCTGTGGTTGTACAGTCACTATAATCTGGCTGCTGGATGTAATGGTCAATCCTTCCATAATACCACAAATGTCATCATCCTTCCCACGCCCAATGACAGCCATGTGATGAAACTCAAGAGGGAATTTGGTCAATTTTAAATCAGAGAAGCTTGATTTCAATGGTAGCCCAGATTTTTGCTCAATTAAAATTACTATAAGCAAATCCTAAATCACTGTGGGRTCCACTTTCCATGTCCACTAGGTGGGATGGGTTATTTGCCAAATGCTCAGTGTTATACTTTAAAGATCTGATGTTCATGGCTGTGCAGTGCAGAATGTCAACAGTTCTGAACAAAATCTGAATCTAGTATACGTGGTCGAGTGCCTAAAGTTAGAGGTCTATATTGTTATAAAACATCTTACTAAATAACAAGGTGGGACAACATGATGGATGGCTGTAGATGGCTTTGGCAGTAAAATGATAATATTTTGTATTTACATGTGTAACAACTGTATTTACAGATTGCAGAAATTATTGCCAGAATTTAGTAAAGTTGATGAATATCTTTGCATTTTAATGTTGATAATGTTGATATTTGCTGAGAAAAGAACATTTTAGAAAAATGCACAATCCCGCTGTGTTCTTGGAATTCAAAGAATACCCTGACCAATGCAGGGAGTTTACAGTTGCAGTAATTTCATTGCCAAGTGGAGGGCAGATAGCAAAGCCACCTTACACAGCCAGTTAAACCCTCAAAACTGTGGGTGCCTGGATGAGAAACAACTGGGTAGAACATTCTGAGGATGGCCTGCTGCAGAAAGCTCGTGCTGGTGCTGTATGTGGAAAACCTGAGCTCATTAACTCCAACCCCAGTTGTTTAGGGAAGAATTAAAAATATCACAGGGGAACTTGATGTTGTGTTTTCCTCAGCAAAAGACTTTGGTGTTTCCTCTTCTAGATGATAATATCAAAAAGTCTTAAGTTATTGTGGAAACAAAAGCTAGTGCTTCCTAAGCTTTTTTTTCTTTTTTTTTTAACAGTGAGTAAAGGAAGGAGTAGAAATCTAGCTTTATCTCTTTTAGACCAAGTTCTAGATAGGCTTAAATGTACTTACGGCTGCAATATTATTAATTCTGAGATTTAAAACTTGAAGTGTTGTTCTTTGTCCTCTTACAGACTGTTAAAACCTGCTGACTTTTCCACATCAAGTCCTTAACAATAAGAGCTTCAGCTAGACAATAATTTGTGGGATGATACAGTTACACTGGGCCTGATAAGCTAAGATTAGCTTTCATTAACTTACCACCTAAGCACTTCAGAGGACTAATGGGGAAAAGTGCAATATTCTTAACCTATACTTTTGACTTTTTTTAATCTATCTAAAGCTCAGCAAAGGAGGAGGCAAAGCTGTTTCTTTGGTGGCACAAAGCCATGCAGTTATCCTTAATTCAGGTGGAGCAAGATGATGCCATCCTGATCGAATTTGTCATTCGGACACTGCTGTCAATACAGGGCAGACAGAGTCAGCTGGCTGAAGAGAGACTGACTTCTGGCATACTTGGTGCTATTGGGCTAGGCAGGAGGTCTCCGTTGTCACCCAGGTAAGGATTGGAGGCTCAGTGAATTTGAAGCGTCATCGTGAGTTATGTTGAAAAAGCTGCAGCCTGGATCCAGACTGTTCAGCGYAATGCTGAAAGATGTTCTGAATCAAGGCTGTCTCCAAGCCTGTATAAAGTTATTTGCACCCAAGCTTTAGTGAGTTGGAGTAACTGYAGTGAGTGTGATTCTGGCTCCATTTCTATCTCTAACTTTGTAGGTTTATTAGAGGAAAATGTTTTAACCTCATCTGTAGAAATTACTCCAGTTCGCATCACAAGTATTTTGTACGATCATATGCACTCAGCCTTTTCCATCTTAACCTTGAGGTGTTGGGAARCGTTAAGAGATGTTCAAAGAAATACGTGGTTGTTACTGGGCTTGCTTTCTGAAGAGACAGAGAAAACTTGGCTGTAAGATATTAAAATGGAAAGAATGCCAAGGAGAAATACATAAATGTTTGTGGAACACCAATTCAACATAGTATTTAACTTCATAAAGACCTCTTGGGATGCGAACCTGACATTGTTGAAATTGCTCAGAAATCTTACTCTTGTTCAGCTCATCCTTTGGTTTTGGTGATGTGGATGTTTCAGAAGTTGTTAAATGAATATTTCAGATGTGACTTCAAGGCTGTAGCTAAGCTCAAGGGAGGTGCAACATTCCATATATATGGTATTATATTATCCTTTAGTGTATATAACAATATACTGTAGTGCATGTATTTTTTTTATATACATATATATATATATATATATATATATATTTGCACATTTAAAAATGATCCTCTAAATCCTCTACTATGTTCCCCATGCAAAAGATATCTCACAGGATAGAATTTTTATTTGTGCTGTTGAGGACTTTCAAATTAGATGACCCCTTCTCTCTCCTTTTCCCTGTGTAAGGTTCCGGGTGGTTGCCCGCAGTTTGTCCGCCTTCCTCTTGGTGCAGATTCCTGCAGAGAGTCAGGTCCGCCTGAAAGCGGGTTCAGAGCCGAAGCTGTCGCAGAAGGCCCAGCAGGTATCASCTTATTGGAGAGCTCTTTGTGTGCTATCTTGGGTTGTGAGGTGGGGATCACAGGGGTCACTGCAAGCACTGGAGCTTCAGCCTAAGTCCGCATGTGAACTTTTTGATTTTATTCATGCCTGAATACCCTCTGCATTTTGCTACTGTTTTTACACCTGGAACCATACTCTGAATTTCAGAAATAGTTTRTTGCTCTCACTTGTGTCCTCAGGGGAAAGGAGTATATCACAAATTCATGCAACATTTGCTCTGTTTCAAAATACCCTCTTGGAATTTGCCARGGATGAGGGCAGGTGCAGTGTAGGCCTGGTGGTGGTGTGAGTTTTTAATAGACTTTCTTCTTGGGCGCCAACTGGTTGTATTCTGGGGTCCAGCTGAACTGCCGTGAGCAATCATGCGTACATATCAGTTCACCTCAAGTGCAAGATAAAATATAATGGCTTGAAACATCTTTAAGTGGAGTCTGGACTACTGTACTTGACCTGGCCATTGTCATGGACTTGAGCTGGCACAGTGGTTTTCGGCTGATGGGTGGTAACTTGTTGGGTTGTGTTTGGAGGATTGTGTGTCTGAGCCCTAAGCTAAAGTGACCGTAAGTTGACTCCAAGTAAACTTGTTTATACAGCCTTCTATATGAATATGAAGATACTGGTTTAGTCTTAGACTAAAAAATAAAAGGTATTTGTGTCCATAAACCCTGAATTCTGAAACTTTGAAACATAACRGGTTGAAGGAATCAAACCAATTAACCTGTGAGGACAATGTGTAGGTTGTAGTCACACTAAGACGATACTTGCCCTAACATTTGCTTATGTGGAAACAGGWCTTATAGCCCTATTACAAATATTACTTTTCCAGTATGTGCGCCATCCATATTGTTATTTCAGTAAGTAGATGCATAAGAATAGGAAGGAGTAGTGGACTAGAAATGAAAGCAGAGTAATCTATTTGGTACAGCTTGTTTCTGTTCTCTGAGAAATAARTGAAATTTATTCAGACATTATTCCAGCATTCATCATAGGTGGTATCATTAACATAAGTGAGGAACATTTTTTAACATAGAATTTCTAACCTGGTGCTGTCCCTGTAATATTATTACTAGGAGCAAAATAACACATTTATGAAAGTCAAAGATGTCTGTAAGATGTTGTTGCAGTTTATATTTTGATGTGTACTTTGATTTCCACTAAGACCATATCTTTAGTGCATGATGTAAATGTATGTCAATGTTTATATTGTGGAGTCATAGCAAGTTTTAAAATCGAATATTCATTGTGTCTCAGGGAAGGAACAACTTGGAAAACATGAGTATCATGGGATCTTATTTGTACAAACGCTTTATTCAGAATACTCCGTGATGTCTAGTAGATAAGGATCTTTCAGTGGAATTATGCAGCTGGTTTGTTGCACCTGTGAAAGATGTGGACTGAAGTATACATAGCTAACAGCATTTTCCCTTGTGTCTGTAGGCACTGAATGCTCTTGAATCTATGGCATCAAACAAACAGTACATGGATTATCAAGAGCAGCTCTCCCAGGCTTCTCAGTTCATCAAGCATCCAGAACATTGTCTTCGAGATGGCAATAATCTCTTGGCTCTCCTTGTTAACGCTCTGTACCCAGGAGTGCATTACTTGGACAGCATACGGTAGCAGAACTGAGCTCCAAAACCATCACGCAACGTCGGATTGCTCTGGTTTACATTTGAAGTTGTTGTTGCACAAGTAATTTTTGTCTGCAGTTCCACTTTAAATAAGTCAGAGGTGTGAGTGAGGACTGTGCACTGGCAAGTTTTATCCTTTTCTTTCTTTTCTTTAAAGCCCTTGYGATATGTAGGCCTGTGGAACTGCTCAGTTTGTCTACTGAAAAGACTTAGTATCCTCCTGTGCATGGCGCACATCTGCGAGGAGGGTGCTGAGAACAGATACATGAATCATTAGACGGCAAAGCTCATCCTTGTTTCCTGCAGCGTCTTAAGTTTTTGCATTGTGCCTTCATTTTCCAACATGTTATTGCTTGAGCAAGTGCAAACTGGGTGGAGGGTTGTGTATAAAAGATTTGGACAGGATGCCTCTAAATCTTAAGTGATGTGTATATTTGGAGAGTTGTTGCAAACTTATATTTGGGAAGATTAAAAAACGTTTTTAGTCTCCCACAGATCTCTGTAGTTGAAAGGCATGTTTACAGTCTTTTCCTGCTTCTCTGAATACAAACTAAAATTCAAACTAAAAACCTATATATTTTTTCCTATTTTCTAAAGCCTAATGAATCTGTTTCCATATTGCTTTATTAATTATAAGTAATTTCTGGCCATGTTGTTTTTAAGTTAGATAAAGTCTATAAACTAATTTTCAGGATTCCTCAGCGTCTGGGAGGGGAACAGGCAACTATGTTCACATTAAAGWAGTGATTCCTTAATTCTGAAGGTCTTGTTGTTTAGGAAATAGTGATTTATCAAGTCGACACTATTTGAAGCTTATTCTTTTATTCTTAGCTGGTCGTGATATGATGGGATTCTGGATGACACTGTGAAAAGCTATTTATCTTACGTTAAATTTGATCGCTCGTTAAAATTCTATTGCCAAAGCATGAACAGTGAGTCTGCCAATCTGTTATTCCAGCTGAAAGATCAMTGGTTTTGTTGCCTTGTCTGATGCAAGATGCCCCTTTCTTTAGGGGAAGCAGAAGGTGAGTTTCCCRAGTTTCTTGCCTAACTTTGCCCATTTTATCTTTGATCTATTCCAGGGGGCTCAAGGTCCCAGTCTCTACACCTCTACAAAGGAACAGTGACAGCTTCTTTTCTGTATTAATKGTGCCTTTATGTTTAGAATGTGGTTACACATTAAACTTCTTAGTTYTGGTCACTGGGGGAAGGAAACGTGCTACCTACTGTCCGTTCCATAACTCATCGCTTTGGAGGATTGCACTTACCTGTGATTTCAGAGCTGGAGAACAAGCCACCTCTGATAGTGACCGATCCTGCTAGCAGTGCCACCTGGGTCATTCGATCACCTTCACCTTTACGTGGTCTTAGTTCTTTGCTCTGTCTGCGAGCCTACACATTTATGTACATCCTTCGTCTGTATATTAGCCAGACTTCAGTGCATCATAGTTTTTAAC
>NW_028186923.1:3546160-3556143 GCF_003343005.1 Rhea americana
GTTTTACTAGATTCAATGTTACTGGTCAGCTGTGTAAGAAGTGTGAGAAAGCTGGAAATATATGTATGACATGCACTTTTAAAATGATATTGTTTCAGCTGTTGAGTTTTTACAAATGATGTATTTATAACATGCTCTGTCTGCAAAGAYCATGCAAAATAAACATGAAAAATCAAGTAATTCCTGACCAACACCATGATATTTTCAGCGTGATGGAAGAGTCCAAACGAGGTAATACATCTTCTGTTCTTGGAGGTGAAAGTGTRGGGGAAGGCCACTCAGCTGATGGAGGTTTAGAGAGTCTTCTCTTTGAAATGCAGGAATTAAATCCATACTCTGCTTTTGTTCAGCCTAACCTGTATGTCACACAACAGTATATTTTTGTTCCCAGAGCCTAGGAGAAAGCTCAGTTGTGAAATGGCAAATGATGCTTCTCTGTCCTAGTAAAACTTCACAAACGTCTTGGGKCTTTTTAGTGTCACCTTTAGTTTTCCTCCTGTTTCTTGCAATCACAGCTCTGAAGGTGCGTGTGCATCCCATCCCAAGAAAGCTGTCTGAAAAAGATGCAGTGAGTTACCGTCTGATGGTACCTGTTTTTTACTCTAGCTGAAATGAAACCTAGATACTGACTTCTGGGTCTTTAATATCAGGAGAAATCTTGCTCTTGTTAGTCTACAGTATTTTCAAGTCTAAACAGACCTGTTTATTGTATGTGTTGTTCATGCTGTACAGGATGACRATGATTACCTTTCCATAGTTGTTGCAGAGGCTGATATATGAAGTTGTTCAAGGGGTGTTGATGGGGTCATGTTTTCAGGCTGTTCTTTTTGGTGAAGCTCAACCAATTGCAATTTTTTTCTCTGAGAACTGTTTATTATGAGTTGCAAATGAAATGGTTTGCCAGAATCTTTTGGTGAAGGTTATTTGCATTCAAGCTGCTCTGTGTTATACCTGATGTGGTGAAGAGCTTGTATRTGCTGTTTCCGTTTCTCTTAAACTAATCTCTTTTAGCCTCAGTAGGAAGGAAGAATGCAAATCCACCTGGTACACCATACRTTTGTTTCTGTCCCGTGTTTCAAAAGGATGTCTAGGACTGCTCTTTGCTTAGGCCCTGTTATGTTGAATACTTCATAAAAGCTGGACAAAAAYACAGTTGCTGCCCCTTAAAACAAAGATCTTGGTCTGTTTACTCATGCATGGTGAAAGGGATATGCAGTAAATGGAAGTGGCTTTTCATTCCAGTCCAGCGGTGTTTTCTGGCATTGCTGGGACCAGCAACACATTGGTTCTGATCTTTTACYGTTCACAGGCGACCCAGACCAGGGGCTTTTGTACTTAGCCTGAGCAAGAAGAAAGCCAGTAATATGGAGGGAAGTGGGGGAAAATTAGGCTTTCAGTTTTGGTGCTGCAGTGTCCTTGCAACTGGCACTCCTCAACCCCAACCTGCAGCATTGGGGTTTTTTTGTTTGTTTGTTTTTATTTGATGTCTTAACATTTCTTCTGAGCTTACCTGATTACACTTAAGTTTTGTGGTGTTTTTTATCACTGTAGCTCACAGTAGAAGGATGAAATCTGAATGCTAACTACTTAATAACAGATACAACTTCTGAATAATTTGTGTAATTTGGAGAGTGAATACATGTGCCTTTGCAATGTTTGCTTCCGCCAATACTAATTGCAGTGGAGTGAACTGTTACCTGAGGATTGCAGCTTAAATATTTATTAGGAAAACTGGTCAAACAGGGCAATGGACATAACAATTGAAAGTGGCATTAACTTAAGATAATGCAGTGAAGTGGAACTGATGCCTGAACAGCAAGAAGTGTGAAATACATAGAATAGTCCTTTATATGCACACATAGTCTAGAGCATCCCACAGGAACCATGACATGGTGGTGATGTTACAAAGACGTAAACTTTAAAATAAGAGCCCTCAAGGGAGGGGATGATTTTTCCAAGCAGGATCACAGGCTTGATGGTGGTTCCCCCTTCATTCTTTCTCCTCCTCCATACTAACTCTTTGGTGTCCACAGACTGTCTTGATTTGTGACTCTTGGACCACAGATCTCCCTGACAGAGTCTTAGGTTGACTTGCTTCATCTTGGAGCACAGTCAGGATTGAGCTAGAGACTTCTTTGGGATGGGAGAGGACTGACCAAACACCTGTGAGATTTATGCCGCAAAGATCAGCTGCACCCCAAATTGTTACTAGGGTCACACAAAAACACACCTGTAACCATTCTGGTGTGCTAGTGGAAAGTGTTGATCACTGACTTCAGCTCAGAAGAATTTAAGGGATATGTAGCAGGGCTTAAAGGAATTTCTTCATGTAACAGATGGACCACTTAGAAATACATTTCTTTTAATTAAAAAAAGAATTGTTGAATTTAGTTGGAAAATTTTAAGTTTTCCTTGGGGGAAGACTGGTTATATTTCTTAACACAGCCATCCCATGTAGTTTGCTTTATTACAGTGTTGTCATGACATTTATTTCAAAGTCCTGAGTTGTGCTTGTCTGTGCATGTGCACTTACRTACTGGTTGTGGTACTACTAGCAAGAGCTGCAAGTAAACTCACAGTACAGATCACCTTTGAATTTCCTGTTCTCAGCTCTCAGCTTTTTGAGAACTTTTTTTTTCCTATTTTCATTTTGCTTGGGCTCCTCCTGAAAGTTAAGATTTCTTTTAAAGTTTTAGACAAACTTCTGAAAGCTAGGGAATCAAAAAAAAAGAAAAACCTACAGAAAATACAAGAGTTTTTCTTTACCCCTGATGTATCAAAGAGCAGATTAGTTAAGTTGCTGGTTCCAATAAGCTGCATGTATTTTGAAAAGTAGAGTTGGGGGGAAAAACCCCCCAAGTTAAGTAACTTTTGGAAAAAGTCTGTAGCAAAAGGACAGGAGGAAATGATAGACTCCCATCTGCTTGCTAAACACTGTCTGATGATACAGCCTGAAAACTACAGATCTTAGGTAGATCCTCTTCTGCTCTTCCCGCTCTGTCTTTTTAATTTGTTTACATCCTTCCCTCTGTCTTCCCTTTGATGACCAGTTTTGCTTGTAAGTCGCAGCCAGAAGGGAGAACATGCGCCTGGAAGGTCTCCATGTATCAGTCAATAGCAGTCTTGTATTTGGGGAGATAGGCACCCTAATACGACCYGGTTTTGCACCTGCCAAGCAGTAAGTCAAACAGTGCAAGCCAGGTGCAAGTGCTGGAGACCAGGTCCTTAGCTGCGTGGCACCGAAGTTCGTTCTGTTGGCAAAGAGGAGCTGCCGCGGTGCCTGCGGTCCAGGTTCTCATAGGTGGAGTCCTGCGGCTGGGGCCTGGCAATGAGAGAAGTGAATAAGGCAAAGACGTGTTTCTGGCTGCACTAGTCTTTATATGTGGCTTCAGCTAATAGTTAAGGAGCATCAGAGTACATATGACCCTAATATTCTCAGATACAGATCCTCTATGCTGTGGCAGACAGTTTCTCAGTATCTGGTTTACATCTAACATTTTGCATCTTAAAGGATCCAGAATGATCTCTAGCACTACTAGCATCAGCTGCTGCTGCTGTTCTGCTGTTTCAGAGGCTAAGGACGATTGCGAAAAATCTCTCTCGCTTCAGAAGTAATGTTAAGGATCTTCTAATACATATGCAGAGCATGGAGCATYTTGACTTTTAACCTTTCATCTCTGTCATGATACAAATACATGATACTGTAGTCAAGGGTGCAGTATTGTTTAGGCTGTTAAATCTGCAAAGCTGTGCTTCTGCAATGAAATGCTTGTACTAATTACCTGTAAGATTAAAGTCCCCTCTGAGTCTGCTGGTGTTACCTGATACTGTGCACCCGAATGCCTTGCTCAAATAGCCACATTTTTGGGTGTGTGTGTGTGGGGGAATGAGACATCAATTTATGATCATAGGGTAACTCAGGTTGAACATGACCCCGTACCACTAGTTCCTGCACCCGTCGTAGGGGTGGTTGGTTCTTTTGCTAGTTCATCGCAGTTACCACGCTCTGTAATGTGAGCGTGGGCCCACCTGAACTTCTGCTAGTCCCTTGCTGCTGCTGCATCCAATCTCTCCAAGATGCTGCCTAAGTTGCTCAGTTTCAGAGCAGCTTGCCCTCAAATCAATAGGGTCTGTTCTCACCTATACCTAAGCCTGCAGTGCTCAGGCTACAGTCCCTCATGTAGGGTTGCTTGGCCATCAGCCCAACCCTGTCCTTGTTCCAGGAGCCTGCTCTCAGGCCAGAAGGTTGTTGCCAAGACCAAGGACAAGTGCATTTCTCTCCTTAGCCATCTCCATCTTTCTACTAGATGACGTGAATAGAAAGCAGGATGTCCTTACCTGGCCAGGCTGGCTGGGGCAGTGAAGGGACCTGTTAATCAAGAAGAAAGATGCGAGTTAGCAGTGTGATCAGAGTGAGCTGGAAGGCCACCCTGCAATAAAGGGTGATTGTAAAATGCCAGTGAATGAGGGAAAAAAAGATTTTATTAGTTTTGTGGTTAGCCTTCAGGAGCGTAGGAATTAGGCACCTGAATATAAGGAGCAAAGTATGTGGCTGCTTTTATTCCTCCTACAGTCCAAGTGTGGCCCTCTGTGAGTTGTTGCTATCAGACTGTTGTTATACTGGTGGCATCATGTTTCTTCTAGGCAGAGGCCCAGACCTGGAAGCTCCTCCTAGCCTGATCCTTGCCGCAGCGTAACACAGCAGCGATGATGTGCTAGACTGGATGCTGTGCTGGGAGCCAGGGGCTTTCAGGTTTCTTGGCTGCAGGTTTTGTTTATAACCTTTGGGAAGTCTCTTAGTTTGCTCCGTTGCTGTTTCTCGTAACAATTAGATATTTCCCTGCTCTCATGGCCTTGGCATGCTTGACAACACCTTGGGAAGCTGAGATTTCACTAATGAAATGAAGCACTCGGATATAGAGGCCCTGCAGACTGAGATGGCCGGTCTAAAATGAGGATGCTGACCCTGGGAGATGAAACGACTTTGTGGGATGCAGTGAAGGTAAATCCTGCCCCAGGGCTAAACAGAAAAAATTAGTGATTAGTCTGCTTAAAAAAAAAGTGAAAAAAATACCAAACCAGAAAACCTAGKTGTGTAGGCAGCAGCTTCTCAACTAATAACTAATTGCACATCTGTTAGTTTTTTTTTTTTTTTTTAACCTTTCTCCTCAGGCCTAGGGAAACTCCTGTTCACTTTGTCCTTTTTAGAGATTCCTTCCAGAATTAAGGCCTCACTTCTGCAGGCTGTGACCAGCCAGGTAGGAGTTTCCTTTTACTTGTTCTTAGATTTCCCATTATAAATGTCATTTTCCAAAGGTGGAAAATAATCATAAAAAAAAAAAAAAATGTCCTGCCAGTTTTTATCTGCTGTGTCACTTTGCTTATTATAGGTCTGATGGAGGAAGACTACCAAAGGAAATAGTGAGTGATACATACCTTCTCTCCAGAAAATAAAGCCCACTATCGCCAGCAAAACAAATACTTTAATTCCCAGTGGTACAAAAATCAGGATCAGGAAAAGGGAGCTGTTGGACGCTTTGAATTTGTAGAAGTACACAGCCCCTTCCGCTCTCCCGTGGCTGTTGACAGCCGTACACGTGTATTTTCCATCGTGTGTCAGGTACTGGAGCTCTTTGGTGACCTGGTGGTTCGTGTTTGTGACCGAGGTGAGGTTGCTGTAGTGAGGGCCGGTCCACGTCAGGGAGGGCACTGGCTCCCCTTCGGCTGTGCAGCATGCTTTGAAGGTGTGATCTCCGTTCGAGCTAACGGTGATATTGGTGATCCTGGGGGCAGCTGCAGAAGTCACAGCAAAAGAGAAAATTTCAAAAAAAAAAAAAAAAAGTTTCAAAGCTAGGTCTCCTACAAAACGTTTGATCACAGTGGACCCTGTTGTAGCAGGGTAACCCTGGGATCACATTTCACTTTCTTTCACTTTTTTCCCCCCACTTTTTTCACTGGGTGCGTGGAGACGTGAACTGTGTTTTATCCTTGTCGTTCCTTATGCAGATTACTAAACTGTGGTCAACTTCAGCCCACATCACCCTGGTGTGATGGGGCAGGGCAGCTGCCCTTGAAGATCCACAGTTTTCTGTGGTTYTACCATAAATTACAGCCCAGTGCTGACTGTGGCTTAGGCGGTAGGTGCAGCTGGCCYGCTTTTCAGACAGGCTGGCTGCATCTGGCAGTGGGTCGTGGAGCAGGTGACTGTGGTGCTCTCCTCTAAGTATCTCATGGCTGTTCCCTYGGTCTGTGATCTGCAGATACCACAAGGAGAGGTCTGTTTGTGCGAGTCCTCTGCTCAGTGTRTGAGACTTGCCAGGTTTGACAAATTATTGTCAGGACACTTATTTTCTTTCCTCTTGGTACAGTCTATATTTGGTGTTTCACTCCAGCCCTGCAGTGAGTACCAAACAACTGGTTTAGCTCCCTGGTTGCTTTGGGATAGCACGTTGATCCCAAGACAGATATTAATTGCATATCCTGTACTTGCAGGGTGTGGGATTGTGTGACTGAATGAACAGTGGTGAAGAGCACTTGAGGGAAGCAAAATGTTGAKAGATGCTGCTGAACGTGTCATATTTGGACTAGTCTCATTGASTAGACCAAAGAAAGCGTGGTTCATATGACCAAGCTTATCTTATCCCTTGGTCCTCTCCTGCTGGATCTGTTGGCCAATTTTGTGTATACTTGAGAGAGACTTGGTTCCTGAAGGCCCTGTGAATGCTAGGGACTAACCGAAGAGAACTAAGTGAGCATTTTCATGGAGGAAAAGGCTGCTGCAGGAGTTCAGTATTTCTCTCTTCTGTTTTTCCTARCCAGTTAGGCAGACAATATATGTATGTTTAAATCCAGGCAGCCTCTAGGACACAGATCTTACTGCCATTCTGCCCTGGTCATGCCCTATGTTAAGGGTGCTTAGGAAAGCCAAGGAGCWGCTCTAAATGAAAGAAGAGCCTTGAATACCTAGAAGTTCCTACAAAGTAGCTTAACTCATCCTTGTACCTTATCTGAACACCTGCAGTGCACAGCAGGTGTAAGGCAGTTCCACTTCACAACCAATGCACAGTATTGCTGTACTCTTGATTAAGGTCTCTTCTCAAGACCACATGTCTACTAGCGCTCTCTACATCTTAAGCACACCCTCAGATGTAGAATTTGCATTTTTCTGAACTGAGTCTCCTGAAATTTGAATGATTAGCTTTTAAGTTGAGCACAGAGAAGCCTGGGAGTGAGTTTGCCACRTGCAGCATGGGAGCCCTTGACGTACATGTGAGGGAATGCAGAAGAGGGGTGCAGGTGGAGTTGTGTGATCTGTGCTGGCAATTCACCCCCTGCTCGCTCTGCCATGTCTCTGCTGTGCTAAGCAGCCCTGAAAGAAGGGTATTTTTTCAACCAGATTGCCAGTTAAGAACAAGGAGTCCTACTGCAGCAGTGAGCTCTTTTGCTGGGTTTTTGGAGTAGCCTTATGGGTTTCAGCAGGAGCAGTATAATCCTAGCAGGGGTAGGGTGAAACTTGGAGATGGAGGTTTTSGCATCAAGCTGCTGTGTGATTCACCTCTTTGTGTCTGTATTTCTCTCCTGCCCTGTGTCTGTTCAGGCTGTAGACTCTTCAGGGAGGAGTGACTCCTTGTGCACATCCATCATGTCCATCTAACAGCTATTGCAATGGGTCCTGAACTCAGGGATTTAAATATCCTTTTTCTTTTTCCCGTCACCGATAGTGGATGGATAGGCATTTCACCTTGCGGGACTGTTGTCTAGCAGCCCTTCAAAGATGCTTTGCCTTATCCCTGTTGTACCTGTGGTTTTTAAAGGCTCTCTGGCCAAGACTGGAGAGACCTGGGACCAYGATGTCTCCAGTGGGACAATATTAGGTGCATTTAGTTACATGTGACTGAGGCAGCTTGAGATGCTGCTTTCACAAATAGGTAGGGATAATAGGSCTCAATATGAGCTCAGAGTTTTTCTGCTCAGGGTTCACAATCCAAGCTGGAGACTGTCAACATCTTAAAGAGAAGATGAAGCTCCTCCTTGCTTCCTCTAATCCAGATGCCAGCTCCATGCTCTGGTGAAACCAAGGAGCTTCTGGCTTGGTTGTGTTCCAGTGTGGTGAGGACGAGGTGCTATAAGGAAGGAGCTTGATGGGAATATAGTGTGGCTGTGAGAGGGGAAGATAGAGAGGCACCTTATAGCTATGAAGAAGTTATGCCACCTAGGATCTGCCATTTGTCAGTCAGAGCTGTTGGTACTTACCCTTTCCTGCTCCAGAGGAGTTTAGACCTACAAATCCTGGCACAGGGGTGCCAGATATTGTGTCTTCCTGAGCTGCTGTTATCGTCCAGGCTGCACACACTCACCAGCTGAGCACTCCAATTTAAGTCCTGACAAGGATAYGTTTAACTGAACCCGTGAGCTTCTGACTGGCAACACAGGCCTGCTGCTGCCAGGAGGAAGTGGGATGCCCAGCACTCTGCTGACCCTTACCCCTGGCAGCAGAGGCTSGCTATTTCCTTATCACAGTCTCTGCTCTGTTTTGTTGCTAT
Source organism: Rhea americana (assembly GCF_003343005.1). Taxonomy (NCBI): domain Eukaryota; kingdom Metazoa; phylum Chordata; class Aves; order Rheiformes; family Rheidae; genus Rhea; species Rhea americana. The sequence goes on from NW_028186923.1 coordinate 3,554,704, forward strand.
CCCATTCCTTGCACTRTGCGTATCACCTTATACTGGAAGACTTTAGAAGACAAAGAGTATACCAAGCCCAATTGTTATAAATTCTCTGCAGAGATGACCAGGGTTAGAAAAGCCAGCCCTTTGGAAGAACATCTCAGGTAAACACCTGTTGTCATTGGTCTAGTTGGTCTCATCAATTTCCTCATCCTTTTGGGTTTCACGCTTCGCCATGGGGTGATTTTTGCCTCTTTTGGCTCTTGTATTGTCTTACCGATCAAATGGAGCTTTATCCCGTTTCTGCTTTCATACTTGTCGTGAATATCTCCGGAGAACTCCACCCGGCAGAARTATCTCTCACTGTCACTCCAAGTCAGATTGTCAATCCTGATGGTAAGATCCTTGTGCCGTGGGTTGCCAAGCAGTTTGTATTTGTTTTTGTAGCTGACAGCMGTCTTGCAGAGCTCGCTGGAACTTTGAGCAATACACTTGAAAATGACTGTACCATTGTAAGGTTCCCGGATCCTCCAAATGGCAGTGAGGGTCCGGTCAAATGTTTTATAGGGGTGTGTGAAAGTACAGGGCAGAATAACCATCTTCCCTAATTCACCAGTAACGTCAGATGGGACCTGAATGGACCAGCCACTGGTCTGCAGACCTAGAAGCAAAAGGAGACAATTGAGACTGATTTACCTGGAGCGTGGCACCGATGGGAAAGGGAATTTGGGAGTCCTTTCTGCATTTACTCTGTTCTTAGTCRGAAAATGGATGCTCTATTCCCTTGGTGGGACCTGTGCTGATTGATGTTCTTGCTGAGGGCTTACAGATGATTGAAGAGCCCAGTTATTGTGGTGTACTTAGTTACTGGTCTTTGGCTGGACTAAGGGAACTGTCTAGCTAGCTCACATTGGAAGTAGTTTGCTGTCTGAGCAAACATCTTGCTTTTCAAGTGAGCAATAGCGTCTTAAGTTGAGAAAATGGTCTTCTGCAATTGTCAGTTGTTTCTTTTGTGTGCTTGAAAGCAAGGAATCTGGAAAAAGCAAAAAAAGTTTTGAACATATTCAGAAAGCCAGTGGCTGTCAGCACTGAAATGGAGTAAGTGAGCAGCCCCGTATTTGAGTGTGACCACACATGCGTGTGCATACACACACGCTCTCCTGTGTTGTAGCATCTGTTACACAAATCAGTTGATCATTGCATTATTTCCGGGGAAGGTTGTAACATCTGATATTTCTAGCAGTTAATGCTGCTATCATCACAAAGTGATAACTTATTTGTGAGTGAGGATCCAAATACAGATTTAGGGATAGGCATGATGGCTGGTGTGAATAGACAAGTTCCTTATATTTCTTCCCATGTGATTTGTAGGAGGAGGGAAGTCCTCTGTTACCAGAGCGGGTTAGCATACAGACTCTAGCTGCCGGTAACTTCCCAGACAGGCCTTGTCTTTTTTTTTTTTTTTTT
>NW_028186923.1:3556153-3677407 GCF_003343005.1 Rhea americana
TTTTTTTTTTTTTTTTTTTTTTTTTTTGTCACAATAGGGAAAATTTTGAATTTTCCAGCTGATATGTTGCAGAGAGTTGAGATTTTGCTCTCTTGGCCAAATCTGGCCACGGTGAATCTTAGTGCATTTGGAGGAACTGAACTTTGYTGCCACCAGATTCAATCTGATCATTTCTGTTTTTTTTTTTTAAAGCCTTCACCTGAATTGACGCACCCCATCTTTGATGCATATTTTGGGAAGATTTGATATCTCATCCCACTTCCGTCCACCAGCAACCACAGGAGTCAACAAACACGAACTGTAGGAAGCCCTAACCTTTCTAAGCAGATACGTATATCTGCTAACTGTGTCGGTGGTTACGACAGCTGTTACACCAGGAATATCTTTGGCTACATTTATGYTTAACAAAGCTTCTGTGATGGCTTCATTAAATCAGTAATTTTCTCCTTAGTAGCTGAGATGAAAATGCTTGGGAAAAAACGTAGTGGCCTCCAGTAAACAATTGCTGCAGATGCCTGATCTAGCTGACTCCACTGTGATTTGTGAGCATTCAGCTGTCAGATTAATCAGTACAAGTAAATTTGAAGATAAGGCTATTCCTTGTTCTTTTATCTACTCTCCATCATATTTGGCAAATTCCTCCATGACTGTGCCCTAGTTTTAATCTATTGTGTGCTTCACAATAGACCAAGGCCAGTATAGAACCAGAAGTTATTTATCTGGAACTGGTGCCAAGCCAGTATTTTAATCACTGAAATCTGAAGTTGGGCTGCCTTGTAATTTGCTTTAATAATATAATTACCTTTTGCAGCCTGGGTATAGTCTAGTATAGCAGGCTACATGTCCAAAAAAACTCCATGAAGCTCATGAACTCCGGACATCAGGAACTGGCAGTAAAAACATAGAATGCTATTACTTTCTAGTTTCTTTCAAATTCTTTGACGCTATAAAATTAACCCTTTTCCCTGTTGGTCAACTATCTGATCTCTTTTTGGATCTTCTTACCATTGCTCTGACTGTTCCTCTGATCGGAGGCAGACCTGTGATTTCAGAGAACGTAGGGCTGACATCTTACTGTTTCCATTCCCGCCACTCTTGGCAGTGGAATGTGGTCAACAGTGGCTGATAGACCATGATTTGAATAGTTCATCTGAGTTCTCAAGTGTGTCATTGTAACCCCTTACTTATGGAGCACTGCAAGACATGTACTTTTCAGTACATGATTTACTTTGTCACCTTTCTGGTCTGCATTTTTTTTTATCTATCTTAAGCAAAGAGCATTCTATTAGCACATAATCATCCCCTTGCCTGCCACATGAAAGATAATGTTAAAAATAAGTGCTTCTAATGTCTTCAACTTCATCCATTTCTATAGAAACACTGTCAGCCTGAGGACCCGAGATGGTGAGTGGAGAGAACTGTCAGCATCTGGTGTATAACCTCCATGTCAAGCTTTTGTTACATCCTTAAAGCTTGGACATGGTGGGTCTTCCATGGCTTCCTTCTGGTATTTATCCAGCCTCCCTTTGTTCCTGGGATTGAAGGCTTCATAAGAAACAAAAGGTCACAGGCAAATACCAAATGCCAGAAAATAGCTGTTCACCCAAGGTTACTCCTAGAAGGAGGTGTCAGGTAAATGCACCTGCTAGTTGTTGATAGAAAGGATTTGAGGTCACAAACCGTGATAACAAGATCAAGAACTGGAGACCATGATGGACACTGTTAAGAACTGACCCTACTCTAGAAAACACAGTACCCTTAAGCAAATCCCATTGATTTTTTTTAATAGAACCTAAACACATGCTTAAATGTGAACTTAAGTGCTCAATTGATTTGGGGCAAATTGCATGCACAGCAGAATAACCCCTAGGAAGGTCAAACAGCGTTCAAGGATGATAGTGAAAACACTGCATTCAACTGACAGTGTAGGGGAAAGGTAGATGAAGATGAATTCCCTCCACAATTTAAGAAAGAAGGGAAACAAACCAAAAACATCTCTGACAATTGCAGAGTCAAACTTGAAGTTTTCCAGTATTGCCACGAGCATCTGGAGTTAGGATCCTTTTAAGCAGCATGATGGATTGGACAGTTCTTAGACATCTAGTTTTACCCGGCAATTCCACTGGCACTTTGGTTAGAGCTAGAAGAAAAGCTGTTATCAGATAACTGTACAATTTGTATTATCTGTATTTATATACAGATTGTATTTATATATTGTATTTATCTGTATACTACAGATAACTGTAGCAAGTTCAGAACTCACCCTTCTTGAAGATACAAAGGAGGCACAGAAGAAAGAAACCAAACCTTTTCATGCTGCTTGGCATTCCGCACTGAGATGTATCAGCAAACCAGAGCGTGCTCTGCTGCATCTGAGCTACTGGTCTCGCAGTCCCGAAGGGTTTTTCCAGGAATGGAGGAAGCTGTGGTTTTTGTCTCCTTGGAGGGAATGAGTTGTTTAGCTGAACTGGGATTGCATTCAGATATTAATAGTTTTGTGGTCAGTCATGTGCAAAATARAAGGGAGGGAATCAAAGTGTTACCACTTTCCAGCCCAAGGGGAGGGGCGGGAGGGGAACAGCAAACTCGAGCTCTGAACTCCCACTCCGGGTATGTGATGGGACAAAAGGGACCAGCTTTCAGGTGCTACAGAAYTGCTGATTGAGGGGAACTCCTGCCAAAGGATGTCAGCAAGGGAGACTCTCACTCTCCTTGATGGAGACAATTCGTCATCTTGAACCTGGACTCTGCAAGTCAGTTGTACTCTACCTCTCGTGCTTCCTGGTTGCTGGTGTCCCTAGGTGTAAAACACTACCTCCTTCAGTGGCCTTTGGTGACCATTGTGCCCCAAGCTGTTGTTTGAAAACATTTTGAAAATGGTGTGTCGCTTCTCATCGCGAGCATCTCTCCCTGCTGTCAGTGAGAAAGATGGCTTGTAAAGCACAACGTAATTTTGGGCTTGTAGGAGTAAATTCTGCCAGGCCATACCTCTGTGAACGGGCTTTGTACTTGCTTGTGTTTATTCCACTGGCTTTGGCCTTTGGGTTTTCTGTTTCCAAGCAAGCCTGTCTATAAGATATCATCGACTGCCCTTAAGGCTGGGTGASAGTGGCTGTACACTCCACCACTGCTTTCTAAAATGTGTTTCTGACCATCCACAGGGCGCACCAGATGAATTTGATGGTGGATGTCATGCAAGGCATCACACAGAGGACCTCTGTGGCTTACAGTCTGAGACCTAGCACTAGAGACTTGGGTAGAAAGGCAGAAACCCCACTTGTGATTGGCATGAAGTAGAACAGATCACTGACCAGTCTTTCCTAGCTCTGATGGCGGGAATTACATGTGTTTTGAATATCAGCAGCATCATGAATATCTTGAATATCATGGGTACAGAGCAGGTGCAGAGCTTCATTTGTGATCTCTCTTTGGTAGTGCCTTGCGGTACTGTGTTCTGCCCAGATTCCCATGACTCTGACAGATGATGAATCATTTTCCTCCTTGTTGTTGCCTTGCATTTGAAACAAACTGAGCTCCAGCTKTGCTTAGAATCTGTGTGCTGATGCTCACCGTTTCCTTCTGGGTTTGCTACTGTGCAGAGATCAGGCCTTAGGAAATGCCACCCGTGCAGCCCCTCGCTGCAGTCCTCTCCATTTAGTGATCCAGGGATATGAAGYTTGGTCTTGGAGCATGTATTCCCTGTCTAGGCTTAGCTTGAAGTTTGCTGCTTTTGTTTCAGACCCGAGGCCAGGATGATTCCCTCCTCTCCTCCTTGCAGCTATTCCACTGCAGCCCACTGCCTCTCTCCTGTCTGGGGACCGGGCAGCTGCACCTCCGATTCCTCTTCTGGACAGCAGCGGTTATACAGCCACTGGAGGGCTCCCATAGCCAACGTAAGAAAGAGCTCCCTGTTTTCTCTTGTGTGCTGCRTTTGATTTTTTATCTACTTGTGCTGCAAACTTTCTGGCGTTGTGATAGTCTCCGAAGCATTTCACYGTTCTTACCGCAGTGGGTCTCACCGGGTTTAATCTTAAAGTGAAGCCTATGTGTAAAGCATGTTGCTATGGTGAGGCATAAAAGATCAGTGGAAAGAGTAGCTGAATCGCTGCAGTTTACAGTTAAGAACCTTTTTCCTCTCTAATATTTTACTCTAGCATCTTCTAGACTAATATCTAATAAATCTTGGCCATTGTATATGGCAAACTGAATTTTCCTTACAGTGGTGTGAATGTAGTAATTTAGGGCCTGATCTACTACTTACTGAAATGATTAGAAAAAAAAACAAAGCCTTGTTGCTTCGTAAAGCATTTGGAGTATAGCCCATAATGGTTGCACAGCACTTACAAATGCTAGGACCAAGGCRAAGAAGCACCTTGCTGAGCAGGTGTCAGGCCACTGACTTCAGTGGAGGTAGCCTGGGGCTAYGGAGGATACCTGGAGGTTACAGTGGCAAAGAGTTTTCTCAGCTCTTGGGTGTAAAAGTTATCACATCCTGCTAGCAGGGGTTATCAGTGTAATGCAGTACACTGATTTTTGAGTTTTGCTGATTGTTAGACTGATTTTCTTTTCAGACCATGAGACAGCTATTAGTAGTAAAATATTTCCCATACTTGGAAAAAAAAAAAAGGTGAAAATCTTTAACTGAAAAGGTCTGCAAAATACTTGAAACAGCCACGAACTTTGCTTTTAAAAAAAGTGTCAGTGACAAATCYGGAGGAATTTTGGGGACAGGGAGCTCTTTTTGCTTAAGCCTCTATCTGAAAAATGGTTTCCCCCACATCACACRTGCAGTTGCATTAAAAAGTGCCATTTTGTTTTAAAATTGTATACTCGGCTTGCTGACAACATACTGCGACTTAAGCGTTCAGACAGCGTGTTTAAGACCGTATCTTGGAATATGCCTGGCGGTCAGGAAGGGTTAATGCTTTGGGCAAAAGGAAKCACGCAATGCCTCTAGTAGGTAAATGTTGCGTCTGGTGATGTAAATGAAGACTTGTAGCCCAGTTTAAGATATTTGGGATGGGTTTTACTAGGCATTTGTCCGATGCTCAGGCACCGATATGTTGCTCGCCCTTGCTCAGCRCGCTCTGAAGAGTGACGTCTCGTATACCCGAGTGCCTTGCTGAATCTCTGTTTTCAGCCGCTAATAGAGGTATCAGCGGTGTGTTAATCTTTGATCTTTTCACTCGCCCTTTCCAGCAGACAAATTGCACTTGCCTTTTGTCATACCCGTGTTCTTAGGCTTATTAAAAGCCCTGACAACGCAGTATATACAAACAAGAAACCGCCTCCGCTGACCAGCGTTCTGTTCCCTCCTAGCTGAGGGGTGTACAGCTTAGCTAGACAACTCAGACAAGGGGAAGAAAGATGGTTTTTTGCAAATAAAATTCTTCAAAGAATAGTCTCTGCTCTCAGACTGTGCTTTATACTTTCTCAGAGGCATTGAATCACAGCTAAGGTGCTAGTCGGAGGTAAAATGCAAATTAATGTCTTATTTTTCTTTCCTGTAAAACACTAGTTCTGGCAGTTTTGCTGGGAGCAAGGGAGCTTGACTCCAATTTTTTTCTTGCACTGTATCAGCAGGCTTATTTACCATGTTCCAGACAACTGCATGTGTGTAAGTTTGCTGAGAGCGACTTGACTACAAGGCTTTCTTTCAGAGCAGCATCTTGCTAATGCAGCTTGTTGAACTGTGGTGAGRTACAGGAAGCCATCTGGCACAAGTTGAGTATGGGCATGAAGGAATGGTCCTAGTCGTCTTCCATTGATTGATACAATTCAGGCTCRGTGTCAGCTGTAATGACCTTTTTCTCTGCTTTTGTGCTGAAATAGTATCCAAGAATTCTGAAGGCTACTTCTGATCCAACACCCAAACAGGAAGCCTTCCATATTTATCATATGCTGTTTTCCTTCATGGTAAATCTTTTTCTTTCTTTTTTTTTCTTTTTTTTCTTTTTTTTTTTGAGGGCCACAGGGAGGAAGGGCAACAGTTGTTATGCCACTTGGCTAATATCTTCCCTCCATGCTTGTAAGAAGCGACGATCACAGATCTGGTTCCAGAGATACCCCAGTTCCTAGTGTTTTCATGTGTTATGAAAATATATGGAATTTAGAGAAATAGAGAAGAATGGAATTTTTTATGTTTTTTTTTTTCCACTTGGAAGATGGATGAACTCATTTAAATAGAAAGAATCTGTAAATAAAATTTGATGAACCTTAAAAAAAAAAAAAAGATCAGTAGCAATCAAATATAGGCAAGGGCAAATTTTCAGCAAAGGAAAGGGAGATATCTGTCATCCTGCCAGTGGTATGGTTCATGGCATGCTCTGTGTCAGCTGATGGGGAACATCTCATGCCCCCATAACTTTATGGCTGTGTGTGATCCCATAAATAGCGGTCTTCGGTTTTTTTAAAGGTTAGTGTTGGAACATGGTACTGACTAATTCCCACTGCCTTTAGCAAGTGCCATCGTTGGCCTTTGCTTCCCTGGACTTTGCCTCATCTGTCTAGCCTGAGTCCTGGTGGCACTGAGAAAGGTGGGAGATGTGTGGCATCAGGAGATATATGTCTAGGTGTTGCTATGGCTGTAGTAACTGTCCCTTAGTGGCACAGTAAGGAGTTGCATGCTTGCAATTTAAAAGGACAATCTGATAAGGAAATCACAGGAGGAAAAGGAGAATAATGTACAAATAAACTGATCAAGTGGTCTGWGGCTTTATCTTGCTAATATAAATATTTTACCGGACCTGCAGCTTTTCCTAATTTCTTCTAACCTCTCCTAGTTGGCTGATTTCTTGTAGAGATTAGCCTCCAAGAGGAGATGTTGAAATGTGGCTGATACTGAGTGTCATTCTCCTACTGCTGTTATTAACCAGTGCTACAACTTCATGAGTTTCCTGGATCGATCCATGTTGCTGCTGTCTGTGGCGATGAACTGGCTCTATCTGATGTCTCCTAGCTGCCTGGGAGATTCCAGCAGTTGACAATCTTTGCAGGGAGAGCAGAAAGCACTTGCGAATGATTTCTTAGCAGCTGGGCCCTTCCATTCAGTGATACCCCGTGTACCACATCTGCCGGCAGGCAGCAGCTTGTTTGGTAAGCCCGCTGGGTTTGTTTTGTACTGAACACTGCATTAAACCGCTGCAATCTGAGCATCTGTCCAGTCCCAGAGAGTAGCAAAGTGCACTCAGGTTAACATATATAGCTGGAGAAGGACATGTTAGAACTCATGTCACTGAGGACCTATACAATGAGATTTTCCTCCATGAAGGTGTATCTGTGCCTTTGCTTACAATGCACCCCCTTATTCAAGGACCAGACTGGAGCTATTTGTTCCCTCCCTCCCTCTGAGTCTTAATTCCAATTCCAAGGTTTTCCACTGTAATTATTTCAATGGCATGTATAAGTCCTGCCCCTATTCTTTTGAGGGTGCCAGTCTGCACATGTTCAGTGCAAAAGCCTTATGTTTTGTCAAATCTGGCACTCTTCCCTGAAGAGATTGGGCCTGCGAAGTAGCTGGGAGGTGAATCCAAGAGGCCAGTGGAATTTTCCCTCCAACTGTTTTCTGCCAGCTGAGCCATGCTGAGTTTCTCAGGGAGCTACTGCAGTTCTTCGGACAGACTGCCAAACTCCCCTGTGTGTCCACTTGATCCTCACAGAGCTGGAGTTAAAAACAAAGTACCTACAGTGCAAGGAAAGTACATTGGGGTGGGGAGYGAATAAGGGATGGAGGGTGCCTGAGCCCGGCAGCATTCCTGCAGGTGACATTGAGCCTGCTTACAGGCTCTCAATACCACTACAGGACATGGTCACCACTGTGTTGAGCTCCTGCTGATTCAATGTGAAAACAGGTTTGGTTGTTCACCTATGACCTGTATTTCTTTTTAGCCCCTTACAAATGTTCTGACCTTGGAAAATTCTCATGCCTGCCATACTGTTCCTGCAATGTCTTGGGCTGTTCCATCGTCAAAGGTGCAGTGGTGAATTGATGGGGCATCAGTAAGGATGCTGTTGAGACCTTATTGGCTTTATGAAAGTAAGCTAGGAGTTAAATCTATATTTGGATGTTTTTCCTCGAGAGGGCAATTGCTGTAGGAAAAGCATGGCTTGTATCTGATTGCTGGCAGAGGATCATGAATGAAAGAATAAATGCATAAGGAAGTCTCTCTCTAGTAAAACATCCACATATCTCTTGATTTCTGCAGWCATATCCATATACTGGAATGAAGAATTCACCTGATTTCTTTAAATGAGACTTTCTGTCCCCACTGCTGGCTGTTTAGCCTGACTATTCAAAGCATCTTGAGATACCTGCTGATAGATGGGGACATAGCATGCTCAACTTTGCCAGGTCAAAAACAGGAGAGTGAACTTGGAGCCATGATAACACTTGTGCCCACCTTCTCTAGGCAGTACTAGGGCTCAGGATAAGGCATCCTTTTATTATGGCCTTACAATTTATTGGGATCATCTAATTTCAGCACTGGGCTTGGTCATAAGCTTAACCAACAATGTAGAYACACCTGACTTAATCACTGCTTTAACTTGAAATACCTGATGTCACCATCAGGTTACAAGACTGACAACCTAGAAGAGACCTTAGACTAGACTGCTGCTTAAAGACACCRGTAGGGAATTTTAAGATTGAACACAGCACTCTTGAGATCCAAGTGAGCTTGGGTCTCGTTAACCATGACTACCCTTCCTGCCTACCCTGGAAATGCTGTGATACAAACAATAATGCTGAATGATGAGTGCTCTGCRTAAGATACAACAGTTGTACATCTGCCTCCTTCATACAAATAGACYCAGAGCAGATTCGGAAGCACTTAGTGCTCTGACTCCTTAAAGGCAGATTAGCAGCACTGAATAGAAAACCTATTCTCAAGGAAGTACCTCTGGGAAGTACCTCTCTACCTCACACTCTGTCTTATCTGAGATCCCTTACCCAACCCCTCTAGACTGAAGTTAGGTTTAGTGAGGCATCTTCTACAAGGAAATATGCTATTCTCTTGTCCTTTGTTTTTTGTAGTGTCTGATAGTTCATAGCATTTAATTGAACCCAAATGCAAAATGTAACCTTTTTTTTTTTTATTATTTTTTAACCATACTGCCCTAAGATGGCACATATCTGAAATGTGATTAAGGCCTGGTCTGTTCAGCTTTTTTTTCCCCTCACTCACCTACAGCCATCAGTTGAAATTCTTCTCTTGGCATAATCTGTCACTTTATTGCTCCAAAGGTGCTCTGACTACTCCTCAGCTCATGTGCCTGTTAGTGTCAGCAAGAGGTTCTTCATTCTACAAAGGCATCTAACTGTTGTGCTCATTCTTAAATATAGCCCAACACGTGTTTGGAAGTGATGACTTTCAATGGGTAGGTTGAAAGGGCAAAGACAACCACYGCACCATCTAATCTGACCTAGTATATAACTTCCATTATAGCACAGATGGTTTTCATCCATTTGCTCCTGAACTAAGTTCCAAAACTTGAATTTGACCTAGGTATCAAGTTACCACATWTGGGAGGAAGGAGTGAGGCAATGCACTTGGGCCCTTCTCCACCACAGAGGGAAAATATGGGAGGAAAGGTGACTTGCRGATGGGCTTCTTGAAGCCAAACAGTTGAGGTGATAAATGAGGCAAGACTGAGTGATGACTCCTTTGCGTGAACTGCATCCAGAAGCAATGTTCTTTGACAACCTTGATCTGATTGTCCCACGATTGTCTGCACGGCAGCTAAATCTGCAACTGAGTCATAGGCAGAAGCAATTATATTTTAAGGATGTGCCCTTATTAGAGTATTATAGACACTTTTGCCTTTAAGGGTACTGCTGCCAGTAGTTTGTCTACGTAGTTCATGACCCGTATGAAGGGCAGGCAGTGTAGGTGCTACCAAAAGAGGAGACCTTTAGCTGAATTCTCAGGAAAGCCTGGGAATACAAGCTCAGCTCCTTTTCTAGCTGAGAGAAGAATTAGGTGAGATGAACATGATCTAGTGGCAACTTTACTTGCCCTAATGGAGTAGTTTGCCCCTGGAGAAGCCAGGAGAAGGAATCATTTTTGCTTTCTGTAGCAGGGGTTCCCTAAGAGGGGGTTTTAAGACGGGAGCATGTTGCTATTTTGTCTCATTTGAGGTTGTTATTTTGGAGTTCTGTTTGCTGAAAGAGGGTGTGATATTTTGATAGGTGCAGACAACAGGGCGAAATAGAGCATGTTGATAAAATATTATTGCCCACGTGTTCGTTTCTTATCTACTATTGCCTTATGAGAGCTTTCTGATAGCCAACGTAAGATTTTAGTAGCAATAAATGACAAATTCCTTTCAAGGTTATCGAGTCACTGTTCTGCAGCACGCTGAATGCTGTCTTCAAACCACAGCACTTGCTCAYGTGTGTGTCGGTAGGTGCCCAAGGCTGGCAGTTTCTCTTTCTGTGTTGGTACTAGAATCTACTGGGTTAGGAGGCCCCGGTGGTGAAAATGTCAGGAGGAGTCATGTGAGTTATAGCGTATAAAAGCACTTTGCTTCCTCTGGTCTCTAATAAAGTAGAAGTTTTGCCAAACAGCTCATACTAACACTTTCAGGCCTCTGTAACCTTTGCTTAATTGCACTATTGCCATAAGCTTGCATGGCTCCTTAGATACAAAGTGAGATAAGGTCCCTGCCTAGGGGAGCTTGCACTCGATTAGAGTGGTGAATTATGATATTGACTCCTGGAATTAAGATCAGAGGCTGATAACGTGGAGGAGAAGTGTTTGGGGGAGTGCATTGTTCATGTCAGTTCTCACTGCACWTGGGGCTGAAGCAAACAATACATCAATTTGCATCACTTAGTATATCCTGCTCACAACCATCTGTGCAAGTGGCTGTTGAATCACCACTGGGACCTTGGTGAAAGCTTAGTGTTCCTGCTGAGGCAAGATTAGAAAGTCAAATTGCACCAGAGGAGGTAAGCTGCTCAACACACAGGAGGTGAAGTGAGGGGAGCAGAGGAAGCGCAGTTAAAAAGTGAGATGAAAAAGAGATGGAACTTGGGGTTGGGCAAAGATGTGGCAACGATCTGCAGTCCAAAAGGCAGAAGTAAACTCTTTCTGGGATTTCCACAATCCGTTGGTTTGGGTGTGAGCTTATCTGCCTATGTTTGAAAATCACTGTACCTCATCACAGTATGTCCTTAAATACCTGAATAATGATATGTTTCTGGCCTTAGATCCCCCAYGTTATGGTTTCCAGCATTAAGAGGGGAAAGGAGTGTTTCTGCTTCTGATGGGGAGCTGGCTGACTAACACCATTCACAGATAGTCTTTCAAGGAGCAGACTGCAGGTGACCGTGTCCTACAGAGGGATTTTGGWCTAGACTATGTTGGTGAAATAGAGACAAATTCTAGTGGGCAAAAGACATTAATTACCTTGTAGCAGATAACCATATTGTAAAAAAAATTAACCTAYGATCTAGCAAAGGAAGACAGAACAGAGATGTGTGTTCTCTGYGGTGTAATCACTTGTCTGTCAGACTTAACTACTTTGAATAAATATTAGTTTCCCAGCCTTTGGCCCCTTTACTCTTTGAATGCATAAATGCCTTTCTGTTATCCTCTGAATGCTTTTGGATGGATTCCCAGAAGAATTTRCGTTGTGAATGGCTTTGTCACATGCCTGAAAGCAGCTGTCTTCTCCAGTACCGGTGGCTGATTACCCCTCCTGTGATCAGGAGAAATCTGGCTATGTATATTTGAAGAGCACTTGGGCAGTCCCACATGTCTGAAGTCGTGGATGTTTAGATGCATTTCTTTCATTGCTTGTTCACAGCTTCACCTAAAAGCACAGGCTTTTTCAAGCCTTATGAATAGGCATCATTCTTTGAAAGGACAATGGAACAAATGAACTTCCAAAACTTGCCAACGTGATTATCAGTTACATCGCAAATAGGCCCTCTGTTACCTCCTTAAGTTTTATTACGTAAATCTACAACATACAAGTTAGCGACTTCCTCTGGGAGAATTGTTACAACCACAATGTGCTTCCCTTGCATGACTTTTGTGCTGACATTCCTCCTCTGATACTGTAGACTTCCGAAGTCTTTGGCTGCCATGTGCTGTGGCCTGAAGGATGACACCGGTTCTGCCTGGTTGGTCCATCGGAGTCTTTTGGATTCCTTCCTGTTTGCAGAATTGCCAGCCAGCAAAGGAGCAAAATGTTTGCAGCTATGAGTTTAAGCTATCCTGGAAAGCAGCTGAGGGGTGGTTTGTCTGGCTGTGAGGGACCCATTCCCCAGGATCTCAGAGGGATTTCAGTTGGAGCTATGAAGACTGCAGTCCCCTGAGAATGTCGTTTCTTCTTTGGCACCTCTTGCTCCTGAATTTTGTTTGTATTTGACAACAGTTTGCTGATGAGAAAGAACTTCACGTTCCAAGAAGTATCAGTCGGGGGAAGGTTTTKGGGGGGGATTTTCATTTCAGGCAAAATATAAAGCAGTAAAGATTTTTATTGAAAAAAATACACTTGTGGCAGTCACTGGAGAAAGTCTGAGTGTCTTAATCTATCTGAGCCCTTTTCCCAAGCACATTTGATATAGCTTATTTCTGTGACCCCCTGTTTCAGCACGTGTGCAAAGTTCCTGGTCCCTGGAATAGGGGTCCATTTCTTATTTGGTCTCTTCTCCTCTTAATTCCCAGCATATTTTCAGTTCATAGCATCAATCATTTGCTATGTTAGCGAGCATTTGCCCTTCTGAAACTAATCCAGTTCTGAGTCTGTATCTTATCAGCTTTCATCTTTGGCTGGGGAAAAAAAATTAGAACACAGCAAGTTCATTCCAAAGCTGTATCGGTCATGTTTGACTGAATGTAATTCCATTCTCCCTTATATGAAATCCCTGCTATGTTTTGGGTGGGATGGTGTGTGGACCCTCTCTTTCCAAAGAGGAAGAGAGTTATCTTTTCTGGTTCAGCTAAGGTAATGAGGCCTTTTCTTCCTTACTACGTGAGTAAAGAGCAGCCAAATGATATGTAATTTGCCTTGAGTGACGAGTTCATGAAAYGTTAATTGAATACCTCAGTAACAGTTTTGCTGTTCTCTGAGTCCTGTGGAAATGCTGCGCTTGTCTCTGGGCAAAACTGCTGTGAACTCACCTGAGTTCACCCTGTAGAGGTGAAATACTGTGCCTTTATKTATATTTTAGGAGAAAAATGAAAGATATGTACTTTCCACAGTGCTGCAAAGGGCAGCAGCTCTGTGAGGGTCAAGTGAGCTCAACTGAGGGTCCCACTTCAGCTTTTGCTTATAGGTGGACACTGTTGTGGCTGGAGCATCCGTGACCCCCAGAGCCAAGTCTGGTCACGTGCCGAGGGGTTTGCATGGAAAGCGCTGAGTGCTGCAGCAGCAGTACGTATGCTCCCGCTGAAGACCTCTTCTCTGACAGATGCAAAAGTGTCTGTGTTGTGTGGAGGTGCTTTCAGACCCAACCATTGTTTTGGAGAAGCTGCAACAGGGTCACTGTGACAGTGGCGTTCAGAGACGCCTTGTGGCTAAGGAGATTCATGGGTTAGTGGAGTCTAAGTGGTCAGTGGTGCTGGAGAAGTCAGAGTGCATCCTCTGATGGGTTGGTAATGAAGTATATCCTTAGCAGCATGCTGAGAGTACTCTAGGAACAGGGAAATGGAAGCGAGAGCGAAGGCTTAACAAGCCTTTTGCTGCAGCATCCACAACACAGGAAAGGGATGCTTGGGGCAAAGGACAGCAGCCCAATATCCCCTTATAATTTTTTTTGACTTGCATTTTGCATGTTGCTAATTCGTAGAATCATAGAATCGATAAGGTTGGAAGGGACCTCTGGAGATCATCTAGTCCAACYYCCCTGCTCAGCAGGGTCACCTACAGCATGGTAGACAGGGTTGTATCCAGGTGGGCCTTGAAGATCTCCAGAGAAGGAGACTCCACAACCTCTCTGGGCAACCTGGTCCAGTGCTCTGTCACTCTCGCAGGGAAGGAATTCCCCCCTCACATTCAGGCAGAACTTCCTGTGGTTCAAAATAACTGGTGCACAGTTTTTCCAAGTTACTCCTGTGTTCCTTCTGCCTAGGATGAAACTTGTGTTTATTGCATGCAGAAAGCTTGGTAGCTGCTGTGCGGCCAACGGTGCCTGGCAAAAAGGTTACCGACAGAAGTGTGACTTGTTGCTACGCCCCCCACATTGCATAACACTTGCTGCAAGTGCGACTTCTCTCTCCAGGGCAGGCAGGTGTGTATTTTAAGGATATTCTGTGCATAGATAGACTTACAGAATTAGTATAAAGTGTAAAGAAGCACTATAATGCAAATACACTCACACATAGTGTATGTGCTTATACGTGTATCTTGTGTATCTGTCCATTTTTAATCCGACTCTTCTGTCTTTTGGCATTTCCACTCCATAGACACTTCAAGCACTTTCCAGACTCAGTTAACTTTTGCAAAGCTAACATCCAATATTGCTGCAATTGAAATTGTAAACCAAACATAAAGTCATAAACGTTTTTTAAAAGCTCAAGCACACAAATAGCAAGAATGATATATTACCTAAAATGAACGTTTGCCTGTGTGGGTCCATTTCATATGAGACATCAAACACATTGTGTGGCAAGATGTCCCCTATGACCTGTCTGGGCACTTTTGCAGACACAGGTCTCCCAYCTTATTCTGTGCTTGCACAGTTCTTTGCACAGTGGCATCCTGGCCCCACAGTGTAGTAACGCTAATACTCTCCTTACTTCTGTAATGTATTCCTAACAGTAAGCACAATATCAGCTGTTCTGAAAATAGGTAAAGTGCCATTGTAAACTTTTGCCTCCTTTTTGGTGCTGAAACTATTTCCTTATGTTCTTCTTTCTCTATTCTGCTCAGAAAGCTCAGCACAGAGACTGCGCCGGACATGAGAGTTAAAAAAGTCTCATGCTTAATGTGTTGTTTCCTCTTCATGTAAGCACACCAAATCTGACTTGCCTTTGCCCTTCCTTTGAAAACCTCCAATGTGTTTTACCAYGGTAATCATTGCAAATAGGAAAGAAATAATGGTAATATTTCCAGCCCCAGGACTTGGAAGCATAAATGTACATTTATGACCCTGTGGTCAATACGCAGTGCATGTTCCTGCTGATGCTGTCCTGCAGGTACCTGTGTGACCCCAATCAAGGGATGCAGGATGTCATTCTCCAGTAGGGTCTCACCTCAGTGCCTGTGGTGGAGCAGGCAGAGGACCATGGGAGCAGGGCTAGGGTGAGCAGGTCTTGATGAGGAATGAGAGTCAAGTGATGAAGGGGTGAGGAAGTAAAAAGTTTTACTAGGGATAGARGAGGTGTCCCAGAAGACAGTCAGAAAGCAAAGATGGGATGTTTCAAGGGAAAGGAACCAAAGGAGGTAAAAAGGGAAGGAAAAGAAAAAAATATTGTCTGTATTAGGAAGATTAAGGTTACTGCAGCTATACTCTAAGACAGGAAAGAACAAAGATAGAAAATGGACTAGAGAGGAAGCTGTGTGAAAACAGCAGAAGTTAAGAGAAGAGGGAGCTCACAGAAACAGAGCAAAGGGAAGATGGTGAGGAGCTGGGAATGTACAATGAAAAATATACAGCAAAAACCCTATAGCGGAAAAAAAGTTATTCCAGATACAGGAGATTTTCTTATCATCTTGTTCTGCAGACAAGATTCAAGTCAGGGGAGACAGAGGTAACACAAGCTATTTCTGATGTAGGCTGTTTGTCACTGCTAACAGAAAAAGAGCCACAAAAGATGTTCCATAGGAAATTTTTACTCAGAAAATTGATGAAAACACACAAAAAATGGATAGTGAAACCATGGTGAGAATGTGGAGCTAGGAAGATGAGATGGGACTAAATTAAACAGTTCACTTTTCTATGCTCAGCCTCTCATACTGGGTATTGATTTCAGGAGATTATAACTGAAAACCAGAAMTATTTCAGTAAATATTTCAGATTTTGAAACTATTTCAGCTCTGATTTTCCAGCTCTGAATTCTCTTGACTTCTGATTTGCAACTGTGTCTTCAAAATCAGTAGGAGTAAAAGCAGACCTTGAGGAGTTAGGACTGGCTCGTGAGCTGGAAGTAAAAGCCTGCCCACTTTCGACACTGAAGAATAGTAGTTGGTGCATACCAGAAAGATGTGTGTTGTACTGCTTGAGCAATACCTGGAAGGGAGGTCATATGCAATGGTTTGATCTGATGGAATTGCATAATATGACTGGAGTGCAAGAAGAATCAGTTACAAGGGTTTTTTACAGCATATAGTAATAAACTCATCATTGTGAAATTTCTTACCAGAATGTTTGACTCTGGATGTTTGTTATATAGCAGTTTTGCAAATGTTAGATGGGACTGGCACTGGAAGGACCCCGACAAAACCTCGTCAGCATTAGCATGGCTAATGAGATGAATGGCCAGTTCACTAGGGCTGACAAAGGAGGTGACAGCGTTTTCACAGACTAGCAGTGAAGAGTCCTTAAACAGATGCCCCTTGACTCCTGGGAGTCTCATTTGYGTTTTAGCACCTGAATGCAAAGAAATCAGTGTGGTATTTCTTTCCCTCAGGAACAGTTAAACTCCAATTAAACCCACACTCATATTTTATGAGTGTGTAGTTCCATTCTGCTTGTTTAAAGGAAAAAACACTCATTTTCACACCCAATTTTATTTAGAGAACAGGCCTTTTCCACCTATAAATGGTGTTCTTTGCTTTCTCCAAAGAAATGTAACTCTCTGCCTCTCTCTTGTTCCTTGTAAAAGAAACTAAAGTTTAGAATCACAACCTGAAACAAAGCTAGATGGATATTTTGGGCAGAGAGGAACCCCATGAGGTTCAACAAGGGCAAGTGCAGGGTCCTGCACCTAGGGAAAAATAACCCTAGGCACCAGTACAAGCTGGGGGCTGACCTGCTGGAGAGCAGCTCTGCAGAGAAGGACCTGGGAGTGCTGGGGGATGATAGATTGACCATGAGCCAGCAATGTGCCCTTGTGGCCAAGAAGGCCAATGGTCTCCTGGGGTGCATTAGGAAGAGTGTTGCCAGCAGGTCGAGGGAGGTGATCCTGCCCCTCTCCTCAGCCCTGGGGAGGCCTCATCTCGAGTCCTGTGTCCAGTTCTGGGCTCCCCACTACAAGAGACACATGGAGCTACTGGAGAGAGTCCAGCGGAGGGCTACAAAGATGATCAGAGGGCTGGAGCACCTGCCCTAGGAGGAACGGCTGCGAGAGCTGGGCCTCTTCAGCCTGGGGACGAGAAGACTAAGGGGGGATCTGATCAATGTGTACAAGTACCTGAAGGGAGGGTGTCAAGGGGATGGGGACAAACTCTTTTCAGTTGCCCCATGTGACAGGACAAGAGGCAATGGGCAGAAATTGAAGCACAGGAAGCTCCGCCTGAGCGTGAGGGGGRATTTCTTCCCTGTGAGAGTGACRGAGCACTGGACCAGGTTGCCCAGAGAGGTTGTGGAGTCTCCTTCTCTGGAGATCTTCAAGGCCTGCCTGGATGCAACCCTGTCTACCATGCTSTAGGTGACCCTGCTTGAGCAGGGAGGTTGGACTAGATGATCTCCAGAGGTCCCTTCCAACCTTACYKATTCTATGATTCTATTCTATGATATACCCTTCTCCGTAGGGTCTAGTCTCCAGAATTGTGGTGRCATTTATCACATGAGGGATCAGTCTACATGCGTACAGAAATCCTGGGAGGTTCCTTGGTCTGTAAAGCCTGTAAGTGCTTTGCTTATAGTTCCCTGGTTGCATCAGGGATTCATAGGCAAAGCACTTAGAAGGGAGTTTAAGGAATCACTGTAGAGAAACACTCAGGATATTTTAAGTATTTTAYGAAAAATGTAAATACAGCACAGTGAGTAAGAACTATGCAATAGAGATTATCCATGGTGAAGTGGAAGACTGCAGTACAAAGCCTATGAAACTACAGAAGTGTCACTTCTGTTAAGTCCGTCAGAGCCTTTGCCCATTCCTTGGGCTACCATCTAGAATTAGGCCACTAAGATGTGTTTTGTGTTTTCTCATTAATCTGTCAACACTCATGACTCAGTAGGGTAGAGATTCTAGTTTCTATTCAAGTTAATACATAATGTGAGATAATTAGAGCATACAGCAATGTAGGTAAGGATAGTATATTTCTACATGGTATAGCACTGGATACAGGTACCAGTTCAAGATGGAGAAAGGAACACCACTTCTTCCTCCTCTTGGTGTATCTGGGTATATAGGGTCTGCGAGCATGCTCTGAAATGCTCAGGCTTCCTGCTGGATTAGATTCTTCAGGCAGATGGGAGAGCACATGGTACCTAAAGGTTTTTGGCTAGGCATGAGTGGCACAAGATGCGGATGGACCTGGAGGTGTTGAAGAGCAAGGAGTTGTGCATCTGGGGTGAGATCACTCTAGGTTGCTGGTGTCTATGCATGAATAGGTATCTGTGCTCTTGTTATGGTCGATGCTGTTCCAGTCAATATTGTTCCTGCAGTCTAGAGAGTAATTCAGCCCACCCTAAAAYTGACCCCTGCATTTGACCAACTGAATTGCTATCTGGACTCCAAAGGCTGCATTGGCTGGGTTTCCACCTCTGTSTGTAGCAGGACTTAGACATTTAATATGCATGCAGATACGTAGAATCCAAATTTAATTTTCGTAGTCTGTGGACCTATTCCTACCTTTGGATACATTATGTGTGAAGGGTCAGTGTGCCTCTAAGGTACAAGGTACAGTCAGGTAGCAATTTTGACAATCTAGTCTTGAATTAAGGCTTAAGTTGGTAGTTAGCCAAATTTTAGTCATGTGGTACATCTTGGGAACTAGCTCACTGTGGACATAGCCCATTTGTGGATCTACCCTTAAAGCACAGATTTGTCCCATCTAACTTGGTTGTAAGTAAAATTGTTTCTAGTTGCCCTCAGCTCCCACTGTAGTTAGTAGAGAAAGTAAACCTGCACCTACTTATCTTGGCTATCTATTTTAGAAAGGATTAAATTGTTCTAATCAAGTGCTTATCTCTCTCCATTGACTCTCCATAAATTATATGGAGTGGTTGGAGCAATCAGACTTCAAACTTTGGCACTTCAGTGCAAGGTTCTGAAATTAAATGAGGGTTATCTAGGCCTTAGTAAGGCAATGTTTGGTGAGTACCAGGTGCTGTTGTGATAGAGAGCACAGCAGGAGACAAACATTGCCTAGACTACAGAAGAATCAAAAAGATAAACAAGGCATGGTGAAAAAGAGATTGATATATCTTCTTCTTAGGTGTAAGAAAGACAAACACAGAGAGTCTGCCCAGGAAGTATGTAGTCAGAGGCACATATATTGGTTTCTTGTGCTGGACGTTCAACACCAGTTCATGCTTCTGTCCTGATTTTTTTGCAGGAAAAAGCCCTAGAGATTTATGTGCAGATCCTTAATAACAGTCAGGCTGCTAAATTCGTAGATCACTCTTGTTCTGAGCCATTTTCTCATTTTTTTTCTGGTGTCTAGGGCTATATTGCTCCTCTATATTTTTTTTTCTAGATGTGTATAACTGTCTTGCCCAGTAAATTTGATCACCATGTGTAGTGCCTTTCACAGACATTGCTGTCTTTGCAATAAAAATGCAGAGTGTTACTRTGTCAGTGTGGCAGAAGGTCTCATCCAATGCACAAGAGTGAATTCCAGAACAATTTGCAATGCTAGTGCTGGAAGGGACCCAGGAGGCTATTTTTATTCACAACAGTTTGTAATTTTGCTCTCTGTTTCTTAGGAGCTGTATTAAAGTTTTGTTACCTTTTSAAATATCCTACTTTTCGTGTGTCTCATAAGCAGCTAATATCAACAGGGAAAGCGTAAGGTTCTTAGTGTCACCCCTTGACCAGAGAGGAAAGCCCAAAGATAAAGAGAAGAGGTCTTTACTTACCTTCATTTAATTTGTTTTAAAATAATAATAAAAAATCTGCTGTTAGGAGACCATCAGAGTTGAAAAACTACAATGCTGGGTTGTCCTACGCTGTGGTATGTGTTGTGCTGTCAGTGCAATACAATGGTATGAAGAGTGCCTTCATCTCTAGCAAATCCTTCGTGCAGCAATGGAGTCCGGAGTGGCTGATTTTTTATGGAGTATCACATCCTCCCCCACCAAAACTATGCGTTATAATGTGTTTTATAGCAGGTTGTCAGCTTCGTTTATGGCTGAGGCACTGGGACTGTCTGCAGTGTCTGCTGGAAAATTCCACTCCAAGAAATTCCTTTTTTTTTTCTTTTTCCGGTACCAATGCCAGGAGCACACTTTTCCTAGTATTATTTCTTTAATTATACTAATCAACAAATGTGATCCTCAAACTCCTGCTGATCTTGGACTTACCCGATTAAGCTGATGACTGATCCAAGAATGCTTAATCTAAAGTGAGAGGGTTTGTAGTAGTTTGGCAGTTTTCCAAGCTCATGGTTCCCATCCATTTTCTAATCTATATATTATTTACTGGAGACAAAAGAAAGGAAAATACAGATTTTCCTAAAAAGTGTTTGTATTTAAAAGTCCCACTTTTGCAATCATGTGCACATATGGTTTTATTTTACTCACAAAAGTAATCTCAGTGCCTTCACTGGACCTAAAAGCGGAAACAATTGCTCTGATGCTGCAAGTACACTGAGTCATCTTTTCCTACATAAGTACTTTTCTTTAATTGCAGGACTGATTGCATTGCTCACTTGTAAGCCTTTGAATTTCTTGTAAGGACTTCTTCTCATGGTGGTTAAATATGCTCTGCATTTAGGAAGAGCTTTCAAGCTGCATCTCTCCCTAGGGTAGTTTGAAATATGGGGATTGTGTGCAGGATTTCATCTGATCTCGGTGGGATCTTATTGCTCGAGGATCGGACGCTCTTCCTGCGGCATGTTAARCAATATGAATACCTCTGGCACATGTTTGCCCTTTTAGGCTCCTCCCGAACGAGTGGAAAGCAGGCACTGTTTATTGGTGATGTCATTCTTCAGCAGTGTCCTTGGGTGAGCCATCAGGYTTTACAGTTCCTCACGTTCCTTCTTCCTCCTTAGTTCTGCTCCTCCTTCTGCCCCAAACTGAGGAATGCTGTACCAGGCCACAAGCAAACACCACCATCCGTCTGCTCCTGGCTGTGTGGCGTGCATGGCTCCATCAGCTGGTGTGTGCCAAGGATATCTTTTGGCTCCAATGCTGGAGGCAGGGTAGGCAGCAATATGGGTAGCTTAGATCTTAACCCCAGCCTGTATGGCATCATGAGGACTTGTACGGCTGACAGAGGCATGAAGGAGCTCTTGCTGATGAAAATTGCAGGAGTGCTATGAAGCAAAATTGTTTTATTCTTCCTTGAAATGAGATGGCAAGCCCTTGTGATCAGTCAGGAGGTCTCAACCAGCAATTTAACCTCCAGAGCCCATTTGCAATGCTTTAGACGTTAGGTGGTTTAGGATATGCTGAGGAGATAAGAGAGGTCCTTGCTATCCTCTGAGCCATGTCTAGGCATTGCCTGGGAGATGCTGATTGACGAAAGCTGAGGCTGTGCCAGGAAATGTGTTAGCAGTTGAGCACTGATGATGTCTGTGCGCCAGCGCCTGATCTTCTCATTTACTGATATAGACATAGTCTTTGGGGGCCTAACCCAAGTCTTTTGGCCCAGATCCATGAGATATTAAGGCTTCCAACTGCTGCTTAAACACTTTCAATTTGTTGTATGGGAGCCTAATTACCTTGGTAATTACCTATGCCTTTGAGAATAATGGAAGAGCGAGGTTCTTGTCTCTGGGRTGTTTTCACTTTGCAAGTTGCACTCTTTCCCTATCTCATATAAAATCTCAAGGGAAGCTGAACTTCTGGTAATGAAAAGAGGGCTTTACCAACTGAGAATACATTTCCATAATAAGGATTTGAGAATTATAAAAAGAAAACGTCAGAAAGATGTTTATTTGTGATTAACAATTCTGTTCCCATACCTGTGCTTGGACTCTAAGGGAAGGGGAAGTATTAAAGTATTTTTCTGAATACATAGCTCTACCTCCTCATCACTGGGCTTTTTTTTAGCAAGTAAATTATTCCTAGTTATGGCTAGGATACAATTCTGTATCAGTTTATCCTTTATCTGATTCTCCTGTATTGAAAGTTTTGTTGTTTGGTGGGGTTTTTTTTTTTTTTACTATACTGTACATGAAATACGACCCATATAAAGAACAGCTGTATTAATAATTATCTAGTCTTTTGAATCTTAACATTCATTATAAAGGAGATTGTATTGCTACATGTCTCCAAATTTAGGCACCTAAAATAATGCGCAGCAGCAGACATTTGTAACTCCTGGGTTYTGGTCCCGCCTTGGCAACTGACTCTTGGGTTTGGTCTTCAGGCTGAATGCTTGCTTCCAGTTCAGCCTCACCAAGGGAATGAGYGTGTTTGCTGCACTGCTAAATCTTTGCCTCTTCTGCACTTACCTAGATACTGGTTTGCCAGAGTGTGAGGAAGTGAAGGCTATAGCCCACTTCTTAGTACACCTGCTGGATTCTGCTGGGCTCCATGAGGAAGTGATGCTGTTCTGACAGGAGCAGAAGAACCAGTTCTGCCAACAGCAAGCTGCTGATCCTTGCTCGGCACCATGTTAATGTTTGCCTGAATTTCTTCCATTCGCAGCTCCGCTCCCCTCTCCTCCATCCCTGATCTCCCCCACCGCTCCAAGACATGAAACCTTCGCAACCAGGAGAAACAGGCTGAATCTTTAGTGGATGGCTTTGGGGTTCAAAAGCCACCACTTCCCGTGGTCTACTGGGGTGGAGGGGGAAGGATCTCACACTCACCTGCAGTGGAGGGGCATTTGGCTGCAGCTGGGGCTAGTGGGCAACCAAACCAGAGCAGTGAGTGTTGGGTGGCAGGAGACACGCAAGTGCCTGACAGTAGAGGTTGGGGCAGAGTTATTTTACACGGAGCTGGGAGTCTTGGAGATGGTTGTATACATTAGATATAGAAGCAATGAGACTGGCTTGGGAAATTACAGTGAGAGAGTTCATTTGAATTTGACTTTTGGATGAAATCTGTTTTCCAAGCAAGTATCAGTGTTTCAAGTGGCTCCTTTTTAAAAGATATTTAGTGCTGTGAGAGTTTTTTCACCGTGATGTTTGCACTGGGAAAGAAGTAGTCCAGAAAGGAGCCCAAAGAGCTCCAACCCTGCAGGAATGTTCCTTACAGTTCTGATATTGCTTATATATATATATATGTGTCAAAACCAAGGATGCAAAAAGTGTTTAATAATAACAATGATTTGTGAACTCTGAATAGTATTTATTTGATATACAGAAAAAAAAACTTACAGAACAGCTTCAATAATAAGATAAATTAGGCTTGTAAGAAAAGACTGCTAGGAGTGATATTGAGAAAAAGCACGATATGCATATTCTGACCAAGTGATATGTGTGACAAGTTACCACRTAAATGTTACTCTGCACAGGGTTACAGGAAGACTTTGAATTCTCAGGAGAGCGTTGAATGAAGAATTAATTCAGAATGATGTGCAAAGTTGCACAACGGCTGAGACATGGCCTTGCTCTTTTGTTGTTTTTCTTTTGTGTGTGTGAGGTTCTGCTGAAATGGTCCTGTTGCTCAG
Organism: Rhea americana; assembly: GCF_003343005.1. Lineage (NCBI taxonomy): Eukaryota > Metazoa > Chordata > Aves > Rheiformes > Rheidae > Rhea > Rhea americana. Next base: position 3,579,778 of record NW_028186923.1, read on the forward strand.
CAACAGCAACCTGAAATAGCACCAGTCAAAGAAACTGTGCTGATTTACACTGGTCATTAAGTGTGTACTCCACACTAGAGTGCAGATTTTGTCGTATGAGTGAAACCTAGCCTTAGCTTTTAGCCTCTTGCATGAKCCTCGGCCCCTCTCTCTGGAGCGTGTGCCCCTGACAAAGGAGATTGCAGTTTAGACGCTGAAAGCTCTCCCTTTCCGTGAGAATTTGACAGATATATAGATACATCTCCTGACCYAATCTAACCCCTATCCAGGGGTCCAGTGACTTTCTTAGGAACTGGATCAAGCCCTTCTGTCCTGCTCACAATGAATATTTCAGCCGTGAAGGTATTTCTGGAGGCACAATGCTATGTCTTTAGCTAACTCTGCCTCCTGTTACAGAAGCAGACTTTGCACTTGTATATTTAAGAAGTTATTGATGCAGCCATAAATATAATGCATGGAATTTTCTCAAATATCTGAAACCTCCCCCCTTCCCACCASTGATTTCATAACTTTATTTTCCAATATCTTCTAGACCATTTGATGTAATTTAAGAGCTCACTGTCTTTGGAAGAGCTCAGTGGTGAAAAATGGAGGAAAACTTCACCAAACTCAAAGATCTATGAGTATTTTTTTTTAAATTAACACCACAAAATGTTATGTACATATTTACCAAGGAAAACATAGCAAATGATACACCTTACAAGTGATCTCTGAAGTGGCATTCATAAAGAAATACTGTCAAACATTTGAAAACCTGGCATTTCACCAGAAAATATTGCCAGCAGTTCATTGCATATATTTTTCACTTAGATCTTTTTGGTGTTTATAAAAGACATTTTCCTTTCTCAGCCTCATAAATCAGCTACTGTATTTACAATCTACTTTTTATTTACTCTGCCACAAGAGAAACAGATTTTGAGCCACTTTCCTACGAGCAACTTYACTGCGTGTAGACTAATGCCAACTGAAGGACCTGAGTATGGAGGTAAGTATTTATACTGAAGAAGTCAGAATCTGGCTTGTATTCTCTGGTTGGTGACCCCTCTATCTGTTTCTGCTGCGTATCTAGTTTCAACACCAGCTATGCATCTCACAGAAACCCAGATTAGAAGCTGAACACTCTCTGACAATTATTCCTTAAAGTCCTTTGCATACCCTATGGTAGTTTATCACCTGGAATGGTCATCTTCCTTATTGCCAGTCTTAAATTTATTTGGGATTTAGGGTAGGGAGGATGGTGACAAAGCAGGTTCATGGGCTTGACTCATCTTGATGAGTCAAGTAGAAAGGTGGCTGAGATAACACCCATTGAGGTAGCCACCAGAGTCTGTCTGTGGGGTGCAAAGTCAACTTCCTCCTTTGCTATCTCCAGACCCTAGGAATCTATGCAAGGGTAGCACACCACTTGTCTGTTGCAGAGCTCACCTACACTCATCTCCTGCCATGAGGTTCTCCAGGACCTGAGTTGACAAGAGATGTTGGTCATCTGTGCTACAATTCACCTGGCCAATGTCCATCTCCTTCTGATGCCAGCGGCAGAGGGGAGATGGCAGAGCTGTGACATCAGCAGCAGGCTGGGACATGCACTGCTTTCCTGCTGGATATTTGTAGGTTGTTGGGGGAAGGCTTAGGAAGGGAGATCAAGGAGATAAGATCAAATTAATTCTATTTATGGCACAGTCTAAAAGGAGCCATTTCATTATATATGGATGGGATAACAGTGACTYTGCTGCTGTCTCCTACTTTTGCAACCCATGACCAAATCTGTTAAACAACATGAGATTAACATAAAATCATGGGTGTTTTCAGCTTTTTTTTTTTGTTTTTCTTTTTCTTTTAAGAAAAAGATTATTTCCATTGACATTTGCCTTCTTGGCATCAGATTTACAGACTTTTCTCTGCCACTGGGTGGGCCTGAAATTCTTTACAAAATATTAGAGTAGTGTAGACTAAAACATCCAAAAGCTAGGACTTCACAAACCCCCAGTTATKGTGATTTTTACCACAAGTCTTGCATGTGTTAGCAACACTGCCCCTAATTTATCTGTGTCCATCCTGTGCCCAGGATGAGCAGTGATTATTAATGGACTTCTCTGCTAGGCTGGAGAGAGCCTCCAGGTAGAATTCTCCACCATATATTTTCTATTTAGCAAAAGGCAGTCTTTTTCCAGTTCTCTGCTACTATGAAGCTCTCTAAGACATACCCTATTGCTGTGGTAAGCTGGTGTTAGACATAAATTAGGAATATCATCAGATGCCACGAGATGTTCTTTTCTTCATTGCTTTACATCTGATTGGCGTGTCCTGGATTTCATGAGCAGAGTTTTCTTTTCAACTTCTAAGTCATTTCCCCACTGCTTAAAATTCAAGTGTCCTTTTAAGCGTATATGCTCTTAAATCATTACAGATTGGTCTTGGGAGGGGTTCTTCCAACACAGTGCAATTCTATCTAAACAGAACGGAAYGAACAAATGTGCAGGTAAAAGTCTCTTCACTCAGAAGGCAGCGACTTTTTTTGTCTTTTGACTTTGTAGCACACAGATCACCTTTAGGGAAATACCTTCTGCTTTTGCCTTACACTCTGCAAAGTATCTCTCTTCTTGGGCTTTTATACCTCACAGGAAGACTTTTTCATCTTCAGATAATAAGCTCGGTTGGCTTCTGGATAGGTGACCTTGCAGAGAGGTAGCTTGTAGATGGCAGAGCAGTTTGTGTTTATTAACAGGAACATCAGTGCAGATAAACAGAAAGACCAGGTTCCTGATGGCAATCCAAACTGAAAAAAAAATAAACCTTATTTAATATGGGACTTTCTTTCATTTGATCCCTCAGCCCTTGAACAAAACTCGGAGCCAAGCAGCTTGGAATAAGCTTTCTCAAGGAAGCTGTGAATTGGTTTTGCACGGAGCATTTTTCCAGAGAGGCAGGATTTCTTAATGAGACCTTGTCATTGTGTGTTAACCTATAGCATCTGACAGCTGTGGTGAGAGGGCTGCCTTCTCTCTGTGCATCTTCTGTGATTCTGAATGGAGCTGAAATAGGGGTGGATAGCAGRAACATTCAGCTTTATCTTGAGCTGTTATACTGACCACCTTTTGGCACTTGGGCAAAAGCAATTAGAAGCAAGCTCAGGGCTTCTGCACTCATGTGGTGGATCCCTTTTTCAGTTACTTCAGGYACTCAGTATGGCCATGAAATTATTTTGGGGCTGTTGAGGGCTGATCTGTGGAAGTTCATGCAAGCTCCAAGGATGAAAAGTGGTAAATAATGCCTTTAAGTGACCTGTTTCAGTGGCGACCACAACARCCCCCGGGGCAGACTCTGTCCCCTCTCCCGGCTCCTTCTGTCTTTGGCCAAATTGTTCTCCAAGCCTCAGTCTTTTGCCTCACGAGCCAGGAAAACATACAAAACGTTCAGATCTGTATTTGGAAACAAGACCTTCCTACTGTGTTGTGCTGACTAATAAACTACTTACCACAGCGAACATATTAGCCAGTGTTGCTCCCAGATAGGCACTAAAGAGCGCTGTAAAAAGAAAGATAATTCCTGGTGAGCTCAGTTGCTTGTAGCATTGACAAGACTGGAAAGGGAAAACATCTTGAGCAAGCTCTCACACTGCCTCAGGTTACTCCCTGCTCCTGCCTACTCAGTATTTACAAAACTGTCTGGGTAGCCCCCTCTTGGAACTTGCCTTTCCACAGAATGTCCCCTTCAACCTGGAGCCCATGAAAAGGGCAAAACAGAAAAAGAGGTGGAGTAATGAAAAATGTGACTATGGCAACAGAGGCTTTTGAAATGTGCTGATGTGGAAAGTATGTAGCTTGATGAATGGGGTTAAATAGGGAAATAACCCTTCCACCCACATTTATCCTGCCTTCAGGGCTAGAAGGTGGGTCAATGAGATACAAAGCTAAATCTTTTTTATATGCACACTGAATGAACAGTAGTTTCAGTCCCAGCTCTTTGTGATATTGAAATTTCATATGGAATTGCCTTATAAATAATTCTTCAGTCATTCTGCAGTGCCTAGCTCAAGCCTCTGGTATCCATTTCAATARAGTTAGGAAGCTATACTGTCTAATTTCAGGTGCAGGCTGGTCTTGAGCTCCATTTTTCTCAAGGTTTAGATATGCCCTTCTCCAAAGAAGGAATCTGAGAATGTATCTTCATTGAGAAAGACTAACATGATGCRTCCAGCGACACTGAATGAACATATTTGATACTTCAGAAAGAAGCATTTAGTTTCAAAGACCTTAGTTAATCAGCTTCCACTGATCATTTCTTTGGTTTTGAATCTACTTCCTGGCTGAAGGCAATTGCACTTTTTTATTTTGTGAGGGTACATTATAGCAATGGCTCTAACCGTCCGGATCAATCATTTGTCCATCTTGCCTATTCAATCTGTCTAGATGTGACCATCTGGTTTCAGCCCATCCTTAATATAAATGCATCTTGTATCACTTCAAAAGTAAATGTARCAGTAGTGAAAATCCATAGGGTACATACCAGAAGCAATTGCCAGCAAATGTGTCTGCCAGGTGAAAGCATAGAACACGCCTCCAATTGCAATGCAAGACAGGGAGCTGTTGTGATTCCACAAGCCRGAGTAGATCTTGCTAAAAGGTGTTGCTAAGCTCAGTGCTGTAAAATAAGTCAAAGATGTGTCATTCCTTGACCAAAAAGATAAAAGCAGCTGAGAAATGGAGTGAATCCAAGTTTTCCAGGGCTCAAGCTTGCGTACATACACCAAGTTCCTATCTGTAGTCATGTTGTTACAATCTAAGACTAAAGTCACTTTAATCCAATGCAATCACTCTGGACTTTCTCTGGTGTGGCTGAGCCAACTTTGGCCCAATTTCAGTGGAAGATGTATGGGTGAAYGAGGATACATTTGAACAGAAAATGCATCCCTGAGGCCTGCACATTTGGACTTATGGCTATGGTTTGTATTAAATTGCTCCTAAAAACATCAGAATGTGTCCAGAAACGAAGTATTTTGTGATAAAAATTAATTTCGGCTAAAAATACATATCTTTCTTCCCAACATTTCCACTGCTGTAAAATGAGTTAAGAAAATGAGGAAGTCAATCAAAAGAATTTTTAAGGCAGAAGTCTATATGCTTTTTCAAGCCATCATTTTCCAGTGGAAAAATCATTTGTGACTGTAAATGTTCCAGTCACTCTAGTTCTTTTATTCACCGTGCTTCTGTATAAATCCATGACAGAAATCAAATCTTTACCTGCCAGCATCCCCACTGCTGATCCAATTGCAGCGTTCAGACAAAGGAGTGGAGAAGAGATAAATAGAGCAACCAAGAAAATTCCCCCGGTCCAGGGGTTATCGCAGCCATATATCTGACTAACTCCGACCGGAATAGATCGAAACAGCTGCAAGAATGAAAAAAAAGACAATCTTTTATCTGCTTTGTTGATTCATTTTTTTGAAAAACCTAGTTTTCTTGACCACTTTTAACCTAATTGGACTGAATGATGGAAGTTCTGTTAAGTTCTGGAAGTTTTGTAAAAATAGCTGGCTGGATGGAAGAAAAAGACAGACTTTTACTGCCCACAGCAGCAGCCTGTGCTACCGCGCATCAAGAAATCCRACTCAATACGTCAGCCTTGAAACCAAGGGAATCTGGCTTCAGATGCGCTCTTGAGGGAACTCCTTGTTATAATAATTCAGGGGTTATAAAACCCCTGCCAGAAAAATGAATTTGTCCTCACTTTGGGCAGATGAGAAGGGAAATTACTAAGTGCTCAAAGTTTTATCTGATGTCCTGTCAAATTCACTGAAGASTCTCCCTTCGCTTAGCAACAGAGCAGTTACTCTGGGCAGTTGACTCAGGGGTTGATGGAGCTGTTAGTTATTGCGACTCTCTCATACTCATGCATTTCTCATCCCATAGAGCTGCTTTTTTGTTTTCCTCTGCAAACCTTTCAATGAGAGGTGTTAATAGATAACCTGAAAGCAAGCTAAATAGTGGGGATTTTGGTGTGCTGTCAGTCACAAGAAATAAGAACATTTACATTCTGCCTCAGTATAGAAATTATGTATCATCAAGTCTTGCCCACAGCATTACACCCCTCTAATTAGGAATATCTCTCTAATTATTTTATTTCTAAGCTATTAAGTAAAGAATAAACTGGGACAGACTGTGACAGCATCCAGAATACAGGTCTGGTTTATACTTGGCATTTGCTGGATGCAGTCTTGCTTTCCAGATTTTAAATGGAAAGTTTGTGCAGTTCTAGGGAGACAGCATGGCATTTTCACAGGACTTTAATGAAAATAAATTTTGCCTTGTTCTTTCAGCTGGTATCRGTAGTTCCTCAGCCAGATTTTTGGTCTCTGATAATGTCAAAGGTAAATATCTTCTATTAAAGGACTCAGAAGGGTTTCTTTATTGATTTTACGTGTGCTGTTGACTTTGTCGTGGCCATTTCTATGAGTTGTTATGGAGCATGAAAATGAATGTAGGAAATGGAAGTGCTTGGGTAGATGATGTCTTCAGAAAGGCATTCACCTCTGAGTGGGCAGGTCAGAGGATGAGAACACCAGTATGCCTTGGCCAGAGTTACAAAACTTTTCCAAGTTAGGGTATATCTGTTTGTATACCTCAAACACCCTTGGGATTCACTAGGAATATGAATGCATGAGAGCTGCAGAGTTAGTGGGACAGAGTCTTCCTTGTTTACAGTGGAGGGGTGATTCTGAGACACTCTTCTTCAAAATGTTCTGTTCCACCCATGTAGAATAGTCTGTTTATGGTCCCCATAAAATTATCCATCACAGATAAAGATCCCTTTAGAAATGTCAGCTATGATGYGGATTGCTGTTTAGCATCGATTAACTTCCTTTTCTTAATCACTCCCTGGGAACTGCTTAAAATGGTCCACTGAGCCTTAGGGGAAAGCTATTACTCTAGTATCCATGTTGTTTACTGCTCTATGTGGGAGAATAAAGTATTGCTTTGGATAGGCCCCACTTGAATATTAGATGAAAATATATGGATATGTGCCTGCAGCCAAGTTTGTAATAATTCGGTCATAGTAATATCTGCACGGTCATTTCTTAACAGAAGGATTGCATTTTGATGCATTTCTGAAAACACAACACTTTCTGTGYAGAACACTAAAATTAACCTAGGAGTTAACTGGAGTCTCAGCATAACCAGAGCTATGGAGCCATGACCAGTATACCCACAGAAATGGATAATTAGATTTCAGAGGCTCTTTGAAGATTATAATATATACATTTAGGTCCAACTGTAAACAAAAGATACCAGATACCAAAGAGACTGTCATTTTGAAGCTATCAAAAATGTCAATTCCTGGAGTCAACTTTTATGTATTGGATGATAGCTGTTTTATAAATGCAACCTTGTATTGCCAGGCCCTGTTGCAGTAATGTAAAGGGAGGTAATATGGCTCTACAGTGGATTTCTTTGTAAATGGAGAAGGCTGTATTTTTAGGGAATCCTACCATTGGCACTTCAGCATCAGTCCAGGTGATGTTGGGTGTTGTTGTTGCAGGCTGAATGCGAGTTGTAGGGAAGAAGAAGTTATAGGGTCCTGAGGCAGCCAGATAGAGAGTCAAGGCCAAGTTGAAAGGCAGGGTGAGAACAGGCAGATCCCACTTACTGAAGACTGAGCTTAAAGCACTGCTGAAAATGGGGCTGAAAGAAGAACATAATGATCTCACTAGGAGCTTGTGATCACACATGACTCAGTAACTCTGCTAGGCAAAAAATAGTATTTGGAYAACTGCAGGAAATTCATTTTGTCCATCTTTTTTTCTTAGAAGCTGTTTGATTTCGTCAGTCTTTCTGACAGTGAGAGATGTTAGGGTCACTCTGCAGATTTCATACCCTTTGGAGGGCATTTCAGTTAGCAATGTGTGGGTTCCTGTCATGTTTTGCAATACGATATTGTACTTAATTTGGTGACCATGAAAGGGCCAAGATCCTGCTGGTGTGAACTGGTGAAGCTCCAGGGATTCAGAGGAGTTATTCCCCAGCTGAGTCTCAGTGCTTGATTTTTCTTTTAGTACWTGAAGTGGATTGAATTTAGGACACCAGGACCAGGTTTGAGTGCAAAGACTGCAAAGACGTGTCCTTGTTTAAGCTCAGGTTCATCTGAAGTAAATACTGGCATTGAAAGTATACTTATTAAATGAATATAAAACTACATGAACTTCAGTCATACCTGTGATCTACATGGATGGCCAGACATTTGGAGCAAAAATTTCAAAATTGTTGCTGTCTAGCTCCCCAACAGAGTATGGTATCACATATGTGAGTAAAGTATTATTAGTTTGTTTTCATGAGCATCAACCATCATCTTAGAACTACTGAACAGCTTTTGTAACTCTGTACCCAGAGTGGTAAATTTTCCTGACATTTTTATATGGTGGCTTAAATAGATGAAACACTTGTGGTTGTTGGTGGCAGGGAATGGTGAAAATAATGTTTCTCTTGAGACAAGCGTGAACTGATGCATCACAGCAATACGGCTCATGTTTAGGGTATTGAATTAACTGTGGTTAACCATCAGTTTTCCATATGGCCTTGGGTTTGTTTGTGACTACGTGTGTATTTCATTTGTTTTGGGCTTACATTCTGGTTTAAAAGTACGGGTAATGTTACAGTTTTAGAAGCACAAGCATGCCAGTTATGTTTCTTTTTCATTTGGATCGTGTAAAGCACAGTGTATAAAAATATGATAGCTCAGTCTCAATGCAGAGACACAGRGACTGGAATAAAAAGCCAAAGAAGTATGTGACTTACCATGTCATGGACACCAGTGCTACTGGAAGTAGAAGCCACCAGTGGTAGTCTCCCTTAGCAGAGAAGACAGCCATGAGCAATCCCACCAAGACCCCGTTGTAACCATAGAGGCCTCCTGCTATGGCCGATCTGTGTGGAACAAAAACCGACCACCTTGAACTCTTCTCTCCTGCATCTCTCACATCGCACAGTTCTTCCACACGCACAGTCAGGATTCCGTGTGATGATGACCTGCCRTATCTCAGGCACTGGCCTGCAATCTCGTATGTTTGAGTTACGTGTGCTCCCAGTCCCAACTACTTCCTGCACATTTATGCAGCCTAGTGTAGCGCCGCAGCTGCATGCCCTGTGTCCCTACGTGCCAGGTGAAGCTGGTTGGAAGATCTGTCTGTTCCTAACAGTTTTAGCTACGGCTAAACGCGTGCTTTTCATCCACGTCACTTGTTTAACACCTACGTCACCACTGAGGTGATAGTTTGGTTTTCAAGGAGCAAAGGATGAACTTACCTGTCCTGGCCCAGAATAAGTGCTGTTAAAGTTGAGACAACTGCTCCCAAACAGCCTGTGAGTGTCCACCAAGGATTCTGCACCAGGAAGCCAGCAACTATGATAAGCCCACTAAGAGGATTATTGACAAACATCACCTGGGATATCCCACGCAGCACCCAGTCAATAAACTGGATCATGAAAGTTTTATCTGGATGAGAGTAAATTAAATAAAAAAACAAGAAAACACAGATGAGACTAATTTAGGATGGGTTTTTTTTTGAAACTCAAGAAGAGTTTTGGCAGTGGAACTTGGCGGCATGACTGAAGCGATGAATCAACAAGACTGTAAAAGCTGACCAAGATTTATTATGGTCTGCATTAAGTTTTGCAGCTGGAAAGCTGAGATGACCAGTGTGGTTGCCAGAGTCCCCTGTTATAAAGTACACTGGACCAGTTTCATATGAACGGGCTAATTTATGACGTCTGYGTCTCAGATAGCAAATTGTGCAAGTATGCCATTGCTGATTTATTATGGGGACCAAACACACATACCTATGTATAATGTAACTTCACAGTGGCGTTAGGCTTGACAGAAACTACTCAGCTGAAAGGAGAGGGAATATTATAAAGAATGACAGAACACAAAATAAGCATTCTGGGCTTATGTTCCTTGGACAAAATTCACATTATACATAGCATGTTGGGAAGTAAATGTCATCTCAGTGACCTTCGATGTTTAAGCAGTATGTGGCGCTCTGTACAAAGCTGAGTTTCTCCTACAAAAATGAAATCGATCAAGGCAATCGTTTCTGTTCCACTCCAACTTGAATCATATGGTTGAGAAGTTACTTATTATTCCATTGATACAGTTCTGAATCCTGTAATTAGTTACAATGAAGTACAATTACCTTTTAGCCAGCCTCCAAATTCCTTCATGTCGCCAGTGATGTAGCCAACAGCTTTGCAGATCCCCTTTCCACTTTTGCTCAATGGATTCTGCTTTCTTGCCTTTCTCTCCCCCTTGGTTTCTATCTTAACATCAGTGCTGCTTTCCATGGTGATGTTCTGAGGCTTTGGTAAAATTCATGGGAAAAAATTACATTATGTTATGGAGCCTCTATTTATTCTCCCTACCACTCATTATTGCTGCATACTGGAAATTAGTGGTGAAAAAGCCTTTTCAAGAAGGGCAGGATTTTTTAGGAGACACTGGCTTGCTGGAAGTGGAATATCAAGACTCATTGTGATGGAGATTCCACCACATCAAGGAAGATGCTTCAATGATTAATATTCCACTACTGCTTAAGCCATATTTCCAGTCTGCATTTTTGTAGATACTTCTTGCAGCCATCAGTAATAGGTACTTAAAGTTGGGTTAACAGATCTCTACATGGTCTCCTGCTGAGGTCAGATCAGCCTTTCTCATGAGCACAGGCTTAGCTTGAAGCTTATTTGCAGTGCCTCACTCCATTACTTGCATACTTACATACATTTTTTTGTTCCTTTTAATTATATTTTAGTTGCCTTATCTTCAGAAGTGCCAGATACTGATTCAAGAGGTTATAGGCCATATTTAGAGTGCTTATTTTCCATTCTGCTTTAGTCATGACGCCTTCTTTCTGTCAGTCTCCCAGTAAGCTTGCATGTTAGGTGGCCTGTGCTGACTATTTTTCTTCAGCATAAGACAAGATAGGTGACCRCATTTAGGCACCTATAGTAAGTAACCCTCAGGGACTAATGAAAAGACTTACTAAGTTTAGCAGACACTATATCAAGCCTTAAATAAGGTAAGGAAGCATTGTAGGCTGAACAGAGGTGTTTCGCATTAGTTTAAGTGCTTGAGGGTGTCTGAGGCATCCACACAAGGCTGACAGATACGTTGTCCCTTTCAGAGACCTGTGCTCTTTGGACTAACAACTGCTGGAATACCCTTGGGTATTTCAAATGGCTCTAGACAACTACATTCAGACCCCTGGATCAGACCCTTACATCCCACATTAAACACTGGATTTTTAAAAATGTCTCATAGCCAGCTCCTCTTTTTTTTTTTAAAGAACCAATTCTCAATAGTCAGTCAGCAAGTTAAAAATGGCCAAACCTTTCCCTGGAGTGTATTCAGTTTCCTGAAGAATCAGACTAATTTTTGGTAGTTGACAGGGCAAAGAAAACATGAGACAAAGTGCACTGTTGAATGAAGACAAAACTAGAGCTGCATCGGTTTTGACTGGTGAATAACAGCTTATGTGAGAAATAAAGAATAGCGGGTTGATAGTCTAAATCAGATGATAGAAGCACATAACTGTTAGAATTAGATTTTGATTCTCTTGCAACCTCAGTATAAGCCTTCTTGGCAGCTGGGGAAGAGAATTCAAACTTCAAAAATAGAGGGACTGATTTCTTAAGCTAAAGCAGTCTCCCCCCTGGGTGTTAGTCGTGAAGATCTAAGACACATGGCTAAGTGGTTTTGAGTCTGGTTGAGGGAACGGCTGGTTAATGCACATCCTGGCCAATTCCTTATTATATATTATTGAAGGGCTGATAGTGAAAGTTCATGAAGCAGAAAATATTTGCACAGATGATAAATAAAGATTTTATTGTTTCTGGAAGAGCCCAGTTACTGCAAGCATAGGTTCCACAAGAAGATGGCTGAGGACAGCACCACTAGGTAGAAGGGTGTGGAATTTAGCTGTGGATAGAAAAAAGAGATAAGGAGCTTAAATAGAAAAGGAAGAGAAGAAAAGATGAGAGTGTTGCTAGGGATAGTTTCTCAGTGCTGGAAGGCTTTTTCCTGGCTCAGTTATAATTCATTACCTTTATTCATTAACCTTCGCTTTTCTCATATTTTATTCTGAAATAATGGAATAAGTGAACTGGATGCACTTTCAGTTAAATCAAGTAGCAAAAATTTCCAGCCAAGATAAATGCTGTTCATTGGTGAATGTGCATTTACATTTTCAATTTAAARAATCTCTCTCTTTGCCTAACTTATGCTTTCTGTGTTGCTAATTCATAAAAGCAAGGGATGTTACATTTGCATTTGCAATTGCAAAGAAATGTTGTGTGTCCAGTGCTAGCACACCTCGTATGCTTCCCTGCATGCTGAGCGGAAGCTGTTTGTGCTGCAGGAATTTGGAGATGTTCTGCAGCTTGGAACGTAATGTGCACGCAAAGAAATATCAAAGCCATCATCTGGTCAACTTGCACAGTGGAAAAGAGAATCATGTTAGAGGCCCTAATTCACCAAAACACATACTTGTTGCTTTGCCACAGGAAAGTACTTCAGTGTATACTTAAGTTGCCAATGAAGCAAAGTGAGTTCATGGCTTTACTAAATCAGGGCCAGAATGAACTGGAAAGGACTTCTGTGATGAACATCTGAGTGGAGATTCTTTTCTTTCTTGTTCATGCAGTATTTTTTCCTGAGATAGATAGTAATTGTACATAAGCCCCTGTGAGATGTGAAGTGTTTCATCTGCTGTTGAGATGCTATTTGGCAGTGACCTGGGCTGTGCTGCTGAGATGGAAACAGGGCCAGTATCAGTTCTGCACAGCACGGAACTGTGTGGAGAACTCCTTTGCTCTAGATTTTCATGGGCATCAGCTCAATGCACTTGGCACCGCAGGAAGACCAGGTGACCAAGTGAGTCACTGCCACCATCCTGGCCCGAACTTCACCCCCAATGAAGGCTGCGTCAAAGCTGCGTACCTGTTCTTCCAGAGTATTCAACAGCGGAGTGCTTGATGGGAGATCATGGGCTCGTTCTGGCCAGCAGAGCAGCTTAAATTCACATTCGTTTTGTCTCTGTCCATCAGGTGATGTGTCTTTCAAGWGTGGGCTATTGGAGGGATCACATATATTCTCACATATATTTCTCAGAGAACTTTGGGTCGCCATTCCTATTAGCTTATATGTGCTGAAGGGGAAGGAAATCAATGTGAAACATACCCATCATCTGCAGAGAAGCCTGATTAGTTAGGCTAAGAGCAAATTTGGTTTGAACTGGGATCTTCATGGCACTGTAAAGAGCTGGATCTAGCCCACCGGCTTCACTGCTGCCCCAAGTCACATCCCAGGCTCTGAGTGATGACTGTCTTCCTGCGTGCGGTGGTTTGGCTGTCACCACAGMAGTGGAGGCTTTCTCGCCGATGCTGGGGGTAAGCAGGATCAGCTCGTATAGCCCAAGATTCCTGGATGATTTGCATTTTCCCTTCATGGGATTAATGGCTTAGATGACTGGAAACCCCTACATTAGAAAGTATCAAAATGTGTATCTAGCTTTTCCCTAGAAGCTCCTATTTGTCTAGAAACACAGACCATGGAGGGCTTAAGCTACCTCTACTTAGTGGACGAAAGAAAGCAGAAAGGAGCAGTGAGTCATTTGGAAACCAACATCAGGAGAGGTAGAAAAGGATTTTTTTCTTTGAATTTTTAATGATTTGTGCCATTTTAAGACCAAAGGTCCATTAACACATTATCCTGTTCCACAGAGTGGCCAACAGCAGCTATTTAAAAAAGGATATAAGAAACAGGGATTTAATCCTTGAAGTTAGATTGACTCATCCCAGCTGTTGACTCCAGAGCAATGGAGAYGTTCAGAGAAGTTTAAGACTATGGTGTCTGAATTTAAAGTTACGTTTGGAAAGTGTGTATTCTGATAGGTGTTGCATGAAGGCAATCTACAGCAGATCTTTTAWAGACCTGCCATTAAAGCTAAATTAACATTGTTTTTCAGTGTCCAAAAGTAGGCTTTTTTTCTTTATGCAAGGAAAAGCAAAATGGAAATAATTATGAAAGGACTATTCTGCTGGAACAGAGTGCTTGATTTCCAGGGGAATGGGGTTGGGGATTTTTATTTTTGTATTCGTTATTTCCATCATTCTGTGAAATTCTTTTTGATCTCTGTTTCTTAACTAAAGATTGTAAGCCCTGTGCTCAGATACACCAGTTTAGGTGCCCTACATGATCCTGAATAAGCTTTGGAGAGAGGCTCCAGATGTGCAGTTGGTGGGAAACCCAGTATGGATTCCTGATGTTGGTGTTGAAGTTTAGCAGCACGACCCAGGYAGACAGCAGTCAGGATGTGATTCTGATCTCTGGGGTTCAAGCACTGGTTTGTGCTGTGGGGTAAATGCAAGGYAATCATTTCAAACTATTTTAGTTTAGTGTACCAGGTAAGTGAGAGCTAGATTTGGGGTACTGTTGCTGTTCCCCAGTGATTCCAGGAGTTTGCGGCCCCTCTTACCTAGAAAACTGTGTGCCTTTGGATAAGTATCTCACTGCCTTCCTCAGTAAGGATGCTCCCGGAAGCAAGACCAAACGTTTTTCAGCTAAAAGTATCTAAACAGTTTTGTATTGTTTATGATATTGAACCACGGAACATGGAACAGGAAAAAGAATATTTCTCATGTAKGAAAAAGAAGTCGTCACAGGGCCAAGAAGCCGATCTATTGATTTTTTTTCCTCATCTTTTTAGAGTTAATAAATGTCTTGTAGCAAAGTGCTGATGTTTTGCAACTTYGTGTCTCCCTAAACCAATTTCTCTTTCACTAGCATACATTTCTTCCATGTCATGCCATACCAACCGGCATCTCAGTAATGCCTCATTAAAGCTGCAGCCTAGCAAACTCCATGCAGTCCTGCAGCATCTGGCCTGCAAATACTTTTTTATCCACTTGTTGAAATTCAGACAAGCTGCGGGCACATTCATTGTGTGCTTGGCTGGTATAGGAACAGAGGCTTTTATTTGGCTTATTATTCTAATTCTCGGGGCTAATTCTTATTTCCAGCTTGGTGCCTGCGTCACTAGATGTTGGTCTTTTGTTCCTGAAAATACAGCAAAATTATCTAGTGCTCTCTGCTCTTGGCTGGAATTTTCCTCCCTCCCTGACATAACTCAAGTAATTCTCAGTCAATCAAGAGAATTTGAATTAACGTGTRGTATTTGCTTGCCCGAGCGGCGAGTGCCGCACAGTCGCGGGCATTGTACCTTGCATTCCCAGAATTGTTCCTGTGCCGCGTGCAGCAAGCCAGAGCTGGGTGCAGTGTGATTTTAGAGGAATTCCTGCGTCCAAGTACAATAGGAGGAAAGGGCCAGATTCTCTCCAACTCCGATTTCAGCACAGCCTGTGGCAATTACTAGAGGTTGAGTAAAGCTGGATAGGTATGAAGTGTTACRGTGGTATACGAACGCATGCACGCACCAGCACATTCCCCAAAGCAGAGAGATTATAGTGCACTCGACTCTTGCTAAAGAGAAGGTCAGGGTTTCCCACAGAAGATACATTTCAAAGCACTAGTTCAAAAAGGAAGCTCGTCTCAGATTGAAATATTAATTACACCCATTCCCATTTTGATTTTCAGAGCTTTGTCTGTGAAACAGAGAAATCCAGAGACACTGTCACATTAACAGCATATTGTTGCTATCTGAGCATTTTTCATTGTGCAGAACAGAAAGGCAATGAAAGGAGATGGTAGAGACATCCAGTGTTTTTCTCAAAGTTTCAGCTAACTGAGCTAAGAAGTACTAGTAAGTCCTCAGCCTGCTAGAAAATTCTTGATGATTAAGATCCCTGCAACTTTCCCTAACCCCAGTGTTCCTCCTGAGCCTACCCTAGCTGCTTGCATTTAGGAGGACGGTCTGTTTTGTATTTTGGTGGAGGAGAAAGACTCGGAGATAAGCAAGTCAGTCAGTAACATGGTACATAATTATTGCAGTGCATTAAGAGAAAGGGACAAAGTATGCTTACCTTCTCGATGAGTTCAGAGAGCTGTTGCTTGGCTGGTTGGTGCAGAAGGGCTCCGATAGAAAAAGAAAWTGCCCCACCAGCTTTTATAGGCTAGCATGGCTCCTGTTCTGATACTACTAATTAGTTTGTTTCTCCTCCCACTTTGCGAGCTCCAAACACATGTCAGGAAGGTTCCCGCTTGAATTCTCCACCTTTCCTCTTGTTTTGTCCTTGATCTCTTGCCCACAGCCTCTCCAAGTGTCTTCTTCCCTGCTGCTTTTTTTGTTTTGTTTTGTTTTGTTTTTTGACAAAGTCTCTTTTAACCCATTTTTTTTTCCTCCTTCTTCTGCTTATAAGGACTCTGCCTCTAAGGCTTCAAAGCAGACTCGCAGTGGACCTGAGCTAGACCTCGCCAGTGTTAATCTCCTTATCCAAGACAACTCAGCATCCTTCTGTCCCCGCATGGACATTGTTATTGGCTCTATAGCGGAGGTGGAAACCCACAGCAAAAGCATTGGCTGAGATGTCCCCACTGTGGAGACTTCAGTGCCATGATAATCTTTTGGAGCCGGACATGGAAACTTTGCTCTGAGCCCACTCCTGAACTGGGAGTGTGCACAGCAGTGTGTCGATTTGGCTCTGTTTCGGGGTAGCTTTCAGAGGCACAATTGTGTTAACACACCGGAGCGGTGGCCTGTTAGTGAGTACCTGGTGACCTTTCATTGTTTAATTGTTTTTTGCCAGTAACCTGAGAAATTCTTCCTTTTTTTTTCTTTTTCTTTTTTTTTTTTTTAACCTAACCTCCCTGGCTTACTGGAGGAATCTGGACTATTAGGACTGTGGCATATTTGAGAGGTTTATAAGGCTGTGAAGCAGCTGTGAAAGGCAGAGATGAGCCTGGAGAGGGAAGTCTTGAGAGAATGAATTATACAGAAAAGGGCAGAAGAAAAAGGAATCTGTTATGCTAATTTGAACCACCATAGAAGAGCGATCACTTAGAGAAATTTCACCCATGTGCCGAAGTGAATAGTTAGTTGTTGAACCAGAACCCATCTAGCTTTATGGCTTTGCTTCTAGCTCCGTGGAAACACAAGCTCAGGGTCTCTGTTAACTGAAATGATGTTTTTTCTCGTTGTGTTCATTCCTAGGGTGGAGATGTTTTTAACAGGAGACAGCGCAGAGTCTCCGATAGCAGTTGTCAGCTTAGTATTGCTGCATGAGCAAGTCTCCCTGTAATCTCACAGGCACCAGTCTTTGCAAGTGAGCTAGATACTGCCATCCGCTGACTCTGTGCCCAGTAGTATGTTACATGAGATAAGGAGACGTTGCAGGGGAAGTGGCTTCATTCCTGTTCAGTGCAATTCTTTTTCTTTACTATTCATTTCCCCTTGGATTGCCTTTGCTTTCCTCCCTGCAAAAACGAATCCTTGCATCTCAAAAGAAAGGAAATGCAATGGGTAATTTAGATGGGAAATCCTCTTGGAGAATTTGGGCCTCTGTGAGAGAGCTTGACACAAGGTTTGGACTTTATGTCTCCCATGTTTCAGGGATGTTCAGGGGGATGCCCAGCCTTGGTGTCATTTAAAGCAGTGTCTTTTCTGCAGTCTGGGAAAGGGCTGGGTYTCAGGGAGCGACAGGCAGGCAGGGCCAGCTGTTGGACTGCGCTGCTTCGCATTGCAGCATGCCTGCAGCAGCTCTGAGTGCCCAGCAGCCAAGGCTGCCTTAAGGGACTGCCCTGTCCAATTCTGGCTCCTTGGAGAGGTTGTTGACACATTGGAGGGGATTCACAAAAAAGCCACGAGATTTGACATCTGGATTGGATTGCTTGTAATGACTTTGTTCAGCTTATCAAAGAGCTGTTTAATAAGTAACAAGATCACAGTCTGCTGGTATCTGTATGGGAAGGAGGTCTCTGAAAGCAGCTGCTCGGCAAACTAGGGGCAGAGGAGTAATTAGATCCATTGCTGTGTGACGGATTCATTTGATCCTAGACGTGGCCAACTCCTGGCACAGTTAACTACTGCAGTGACTGCCTTAGGGATTCCCTGAAGTTCAAACAAGATTGTTATCTTCCCAAAAGGTCTGGGCCACATCCCAGGTTGGGTGCTGGAGTCTGGTGCTGGAACGCCTGCCCATGGCTGTGTGCCTTACCTAGCCAAAATAGTCCTGATTGCATAAATTAAGGACTGAATTTTGCTATACAACCAACGTAGAAAGGTGGGAGCCATGGAAAACTTCCCTARCATAATTCAATCCAGTCCAAGTTAGATGCCCACCATTAATCTCCAGCTATATGCAGGACAAGTATGAAGGACTCAAGTGCTGAGTTATCTATTCTTGTCTTTTGGGGTCTGGAATTCAAGGTTATAATCACAGAGATCACTCTTTAAAAGGAGGAAGAAAGGTCATATGCCTATTGTTTACCATCTGCCTGGGGAGTGGGACACCTCAGCACAAGGTCTGCCTGCTTCCAGAAGGGACTGAACTTCCATTGCCACATCCCTGCAGTGTCCTAGCTTTCAGGCTGATGAGCTTTGCACAACAGATTAAACAGTGGAGGAAAATAACTCAGAGAGCAAATCCGCCAGCACCTCATTCCTGCTTAAAAGGCCCATCCCTGGCCAAAGACAGGGTTTCTATCACATTTGCCTTTTCTGCACAAGTATTGTATTTCTGCCTGCAGTTTTGCACCTATTTTAACAGACGAGGCATATCATGCTTATATGCTAACTATTTGATAGCCTGAGAGCTGGAGTACCACTTTGGGCTCCCAGTCCCACCAGTCTGTGCCAGGCTTGGAAATCATGCGGTGATGAGAATGGAGCCTACAGGTAACACATGTGAGTGACCAGTGAGTTCTCTATTGATCTTAGGCACCTGTGAAGACCACCTGTGGCTGAGGACAAGACAGCTGGGGTTGGCATCTAGAACCTAAATCCTATGTGATTTAGGAGGGGTGAAAGCCTGAAGTTAAGCCCCACAGGTCTTAACTCCACCTCTCAGCCAGGGAAGCTCATTGATGCATTTCTCTMTCTTACTGTTCTTGGTGAGAAGGTGGCTCTGAGAATGGCTCTTGGATTGAGCCCAGAGGTTGACATGGTCACAAGAGGAGTTGATGGATGGATTCCAACCAGACTCAAAGTAGATCTGGAGAGGCTCGGTTTTGCCAATATTTTAGTGGCTCTGGGCATACAGAGGGAAGCATTTAAGTGTCCAAGCAGCCTGATATTTAGAGATTGTTGAGCCACACAGCATAGCATCAGGACTATCTCAGAGAAATGCCTGAATGATCCCTGAACATGTCAGCCCAATAGGCAGAAGCCGTCTAGCTGCATTAATCGAGTATGGCACTCAAACTTGTCAGCTCTTCCAGGAAAGACCTATGACCCTAATCTAGCYTCATATGCTCTTTCTCCTCACCTCTCTCCAGCCTCAGTTGCCTTCAAGAGGTGCATTGGAAACCACTYGGCAGCAGATTGCTGTTATACTGCTGTATTTGACTGTGTTCCTCAGCTCAGGTTATGCTGCAGGGATTAGGTCTGCATGGAGAGCTGCACCAGCTTGTGGACTCCAACAGGTGCTTTAAAATGATATAAATCCACATTTGGATTGCTGAAGCTTGTGAAAACTCAGGTTCTGGCCTGCCTGTGCTAGGCTGGACCTTGGATGTGTGAGATGTAACCAGTATTTATGGGTTCCTTGTCACGCCTTGCTTGTGGGCCATTCAGTCCCAGAAACTGCATTTACATACCAAATGATAGTGTTCACTTCTCCAACCAAATTGCTTCAGTGATTTAGGATTGCAGGATAATTCAGGTTGGAAGGGACCTCTGGAGATCTTGTGCTCCACACAGAGTCAATATGACTTAAATGTCCAACTTGACTTTCAGAAGTTTTCCCAAGCTGCAGTTCCTCTGGAGGAGGGTAGAGAGGTTGCAATGGCAATTGAGGTGTTTAAGATCACAGCCTTGGAGCTCTGTGAGCAGCTCTGAGGAGCTCTTTGGTGGGCAAAATCCGTCAAGACCACTTGGTCTAYGAGGTGGTGGCAATCCATTACTTTTCCATTCCACAAAGGATTAAAAAATTAATATGCTTTCAAATAGCCCCATCCAACCTTTCCTTTCAGCTCCATAGCCCAAAACTGGAACAAGAGGGACTGTTGTATCCTATTGTATCCCTGTTCACCAGCACTCTTACAGACTCTTCAAAATGCCGTCATCATAAAATGCTTTTTTGGCTTCAGTTTAGTGCCCAGCCTGCGAGTAATCCTGTGGGACCTGGTGAGGCAGTTCCTCTGCTCGGAAAAGGGCTGGATGGTCCCAGATGCAAGTTGCCTAGAAGAGCAACATCAGCAAGGCTGCATCTGTCGGCGTCTTGTTGCTTTTCATCATCTCATTTTTATGAGCAAAATCAGAGTGGAAAAATCTGTTTCAGCACAGAGCATGCGAGAGATGTGTCACAACCTCGCACTTGTTTGTTGAGGGAAATAGTTTTGGGTTTATATAGAGTGGAACAAAAGCCAAACTGAAGGCAGTGGGTGCCTCTATCCCTTCATTTTGGCCTGTAAAAATTCTCTAGAGAAAGTTGCTGTTTGACATTCTTCTGCACGGCGACCGGGTGACATTTTCTCCAGCGAGCAGCCTTTGGGAAGGCTGCAGAGGAGAGCTGGCCGATCAGCTCCGGTGTCCGTCTCCCTCTCGTGGTGTATCTCCACCACAACCATATATGAAAATCAGAGCAAATATTCAGCTATCAGTTTTAGAGGGCTCACAAGCACCAGTTCCCTGGTTCTGGCTCCCTGTGCTCTAGTCATATGTAAGGCTCTGGATACACCTGCTGACACAAACTCCCCAAAGAGGTAGTTCTCATAATGCACTCATGTCGCTTCTGTCCCCTGCCCACCAGCTCTGAAGACCCACTGTCCCTTCTCACCAGCCCGAGGGCTCCAGGCTGCACCTTCTCATTCCGTGAAGCTGCAAGATATCTGATATCTGCTGATATCCGGAAATCCAGTTACTGAGTAAGAGCCATAGTCTCTGCCTCCTGGGGCGGGAGTGGGGCAGGCATGTATGAAGTGGGGAATGGAAATGGTTTATGGCACAAAGCTGGGAGTAGATAAGCTTTAAACCATCACAGAAATTAGATGCCAGCATTACTCAGAATTTCAAACACTTTTCTTGCAGATTGATGCTTTGAATGCTAGTACACCAGATCAGCAAAGAGCTCATCTCCTATTTGCAGATTTTTCAAGGTTTTTATTTAAAATTGCTGCTAGCAAGAGTGAAGAATGTGAATATGTTACCTTCTTAAGAGTAATATGGCTTAGGACAGACTGGCTCTCCTGAGGGCTACCAGCTGGATGCCTGCTGGAATCAGTATGCCAGATGGGATGTATCTTTAAATCTCATTATGGGCAGCACCTAGGGCCTGAACCTTCTCCCTGTCTCAGCCACAGCTTGTGGGTGGCAGTTCCCCAGGGAGCTGTGCCTCGGTGCATCTAGGCAAAGGCAGTAGTCGGGAATTAATTTGTCACTGGGAACAGTCTCTAGCCCTGAGGCCAACTGGCAAGGAAGAACCTGTGTCCAGGTTTAGCATTAAACTCTCTCACGCTTGAAATGGGGGCAGCCACATTCAAGCTGCTTAGTGTGGCTGGTTCTTGGCCAGGCTAATTCTAGCGTTGTTCAGGAGTGTGCTAGGTGGCCAAGGCCAACACATGCCAAGGACTACACTAGGGACTCACAAGCGTACGAGGTGATGTGCACTGTCCCATTTACTGTTATGGACGTAGCTGTGGTGTCCAGCACGGGAGATGTCTCAGAGGCCTGAAGAAAAATCAGGGAGTCATGAAATACAGGTCCAAGAAAGGCAGAGTCCTTTCTGGCTAGGTCCCCTTGTTTGGATTTGTTTTCCATCTTTCCAGCTAGCACTGTCTGTTCCCCGTCATCCAATTTCAGTTTAGCAGAGTTTAATTTCCTTCCCCCTTCTCCTGCCCGCGTTGTGGGGACTGGAGTCTCACCCAGAACATGAGTGCTTTCAAGGAAATAAACCGTTCTCCCAGAGCGGCACATTGTAGGAAACAAATGTGTTAGGCCTCAGCAAAGAGGAGAACACTGCAACAGTCCGCAAAAGAAATTGTTTCAGCATATAAATCCCAGTGATTACTATTGTCTTTCCAAGGAGGTCTTAGTGGAAGTGCAAGGCGATGTACATAGCATGGGTTAGAGCTCTAAACAAGACAAAGAAGACTGGTAGCTTCCAGAGATGAACCAGCAGACAGCAGAAGCAATGGAAAATACTAATCAGTGGAATGGGTAGCGATGCTGTTACGGTGGCTGTGGATGCTTGAAGGGTTTTTGTGAGCAGTACTGCACAGCAGAATTTTTATGCATGCACACAAGCACTATCAAATCCATTTACAAGAAAGATTCACATTTTGTAGTAGGGAAGAGAAAAAAATCACATCCGCTCGATAATTCTTTTTTTTTCTTTTTTCTTTTTCTTTTTCTTTTTTTTTCCCTGGGAATAAAAAATTCCCTGAATGCGATTTAATTCACACAAGTGAAATAAACTCACAGAGCTACAGTAAGAAACCATAGTGGGCTGGTAGTCTGTCATCATATTTGCTTTTCTGGGTTTCTCCACAGCCAGGAAGCAGGCTGCTTGGCTTCTGCCTAAGCGGTTTTGCGGAACGGAAATTTGTGGATGACAAGCAACAGAGCTATCACCAATTAGCTGAAAGGAGGGAAGTGCAGAGAACCAAGGTCAGGTACAGACTAGGGAGCCCTGAACTGAGGGAAAAAAAAAGACTCCAGGTTATTTTAGTTGCACAGTTCAAGGGTGTCCCTATGTCTCTCTGCCTGCCTTTTGCAATTCGGTGCACAGCATAATTTGATTTGCAGCTGCTGCAATGTGCTGAGCAGTCTGCACACCTGCAGTGCCTCTGCGTTTTGGGTGGTCGAGATGGTTGTGTTCATAAGGGCTCCCATTTGTATTTGGTGCTTCACGCGTGTTGTATCGTGTGAAGCTGCCCCAGGTCCTTTCCAAGCCCAACTATGCTGTGATTTCAGGAGCGCAGATTTTGGCCTGCCTGAGCAATTTAGGTGAAGGGCTGTCCCCGGAGAAGGATGTGAGGATGCGGCTCCATGGCAATGTAAGCCGCTGAATGTACTGATGGACTTGGGGGTGCTCAGGAGCTGCTGAGCTGCAATCAGATACAAACTCCCTGCTCAATCCCAGGGGGACATTGTGGTGGAAGAAACCTTTGCTTCCCAGGGAGCTATCCCTGGTTTTCTCAACCAGCCACTGGGATGTGTGAATTCCAGCTGTGGCAACAGCTGCAGGAGTTTGCAAAAGACCCCCCTGAGAACTGCAGAATCAAATGCAACCAAGTGTTCATTTCCTATTTGAACTCCTTTTTCTATCTTCCAAATTAAAATGCACCCTTCTATTTACAGGGGAGTGAGAGGACAGTATTTAGCACAAAAATCTCACTATTAAAATAATGATATTTCTCTTACCCTAGCAAATGCAATCTGTAAAAGGCTGAGTGAGCCTCAGGTGTTAGGGAATATCGTTGCAGATTGGAGATAGGTGGCCTTTAGAAAGCACAGAGCAACTTTCCAGCAAATGGAAATTTTAGGAGATTATCTTATTTGAACACACTATGAAGTTTGGGATTTTTTTTCAGTGTGTTGAGCCCCTGCACTGCTGATGTACCTAGAAGAAGTGCTCTGGAGCTGAGCCCCTCCGAAGCAGAAAGCTCATCCCAAGACTTTGGACGTTGCTCTCAGGATGCTGGCTGCCTGGGGCCTGGTGAGGACGCCTGCTGTCAGTATCTGCTGAGTTCACGCTCTTACCTACACAGAGGCCCCAGTTTGTAGTTACAGGTATGGGAAGAAGAGCTGTTCAATCTGCAGAGGGGCTTTGTGAGATTGTGTGAGAAGATGAAAATAGTTATTTTAAGCTCAGAAACCTTCAAGCTATGAATGGTGCCCAGGTTCCTGTAAGAGCGGAGCGGAAGAAAGGACACAAGATGCTTTTCATGCCTTCCGTGCACTGGGTGGATAGATGAGTCTGGCAGTATGAGAGAGGAAGCAAACAACCAGCCAGCTCATGCAGTCTGTAACAGTGGACTTTAACCCATCACTTTGGGCTTGTCTGACTTTTGCTTTTCATACAACCCTCCACCTGCTTCTTACCATCACTGTATGAAAGTACAGCACGGGTTTTTCTAGCCCTACAGCTTTGGGTAGCCTTCCTGAGCTGAGAGGTGTCACCATCTCCTATCGTGGTCTCCCTGCATGCAGCTGTTTCTGTCAGCCCTAGACTCACTACTAGAGGAGGGGATGGCTGGGTGCTAGGTTTTAATCTGGTATGAGAATAACCTCCAGCATCTCATGGCATCCTTCAGGCTGCTTCCCCCATCCTCTGCCTGTCTCCTTTGAACTCCCACCAGAAGACTTGGTATTTCTTCTTGCCCGTCATGCTTGGCCACCTTTTCCCTTTGTTGTCACTTATTGTTTTTTCCTCATTTGCATTACTTCATTTTGACCAGGGTTCATCTGGGCAGCTGGCTCCAAAAGGGAGTGGTGCGTTTGCTCTTTTGCAGAGCTGTGGAGGCCCCCTGAGAGAGGAGGGTCTGTGATACTGGAGGCAAAGGCAGCAAGTCTTTCTAGCTGAAGATGCCAAGTGACAGCCAATGGGTACCTCAGTCTAGATCTGATCTCTTGATGAGACAGAAGATTTTACGTCCTACCTTTGTAGCCTTTATATTTTCCTAGCTGAACAAGGATCAGTTAAATCCTTGTGCTTCTCTTCAGATAATTTCTCTGAATGCATCTGCTGCTACATTTCACCATTAAGCAATTATCTGGGATTCCCCTCTTGGAAAACTACTCCTATTCACAGCAGGTTGCTGTACTATTATACAAAGAATAATACTGCTTCTTGCCAGCTTGTAATGAATAGTTTTTGAACAGCCTGGGATAGAAACCATGTGTAAGTGCCGCTGTTCTCTCCTGAATGCCTCTTAGTCACTTCTGAATGCAGTAGGATGTGTGTTTGGGTGATGTTCAGCTGACTAAATGTAGATAGCTACTTTTGGCTCCCTTTATTCATGGCACCCTAAAGCAAGTCTGACAAACTGTGCCTTAAAAGTGCTTATTTCAGCTATTCCTCAGCTGTTAGAGGAGCTTTGCAGAACTCAGAAATTCTGTGTCTGGGTACAAAAACATGGCCACCAGCCCAAATCAAACCTCAGTGACTCAGGCCAGCACCAGATGAGCACTTTTCAAGTTTTAAAGTGCTATTTTTGACCTTTAAAGCCCTCACACCCCAGCACTGATACTCCATTTCTCAGCTAATGCTGAGCTGATGCTGCTCTGTGCTTGGTAGATATGTCTCTATGGTAGGCTAGGCTTTGACCCAAATAGTTAGTTCCTACCTTGACTGATTTATAAAAGCAATTTTCTTATACATTGGTAGGGTGAACTTGAGTAAGCACAAGTCCTTATGGTTGGGTGTTTAACAGACTTTGTCACACCAGATCGAGCTTCGAGTGAGTTTTAGGCCTGTCCAAGGGTTATAACTTCTGTTACTAGAATTTCTTTCTGAGGGTTGGGCAGACGAAACACACTCCAGTTGGGCCTTTGGCAGATTTTAGATGACTGTGCTGAGCGTGGGTTGCGGCCACTCTGAATCAAGGAAAAGATGCTGCCCAGACTTCAGAGAAACTTCCTACAGTACCCAGAAGGATGCAAATACATCTTTAAACATACACTCTCTAATAGTCTTTGGCTAGATTTTTCCCCCGCCCCGTCAGCTCTTTTCAAACCTCTGGCACTTCTAACTTGTCAAACTCTTCCTAAGGCTAGTTAACAATTTCAGTCTAACAAACCTCTGAGACCTGGCTTCAGCTGAACTTCCTGATGAAAGCAAAAATGAAGCAAACATTTGAGCCCTTGCAAGCTATAAACTATTTCATAGAGTGCCACCCTATTTTAAGAGCTCATGTTTAACTTATATCTTGCTGTAAGTTAGAAACAAAAATGAGTAGAAAGCGAAAAGTAGGTGTTCTCAGCTGGAATACGGGCTTTGCAGGGTGCTGAGGAAGGGCTGGAGTGCTGGAGCTTGCACACTTGACCTGTGACAGCGGATCAAATTACAGCTCTAATTGCAGATCTAATTACCTGGGCCTTGACCAGAGGCCCAAATGTTTTGCAGCCCAAACACCCTTTGGAAAGGGCCATCAGAAGAAAAGGAAAGGAACCACATAGGAAAAATGTTGCACCAGCAACTGTGAAATATCACATCTGGGGTGGACGGCACCATAGTACCACTAACCTCTGTTAGAACTAAAAGCCAGTGAAAAGGCAAATTTCTTCCCTCCACATTTTCTCATCAGTGCAGCTGTGCTAATTGGTTATGAAGCGTGATTAACTGATAAATCATTTGGGAGTTATCAATACCCTGAGCTGGGAGGTTGCCTGGCCTTCCCTCACTTATTCCTGTAGGAGGGTTTGCCACTGATTTTATTGACAGGAACACTTATGACAATGTGAGAAGAGCTGGGAACATTGTCTTGAAAGGGAAAAGAGGGAGGAGGTGTTAAGGATCAACTAGAAGAGTGAGGAAAAAGACTTTTGGAGCAATAAGGTAAGCCTCTCCCTTAGAGACATGCAATATATGTAGTATTTCTATGTTGGACTCCAGTTATTACAGCATAGATGGTCATGCCATCCGTGTGTCTGTGGGGAGATTTCTGTGTTGCAGTTTCCTCTATGTTGCTTGCAGTCTGCTCCCATTTGCCACTGATGTTCAGTTTTAAGGGCAAATTTTCAGGGAATTGCTTTTATATGCGCTATGGCTAGGGCAGGTATTTGTTTGTATGTGAATCTTTATTTTATTCAAGTTTAGTTGCTTGGAGTAGCAGCTCTAGCTACAGAAAATGGCTTCTGTTTTACTCTCTTGAACAGTTTTACTTTTTGTAGTTGGCACACTCACATTAGGACTCTCAGGCTACTGGAATTAGCTAAATCTTACTAGCCACATTAAAAATGGAAAACTCTTTTCTTTCTTTTAGTGAGTATTTCCTGCAGAATTTGATAGGCAGCAGGCTGCTGGGGCTGCTGCTGCTAACTGTAGTTAGTACTTCTCTTGCCTACTGCTCACTTCTAGGAGACCCCTTAATATTTACTCTATTTTCAAGAAGTAGAGGTACTGACTGTAGCTATTCAAATCTCTTGACTAGCTAGAGACTTAACATATACCCTGTTGTTTATGGATGGCTTTAACTCTAGAAATTACATTGCTAATTCAATCCAGAATGGATTTGTTTCTGACTGAGGAATTGTTTTTGTAGTGTCTTTTTCATGGCATAACTTCCAATAGCCAATTTGTGCTTGGACTTTTTTTAAAAACTAAATAATACCCATGCTGTAATTAATCTCAGATGAGTTTTTCTTCAGTAATATTCATTCTAATATTTTAGCTGACTTTATTAGAGTATTTTTGTATTTTTTTTTAAACATTGTTAATAATCAAAGGTTTCTCTGATGCTGGATGTATGTGGGAGCTAAACTAAGTTGTGCAGGGCAGATGAACAGGTCTGGCTATTTTGGGTGTGCCTAATATTTTATTGGCAGTTATAGAGGGAAGGTGTTCAGACAGCTGTGTATCACTTCATGTGTTATTCCACCTTTTTTTCGTTTCTCTGCAGTAGAAGTCACACTGGGGTATCTTTATCCCCGCTCTTGCAGTCTGCGGTGACCATAGGAGACTGCTTTCTACCCATGTTGATCTGCTTCCATCATGGCTCAAAGGGCAGCTTGGGCTTCCTCGCTGTTTTCTTATAGCCCTGTGCTTTCTTCCCTGTCTGCTAACACCTTTTCTGATGATGTCTTTGATCTCCTGTTGCGTTTTCTGGAGTCACCCTGCAGAAACGGGCAGCTGCATGTGCAGCCTACAAATGCTCTTTAACACTGGCCAAGATTCTTGTTCCAAGCTACCCCCTGTGATAGCCTAAAGGTTTAATTGCCTTTGTCCAATGTCTTGACAATAATTGTTTTTGCAAACAATCCGTTTTGCCTAAATCAGTTGTTCCTCTCTGATGCTCCTGTTTTAAAGAAATACACCTGTGCCTTCAGCCTCCTGCTGCCTGTCAGAGTTAAGCATCTCCAGGAGGTTGCTCGGATTCGCAAGGGAGTCTTTGCAGGTGATTCTTGCTGTGCAAGCGCTGATGCCTGGACAAGGTGCTCCTCTGAGCCCTCTCTCCAGATTTCTGCTGCTTCATTTCAGATAGGGCCATACAAACACCTGATTTGCCATATGGCCCAGGTAAAGAACCTGGAGGGGTGAGACTGAGCTGCCCAAGAAGAGCGAGCTTCCTCACGTGGCTATTTTTAACGACAACAAGAGGAGGGAAGGATAGCATCTAATCTGAGCAGTGTGGTTGCATCGTCTCTCTGGATTTTTACCTTAAGTCCTTTGGGTCCATGTTTGCTTGKCAGAGAAAGCCCTTTTCTATCATCAGTCACCTGTGGCAAAAGGGCCTGTTGAAGGCCAGCACAGTTTGGCTACTTGCTGTTGAAGGAAACCAGATGTCCTAATTAAGTGACTTCCGAACAAGGAAGCCTTTCTATTAGGCTTGTTTTGTGGTGGTTTTAGAAAAGGTCTCCAAAAAAAGTCCCTGTTAAGGCAATTGGCTCTTCCTTGTTGTACGGATTTGAAGGAAGCATAAGGTGTCAGCATTCTCCTCCCACCCTGGGCCTGTTACAGGCAGCCACCTATGGGGAGCAGAGCTGTAAGAAAGTCCTCAAGGTTTCCCATGACCAACTCTGATGTTGCCTTGGGAGTTTATAGTGGGCTGGGCCAGACACTGAGGAAAGGTGAGAGGATCTCAATCCAACATTCAAACATCAAGAGGAACATTTTACTAGTTCATTATTTATGGCTTATTTTTAAGGGAAAAGCTCTTGCAGGAAAGGGAGAGAGAGAACTGCAGTAATTGCTACTATCTGCAAACTTTTGTCTCAGTCTTCATACGAAATTTCTCTAATTCCCACTGAATGTGTGCAGGGATTCAGACTTGCTCCTGTGCATTCAGCAGGAGACAGATCTTCTATTTAGAAGACAGGGAAAATGACGCAAGGAAAAAAATATTTGCAGTTATTACTACCTAGTCACTTTTTCAGTCTGATTAAAACACATATATTCATATCTTCACTGTCTTGGAACTTAATGATGAGTCAAGAGCCAACACTAAAACAGTATAAACTCTGAAAGAACATTACCTGTGTTTACTATAGCTGTTAAAGTGGGATAAAGGGGGTTAGACATCGATGGGAAACAGGAAAGGAAGAGATCAGTCTGTTTATTCCATTTTCATGTGTACATGTTCTTAATTCAAAGTGCAGCACTTGACGCAGTTCTTACGTTATTTATTATTATTACATACAAAGTCCCTCCAGCGTATTTATTTTGTTAAATTACCCATCTAAAATTAAATACAGCCTCTTGTTAGTGTTTATGTTCTTCTGCCTATTCTTATGATTATTGTTGATAAGAGTTGGCTTTCAAGTTAACAGCGTGTGGAGTGATAAGACAGCTATTACTGTGTTGCCTGAGTGCTTTTTAGAAAGCTTAGCTCAAGGGCAAACTGCGTTTCCTCCAAAGCGTGCTACGCAGAATCCCCAGCCTGCAGAATGCTGCTGAAGGTGGTGTTTGTGACTGTGAAGTATTGCTGCTTTGCTAGTATCTGAAAAAGTGGCTGAAACTACTGACTCGTGAGCACTGGAAGTCAGTAAGCATGGCTGTCTTTTGGAGTGTGCAGTGGGGTGCCTCCAATCTGGGTTTTCGAATCACCAGAGGGTTTCGACTCCTTTCCTTTCTGCTCCTCTCTTCTGCTCTCCAATGCTGTTTTCATCATCATCCTCAAGTAATAGATCCGGTTGGCCTCGGGATAGGTGACTTTGCAGAGTGGGAGTTTGTACATGGCTGGGTTCTCTGAAGTAAGCAGCAGAAAGAGAAGTGCAGAGAAGCAAAAAGGCCAGGTGCAGAGCGGTAATCCCAGCTGGGAGAGGAAAGGACAGACAGGTGCATTTTGGCATCTCTCTTTGCGTGTTCCCTTTGCTCACTTCTACCTGTTCCTAAATTCTTGCATCTGAGGAGCTGGGAGAGTCTGTGCTTCCCCGAGGACAGTTCTGACACTTGACATGCCTTCCTCATCCCCCATTCCGGATCCCTGTTCAGATCCAGGCAGGGTACCCAGGTAGCAGGTAGCTACATGGAGGTGGCTGCCTGTGAGTTAAGGTCCTGCTAAGTCAAAGGAGAGCTAGTCTGGGAAGTTACTCTGCTAACCAAACGTTGGTTCATCTGCTCAAGCACTGGCATCCAGTGACATCTGAAATATGTTGGGCAACGTAAGGCATCATGCACTGGAGACCTGGGTCCAGGTGTGGGCCAGGATGGCACTTGACACCAATATTTAAGCAACTGAATCAAGCTTTGCTGGCTCTGCTGAAAGCCAAGACATCCAGCTCTCAGGCAAACATTTAAGTGCTCTGGTCCACCAACGAAATCCCACATGCACAGTCCTACAAAATACCATATACTGCAAGTACCATTCACATAGATTTACTGTCTTTCTGTCCTCAACATGCACACCTTACTGGCGTTGAGTCCAACCCTCTGTCTTGCTCTGTGACCCCACCTCTAGAGTTGACTAGGGATCTGCCAAAACCACGATCCTAAGGGGGGGAAAAAACCAGCAGGTTTATTTACAGCCAGGTGGACAAATTAAGCTGATTACAAAAATCTAACTTTTGATTTTCTGATTTTTCTATGTCTTTCATCTTTAGGAAAAAAGCACAAAACAAAACCCCCAAAGGCATCCTTTAAAAAAAAAAAGCAGATGTGCTTAACAAAGCCACCCTCTGCATGCACCTACACTGTATTGAGAGGATGCCAGGTGAATCCATTTAGTATGTGAAGCTGCTTGTTTTAAATATATTTTTTCTTCTAAGTTTCCAAATCAATTTCCTTAAAGTGTGGTTTTTCTTTGGTCTCTGAGAAACCTTAAAAAGAAACAAAGCTTGACAGTACCTGCTTCAGCTTTTTCTGAGACCAGTGTGCTTGGACAGCTCAAAAGACAGAAAAAAAGTGTTTTCCTCCTCATTAAGCTAGTTCTCATATTCAGACCGAACTCAAATAATAATGGAAAGGGGCGAGAAAAAGACCTCAGAAGAAACAGGGAAAACTTTAGACCACTGGCATTTGCTCAAAAACATTGCATGCAGCTGAATATTATATCTCAAACTGAGCTGGAATTCATGTATGCACACGTACTCCTATTGTGGATAAGATGCTTTGAAGGTCTTTGAAATCTTATTATCAGTTGCAGAGCCTGTAAGTGCACAATTCAACTGACAAAGGCTCAGTACAAAACCTGCCACTGGCTACAGAATTCACGACTTCAGTGGTGTCAAAACTGTCAGGGAAATGCCACAAAATTCTTCATGTCCTGATATCATAACAAAGCAGAACACATTAGAAAAACAACCAGACAAACCAAACTTACCACAGATAGCATATTAGTAAAAGCTGCTCCAGAGTAGGCACAAAATAATGCTGAGAAAAGAAGATAAAAGAGAGCTCAAGATGGAGAAAATCTTGCTCATCCCGCCAAAAAAATTATCAGAAATAGTAATTCTTTTCAAGTACCCTGTAAAGTATCTTACCAGATATCGGTTGTGAGATTGTGGCATCCTCACTAATTGCTGAATTTTAAAGTGCTGCATCTACCTATCTGAACTAAATTTGGCCCAAACTCCTAGTTCAGTTAAAGTCAGTTAAATCCTAGCCACAGGATTTCATAGGTGGCAAAGCAGGAGCTGAGATCAGGAACCCAAGGACAGAGTCATGGAAGGGAAAGCTACTGAGTGATACTAGGTACACAGGAACTACACTCAGTTCAGGAAAGCTACTAAATTGCAAATGATTTAAGGCTCAGTGATTCCCCGTGGAGATATTGTGTATGCTTACTCTGTTCTTAAACTCTTCCCATGGTGTCCATCTTTGGCCGTTGACAAGGTATTTGACTAGATGGATCTTAAATTGACCATGTGCAATAGCTCTGATGTTTTCTGACACACTTCCTTTAAGGATAGATAAA
The DNA here is from genome assembly GCF_003343005.1 of Rhea americana. Taxonomy (NCBI): domain Eukaryota; kingdom Metazoa; phylum Chordata; class Aves; order Rheiformes; family Rheidae; genus Rhea; species Rhea americana. Next base: position 3,611,950 of record NW_028186923.1, read on the forward strand.
GTTATGAAATGGCTGCTTCTGTGAGTCTGGGCTGCTAATCTGTTAAAGGCCTTCTTGTGGCGTAGCCTTCTTCTCATGGGAACTGTATTTCTGCTCTTTCTAGGTATTTCTGTGTTAAGAGTGCCTTAAAGCCCTCCTCCTTGCATCTGCTGCTTGGACATTAAAAGCTCAGCTCTGATGCCAGTGTGCAAATAATTCTTGTGCAGTACCTAGCTTTGCAGCAGAGCTGTTGCCCTTGCTCTAATCCTACACAGTTCATAGCCTGCCTGGCTACATAAATCCTTTTGGTTTCTCTTTTTGTACGAGACACATACCACAGGCAAGGGCCAGCAGATGAGCCTGCCAGGTCAGGGCATAGAACATTCCTCCAATTGCAATGCAAGCAAGTGCACAGTTATAGTTGTGTAAGCCGAGGTAGACGCTGTCAAACGGTGTTGCAATGGTCAGTGCTGCAAGACAAAAAGCAGGACTGTGAGGTTAGGTATGAAATGTGTCTGCAGGAGTTGTCATTCGCTGGGAGTCCGCTGTCTTCCCTGTGGCTAAATTTAACTGTGCAGGGGAAGGATGAAGTCAAATGGGGCTCGTTGTTTTAGGGCTGTGATGATGTCCCTGGAGCTGGACTTTGGCCCAGTCTCAAGGACTCTTTCAAGCAAAGCATTTTGGTTATGCCTTTAGCGTGTGGTAGTTAGTGCCCCAGATGTCCGGATGTGGTCACTCCATCACTGCTGAGAAAATTCTCCAGTGGGACCAGAGCAGAGGATCTCCTCCAATTCTGACCCTGTAAGTGCTTCTGCAGGATTTCTCAGAGGCTTCACGAGTGTTGGTAAAAAGGATAGCAAAATACACAGTGAGCAGGCCACTGTAAGGGGTTACCAGCTTTTCTCAGCTGGGTATAGCTGTTCATGTCACCTTTAAGATTAATATATTTCCCACTGTGATATCCTCATTTGTTTTCTGTTCCTCATCACCATACCTGTCCCCAAATATTTTCTCTTAATGTTTCTTTTCAAGATTAATTATGTCAGACCTGTGCAAAACTTGCCAAATGAATACTCTTAGCCATATAAAATGCATATAGTTTTGTTTTAAAACGCAGACAAGAGGCAGCTCACATCTGGTACGAAGTATTTCAGACCACACATCAGAACTTACTAGTGGATGACTATGCCTTTTTTTTAAAAAATGAGTTTCTCAGACCACGCTTATTCAATCACATTTTTTTTTAATTACATTTGATCAACTAGATAGCAGTAATCTTGTGTAACTTCAAGGGGCAGGTTCATCTCTCAACTTAAGGTTGTTTCTCTGATTAGTGGTATTCATTTAACATTTAACCTTTTTTTTTTTTTTTTTTTGCTGTCTGCGACAGGATAGGAAAAATGCATCATAGAGGAAGCTGATCTGGCTACATGCTTATGGTGTCAAGAGATCAGTGGAGTTATTTCTCTAGGTTTCTTTATCTCTGTGGGATTAATCACCTCCAATGGTGCGAGAGTAAGCACGGTGGAAAAAAACATCTGCATGAGTTACAAAACCTAGTAACAAATTCAGAGTTTAAAAAACACCCTCAAAAACTACTTTAATTCTTGCCTTCACCATGTTGAGTAACCTTCACTAAGACTTCCAATTTACAGCCAGCTTCAAAGATGGAGTGTAGATCCAGGTATGAAAGTATGAAAGCTATGGAAGTGTGAAGTCTGGACAGAATTATATAGCGGCTTGGCTGAAGATACCCTAGATACAAAAATGACTTTAGTAAATACTATTTCTTACCTGCCAGCATCCCTACTGTTGATCCGATTGCAGCATGTAAGCAAATCAGTGGGGAGGAGATTAGTAAAGCAATGAGGAAGATGCCTCCAGTCCAGGGGTTTCCACAACCATATACTTGACCGACACCGACCGGAATGGATTGCAAAAGCTGCAGCATCCAGTAGAAAAGGGCATATTAGAGTATCTCTGTACTCAGAAGGACACAGCTGTTATTTTGTCAAAGCTATCGGTTAGGAAGGAAGTAAACCTGGCTCTGTGGGACTGTCAGGTGAATGTGGGCACACGTTCTTCAAACCAGAGTCAGTGCACTGTTTGGTCTGAACTGCACCAATCCAAGACAGACAGACTTTTCTTTCTTCTGGAGTGTGGTAATATGGTTCCTTTTTTGAGGAAGTGAAAGCAGGAAAGGGATCAGCTCAGGAGAATGTCTCTGTAAAAATGAAGGCCTGTGAAAACTATTCATTAAGTCCCTCCTAGGGACTCCAGTGCTCTCTCCTGGCTCTGACCTACTGAGTATGTCAGAATGTGTTATGGTATGAAGAAGAGACCAGAATTGCAGTACACTATTTTTAGTGTATTTGGTATGAAGAGACCAGAATTGCAGTACACTATTTTTCCAGTCTCAACTCTGTCTGGAACTGAATATGTTTGCTCTAGAAGGGGCTTTATTCCAATACGCCTAGAATTTAATGCATATTACAGTGATTCCTCAAAGTTTCAAATAAATGCAGCTGATCAGGCTAACTTGAAAAGATGCAGGAGAAAAGGCTTTATTGTGTTGCTATTGAGCAAGATAGCTTTATCAGATAGGAGGTGCAACTGAGCACATGAGGTATGTGATCTTCTAACAATGACATATGAGATGAGTAGGTAACCCTGGTAGAGCTCCTAACATACCTGAATAACTTCTGGCCTAACAGATGGTGCTTTTGAATATGAAGCTGGAGAGCAGCCTTACTTGTGATGCTAGCGTTTCTGCAGCCAAGAAATAAAGGATAGGAAGAAAAAACTACTATATATGAGGTGTATATGCAAGAGGTGCTGCAAACTCTTTTGGCTAAAGGCTAGAACATAAGGAGGCCATGGTGGCACAAATTAACTCAAATCAGCCAGCCCCCCCCCATTAGAACTCCTGCCTAGAAAAGTTACAGCTTTTCTTCTGTACTGAAGTTCCCCTTAGACTGCTTTTGCAGTGTGAATTTACTTTGAGAGTGTGTAATTTACTTCTGAACGAGGTCCCTTCCAGTGCCAGAGCTGGACTGAGGTGACTGAGTATAAATGAGTCCCTCTGGGACCATGGTGTTTCTGTCTTCTTTTTGTCACTGGCTGTGTTGCCAATGTCCCTTATGGACAGCTGGAGTGTGTATCCAGATGCTTTTGTACCATGCTTCTGTATCAATCTCACTTCAGACTTATTTTGGGGCAGTCCAACTTTAGGTGGAGTGAGTGGTCCAAGATCTCTGTTCTGCCGGGCTCTCTCAGACTTTCTAGAACATCAGCCAAGGCTGTCCTTATGGGGCCCTTATGGCAGTGTCATTTGTTAAGGAAGGACCTTATTTGCTTCTGTGAATTGTTACTGGTTGTGCATATTGTACATCAACTCTGACCCAGGCAAAGCTGATATCCAGAGCTGAATGCCTTCATGCTCACCTTTTTAATGAAATAAGATAAATTTGGTGTTGTAGGGAAGCTTACCAGGGGCACATTGATTGCAGACCAAGTGATGTTGGGTGTTGATGTTACAGGCTGGATGAGGGTTGTAGGGAAGAAGGGATTGTAGTGTCCTGTGGCTGCCAAATACAAAGTAACTGCAATATTGAAAGGCAGAGTGAAAACAGGAAGGTCCCATTTACTGAAGACTGATGCCAAAGCGCTAGACAGGACTGGACTGAAAAGAAAAGGGAAAGTTGTTTGTAGTGGTTGCAGGGGTGAAACATCCTACCATGTTGGTCATAAACTTATGATGTTACAGTTCACTGCCCAGTACTTTTACATGGAATTTTCTGTAGACAGAGCTTCCCTCCTAAGAAACTTGACATGAATCTATTTAGCATGTAAAGTACTTGGGGTGACTCTCAAATGATTTAGATATCAAAGAAATGCTAAGAAAGCATTTGAAATGCTGTATATGGCTTTGCCCAAGGGTTTTCGCTGTAGAAAGTGGGATATAAATTTCACAAGATCTGCTTTCCTCTGGAGATTTCCAGGCTGCCCTATTTCTGGTTGAAGTGGGTGTCCTGCAGGAATGACCTTTCTGAGAACATATTGACAAGGTATTATCTGGTTCCTCCAGGCTCAGAAAAAGTGAAAAGCCAAGTCCGGTCCTTGATGGAAATGGGCCATGTTCTATCGATTTCAGCTGAGCTTTCCTGATGTGTGTGAACTGAGCAGCTCTTATGGTCATCCTCCAAGTAGGAGTGGATGCTGCACACTTAAAATTGAATTTAGACCTGAATATATTTTTCAGGAAGCTGAGTTTGCATCCTAGAAGGCTGTAAGCTGGGACTAATTAAAAAACCCAAACTATTTGGCATTTCAAAAGCAACATCTTGTGTCCTGTTGTGTTGATACTATCAGTGAGAAAATGCTTTTTTCTCCCTGTGTAATTTTGGATGAAGCCTATTCTTTTGTCACAAGTTCTGTTTCCAGAGCAGTTTACAGATTTCCTTGCTTGTAGCTGTAGAAAAAGTCAGCACTTCTGTGAAAGTGGTGTCCTATTTTCTCTGAAATACATAATTTCTGCCAGTTATACATCTTGTCACGAAAAAGAAAAGGAACAATTTCGAAAATGCTGGCTTTTAAACTTGAAATTCAAAGTATCAGTTGGAGAAAAAAATCACTGACATGTCTAATTTTAAAATCTTTCAGCTCTCTCCCTGAGTTTTACAAACTTTTTTTTTTTTTTTTTAAAAAGTTTGAATAAAAAAGCCTCAAGGAATTTTGGCAGACAAGACAGACTAAACATTCTTGCAACATGTTTGGGGTTTTGAGAGGCTGTTACAAAACGACCTTCATTCAGGGCGGCTGAAGAAATAAAATATGAAGAAATCTTCTTTTAGAAGCAGTGAAATGCAATAATGATTTTTATCTTATCACTAACAATGACTAAAATGTAAACCTTGAATTAATTTCAGTTAAGGCTATTAAATGGGTTCTGTAGTGCTGTCAAGGTCTGTATTTTAAAATGGTAAACTTGATCTTAAAAGGATATTGTCTGGCACTTGGTTAGTTGGAGTATTTCACTTGGCTCATGACTGTTTGCATATCTAAGATGGGGAAGATCCAGTTCAGCTGGAGGGAAAGCAGTAGGTCAGTTCAGTACCTGGATACATAAGAACCTTTTGTGTTGGGCACAATTTCAGCCACCTTGAACATGGCCCACTGATGAGGGGCATCTGCAGAGGGAAGTAGGCAGCTTTGTCCGTGTGCTATAATTGGTGTCGTGCATCCACCCAGCCTCATGCTGAAGCCCTTCAAGCTCTGTGCGTCAACCAGTGCCTTTCCAGCACCTCAGTGGGGCAGCAGAAGCTGCCCCACAGCACACAGAAGGGGATCACTTCGCTGATGCTGTTGCAGGTCCTCTCTGCCCAGTCCCCTACAATGTGTGTAAGCTGCATATATGGGGATTCCTCATCCTTTGAGAAATTGTCTGTAGAGGAGCAATGACTGGTGTTCTGGGCAAAGAGAAATGACACTTACCAGGCCATGGATATAACCCCCACAGGAAGCAGAAGCCACCAGTAGTAATCTCCTTTGTCGGAGTAGACAGCCATGAGCAGTCCCACCAAGAGCCCGTTATAGCCGTACAGCCCTGCTGCAATGGCTGACCTGCGATTGAAAGAAATGTGTGCAAAGAAATAAGCTTTGCTGAAGGTGACCTGTCCCAGAAACGCAATTTCTAAGTGTCCTGCTCCTGGTAAAGGGACTACACCAAAAGGCTGAAAAAGCAGCGAGGTAGCTGCTGTATATTTAACCCACACTGGGGCGTGAAAGGCATAATTTGGCATCTGTTGAGTGGTGATAAGGTATCTGGAGTGACCCAGAGAACCTGTGGGGTTGAAGTGACAGCATATCCTAATCATAAGCAGAGAGGTATAATGATCTACTCTCACAGCTACAATTCAGCTATCTTACAGGCCAGTTCCTTAGGAACCCTAGCACTGGGACCACAGCACTGTCCTCACCTGACTACCTCCGTGCCATCCATAACCTGGTCTACTAACTTTATCCATGAACATAACACTTGAGGACTTCTGTGCCTGGTACTGTGAAGATGCAACTTCCTGCCTCTCCCAGCCCAAGGGAAGGGGCACTAAAGAGAGGGGATTGCAAGACCTCCTTAGCTTGGATTAGTTGGAATGACCCATGGAAGCTTAAAACAGGAGATAAGCAGGAAAAGAGAAATCAAAAAAAATTGCACCTGAAAATCCCCCTTCTCTAGGAACAAAAACTCTTTAAAGAGTTGATGATAGAGAAGAGGAACCAAAAAGTCGTAGTTGGCTTCCCTGGGGTGACATGGAGCAGTGTGTGCCCATATGTGCATGAAAGTATTGTGTGGTGGGTAGGAGGGATGCTGTGGGGGTCTGAGCTATTGTAGTGGAGTAGTAGAAGAAACGTTGAGGCAGGGCTAGATGTGTGATCTAGTGCTGGAGATGTGTTGAGTTCAATGGCTTCCCCTATCTGCCTGAGCTGGCTGTTCCCTAGCCTAGGCCCTGACCATGTTTGGTCATTGGGTGCCTCACTCATGACTAAAACTGCCACAATTTCCCCCAAAGCAGAGTCTCCTACCTAACCTGTGATGTGAGTGAGTGGACATGATGGGTGAAAACACGGCTAACTTGGAGTTTTGCCCAAACTTGTCTGAGGTCTCCTCTTGAATGAGGACGCGCCAGGTTCAGCCGTAGAGGGATTTGGAAATGAAGCTGACCTGCTCATGCTGGAGACCTGTGGGGCAGGAAGGGAGCCACGTGGTGCTGCTGTGTGCACAGCCAAGCTACCCTGGCCTGTATGCCCACTGACCTCCGGAGAGCAAAGCTACACAAACAACACAGGGCTACGATGCATTGATGTGTTCATGACCACAAAACGAGCAATTTTTATTAAGCTCCCTGTTCCAAGAATCACCTACCTGTCCTGACTGAGGGTCAGGGCTGCTAGTGTCGAAACGGCCGTACCAGTACAGCCTGTGAGCGTCCACCAGGGATTCTGGATGAAAAGCCCCACTAAAATCATCATCCCACTGAGAGGGTTATTGACAAACATCACTTGAGAGGTCCCTCGCAAGATCCAGTCCACGAACTGAACCACTGGGGGTTTATCTGAAGGAGATCAAATAAAAGCCCTAGAGATAAGACATCATTGCAGCACTCAAAGCACACTCGCTTTACAGCCACTTGCTGGCTGCAGAATAGAGGCCATGTATCAACAGGACTGTAAAACTAGTCTCTAATTTATTACTGTCTGAACATATTTTGCATCTGGCACTTAAAAGGCTAACAGGGATGGACTGGGCACTGCTATGGAGTTTGTGGAGGGATTAATAAAAATCAGTTTATTTATGGTGGTCAAAAATAGTCTTTCTTGCTTGGTAGATTGCATAAGATCCTGCTATAAATTTAATGAGGAAGCAGACCCGCTTCTGTGTATAATTCAGCTGCAGAGAGGGACTTAGGAAAGACTGAAACTAGTTTGTATATGTATAGGGAAATATGAAAAGAAAACACTTCTGTTGTTAGGGGGAAAGCTAGAAACTCAGAACACCGAGGCACATCCCATACAGGAGATGGGGTCAGACCAGTAAAGGTGTTTACTTCTCTGAAAATGCACTCCAGGAACTGAAGAACCTAAATTAAGTTACAGTTCTGACTATACTCGGTGGAAGGAGGCAGTTTGGCCTATAGGAGATGGGAATTGCTCTGCAGAGAAGACTGTTGAATCTGTGCAGAGCAGTGGCAAGTGGGTGCTGAGCTCGAGTACTCAGGTGAGTGCATAAGGGTGGTGGGAGGTATGCGGGGCTGGAGGCTGCCTGTCGGAGGTTATCTAGCTCCCTGAGGTGTTCCTCATGTTTTCAGAGTGCAGAGGAGGGTCTCAGGAGCACTGCAACAGCTTCTTACTGCTCGTTCTTCTATTGCAAATTGACTTGAGGTCTCTCAGCACCATGCTTGTGGGAAGAGTGTAACCGTTTCTGTGCTGCTGTGTGTTATTATGCACACTAAGAACATTAGAATGAGAAAGGAGCTCTACTGGCCTGTAATATAGTGCCTGTTCATGCAAGGTGTACGTGCATCTTTCATTCATGTTCTTAAATATTAAAATTAATTGAATTACTCAGCTGCATTAATAATATATTATTGACTGAATTATTAATTGGGCACGGCACAAAGTGTCAGACTACTTCTTAGTCTGAGCAGCCTCTTATTCCTAATAACAACCCTTCCTTCTCTTCCACTTCCTTTCTATGTTACATTTGCACTGGAGTATCCAATCTTGTTTTCTGAGGCTGGTAGCCTGGATAGAGGACCTTTGAAGAGGTGGGTGTCATTCTGGCAGCTGTCCTCCTCAGCATCTCCCAGGGCTGGGTGCTAGCTAAGGGACTGCTTAGCAAGCTTTCTCCAGGCTCTATGTTGTTGGGAAAGTAGACAGATACAAAGAAGGAGGAATGTGTTCCTCAGAAGGGGAAAAAGGACTGGGCTCATCTGAAATAATTGTTACTAATATATGGTGTTGAGCTATGAAATGTGCCTGAAACCAACAGTGCTGCTCAAATGCTAACTGTAAGTATTCAAATATAACTAGTAGGGAGAAGCAGGAAGCTTTTTGGGACTTTAAGTAACAAAAGCTGTCTATCAACTGTGGACAACTGGAATAAAGAGCAGGAGGAGAAATCCTGCAGTGGTGGGGAATAGCACTGTGGGCTGAACAAGCTTCCTGCATGGGGACATCTTGGCCACCTCCTCCCCAGGGGTAGCCACTGTGCAGGCAGATGGTGTGCCACTGTCTCTTATGTATCATCTGTTGTTGGAGTTGTACTGTTAATGCACTCAGCCTTGACACAGGACCCACAGTCTTACATGGCCTCTCAAAGCTCCATATCCCTAATAATTCTGGAAAACGTGGACCATCTGGTCATGTATTGTTCCGGTCTGGACAGTAAAATTGGAGATCAATACTTGCTTTGTATTTTATAGCTACGTAACACCCACAATGCTTATTGCTCTCCCAAGACTAGTAATAGAAGAACATTTCCCTGTACAATTGGGAGTCAAATCCCTGCTGTCAGCCCACACATGGATGAGGGGACATTCATTGATCCAAAACATTTACAAATGAAACACTCCCCTGCCCTAATGTGTAATTCAGGGCACTGCTGTAAGAAACATGATGCTAATGACAYATGACTGATTAAGCATAAAAAAATTCTTTTCCCTCTCCTAAATTATGTGTGCAGTCATGGTAAAGGCAAGAGGATGCAGTATGGATCTCTTCCTGAGAAGAAAATGGTTTGGGCTGGGAAGGCAGAAGATCCCAGTGAGCTCTGACCATGCCACTCTGCTCCCTGTGTCAGAAAGTGCTGACAGTGGTATAGRTGATCCCCGCTGGCTGTTCCTACCTGGAGAGCCCCAAACACAAGCCCCGTGCTTACCTTTCATCCAGTCTCCAAATTCTTTCATTTCTCCTGTGAGATACCTGAAAAGTTGGTGGATTTGCTTTCTGCTTCTCTGTGGCAGGTCCTGGGCTCTTGGCTCCTTCTCTGCATACCTCTTTCTCTCACTAGGACGTTCAGCAACAACAGTTTCTCCAAGCTCCATCTCTTCAGGCTGGAGGAGGAACTGTAAATCACRAAGCCTGTGCATTAGAAAACCTTTTGGGTTGGTTGTGCCCCAGCAAGTTTCTGCTGCAGTATAGAGCCTAACCCTCCTTGATAATGTTCTTAGCCAAGGAGGGGATAATTTGCTGGAGAAGGGATGTGTACATGGCCATGATCCATGTTGAACCAGTGCAGGAGCCATGTGTGCTACAGCCCATGGTGGTGTGCCTGCTACTGTTATGTCTACTCTTGGAGATTAGGGTCTGGATGTGACCCACTGATGTCAAGGAGCTGTGCCAYGAAGCTGTGGTTGGGAAGGGGGACACAGTTCGTAGATGTCCCACAGCATTACATCCTGATGCAGCTTGTGGTGGGCCTGCTACGCAACTGACTGGTACCTGCATGCTGACCAGTGCTGCTTGGCCAGATGTGGCTGCTATCGCTGATGYTGAGGAGGGACCTTGCTGCTGTTCAGCTAGGAAAGAGCTGAGGGACGTGATGCAAGTTGCCAGTACAGCAACAGACAGCAGGAGATGAGAAAATACCAGAGGAGAGGCCAAGGCCCATATTCCTCTTAATTCTGAATCAGTGCTATCATATATCACAGCAAATCTATGGCCTCCTCTGGCTCCTTGGTTCACATCTGCTTTTGACCATCAAGAGCAAACTGTGGTAGCAGGAAAATATTGTGCTGAAATCCACATCCAAATGTGGCTCTGAACAAAGATGATCTAAACGGATTCATTGCTGTATGATCTTTAATTACTAGGTGAATGTCCAGGCAGGATCATGGGATTATTAATCTCCTAATTGTAATTGCAGGGCTCTACTCACAACAAAACCCACTAGGGCATAAACTCCTAAGGTAAAATGCATTGCACTGCACCCCAATGAGCTACACTGARGGTTATTTTTTGCAAAAATGCTATTGAACTTGCCAGGGAGTCTGGTATCAGCTGCTTTGTGGTTTTGCTTTGATTGTTTTGGAGCTATGTGTCTCTGTTTCCAGGTGTTGAACAACAGTGGACTGTGTGCAGAGCTTGTTCTCTGTTTCGTGGAATATGGGCACCACCTTCTGGTGAGAGTCTGGTCTCTGGTAGCTCCTATGGGCTATCAGCCTAAAGCAGCAGGTGGGCAGCATGAGGAGGGATGCCTGGCTGGAGGGCAGGATATTTTGCAAGGAGGAACGCTGACAGACAGGTAGTAAAAAATATCCGTGGTTGTGGATGCTCAAATAAGAGGACTCTTGAACATCACCAGGTTTCCTGTTCACTGCTGGAAGCACAGCGTTCAGTACAGCCCAGGAAATGCGTAGTGCAGCTCTTGTTCTCTAGTGCTTTGGCTCTCTCTGCCGGTAGCTTGTCCCTACCGCAGCAAGAGTCTTTGTAATGACCTTGTGCACAAGCATCAGCCTCAGGCTGGATGTACTGGCAAGCAACAAATTAGGTGTACCTGTAAAAATTAAACCGAACTTGTGCTCAGTTCACTTGATCCTAAGGGGGTGGCAGATTATAGAAGGCAATGAACCTTCTATGTTTGTARTAAGTAATGGATGTGGTTAAACAAAGAGCAGACAGCACCAGACTTTGCTCTTGTTCTGCTCATGTYGTCTTGTGTGGTTGTGAGCAAGGCAGGTCCCCAGATTCTGCCTAGCTGCACTTAGTGCAGGAGCAAGAGAGGAGCAACATAGGAAGATGGTGGCTTTTTCTTCTTTGTGCTAACTCTAATGTGATTCTGGCCAGCAGCTGAGTCAAATCATGGGTCAGTTTGGAGCAGCCTTGGTGGCTATCATTTCTGGCTAGCTGCTTGTGGCTCCGAAAGGCTGCTTTTGCAGGCAGGAGGATATCAGTGCAGGGAATACTGCACAGGAGACTCCTTTCTCCTCCTTTAGTCTTTTAGGCTGAAGGAGTTTTCATGGTCAGATATTCTGAGTTTACATCCCTGTGAGGTGGCAAGAGACCAAGTCCCACTGGGGAATCAAACATTTGTGCCTGGATTCGTCCCATAAACACTTGGCTGTAAAAGATGTGTCATTACCCTGGAGTTCCTGGTAGTCAGTGTAGATTYAGACACCTTCAGGTGGGAGTCAACCCACCAACCTCCCAGCTCCAAATTACCTCTAGAAGTTCCCGTCCTTTCTACAGTGACTGTAGAAGAAAATGGRCAAAAATCTAGCCTGGGTGGTGCATCACTACTAGCCTACATCACATTTTGCTAATGTTGCTGGTATCAGAGATAATTCTTCAGTATTGCCTGTTTTGTGTGTTTGCTCATGCTTCTTCCTGGAGATTTCTCCAAAGAGTTTTAAGGGCATAACACAAGGTGGGCTTAGACAGCTGCTGTGGGATCCACACAAAGGAGCCTGGGACATCTCATGGCATTGCCAGTTATGGGGACAAATTCACAACCAAAGGTGGTACCCCTTTGTTGTGAACAACATTCACCACCACCAGTACAGTTCAGCTGTAATCAACAGGGAGAATAAATACCAAGTGGTTATGTCTATATCTTAGCATCTGAAGATCTTACAGTCCTTCCARTCCTCACTAGGAAAAACTGCTGTTCTGTTTTACAAAGCAGAACCATTGCTGCAAAGTTTCTAAAGCCCAGATTTACAAGACTGCCTAATTCCCAYTGAAACTGAGATACAGGACCTATATAATTTTAAAATTCTGGCCCTTTCTCACATAATTTATCTTTTAGGTATGCAGTGCGAAGTGGTCATGTGAGAGCCCTTTGCAGTCAATGTAGAGAAAATACAAAATCACCTCTGGAGAGTGATTCATTTTTTTTTCCTTGCACACCTATCTTRGGTATGAACAAGGGGTGCCTCTCTCTTTCCACTAGCTATAGAGGGAGCCTTGTTGCTGAGCTTTTCGATGGCTATTTTTAGGTGAGAGACATTCCACCCTAAGAGATTTTGCCAAGGTCAACCTTGAAGTTTATGGAAGAGGGATCTGGAGTCCCAGGTTAGTGCTTTAAATCATTAAGCTATCTGTAACAGGCCTGTAATCTGCATCAAGAAGGGCACCAAAGCTCTGAGGCTAAGGAAAAAACAACAACAACAACAAAAAAAAAACTCTTATGATTCCTGTTTGCCATCTCCCTATGGATGAGAAAAGAACATAATCTCTGTGTAGAAGAGAGCAAGCTAACCCACCCAGACAAGGAAGCAACCTGAGACAAAACTAGAGGAGACGGCTGAAGAATTACCRACTTTATATGGAGAGAAAACGTGCAAAAGAGATGTGGGGATGCTGAAATGCTCAGCACTGCTATGGTGATGAACCATAGAGCCCTGCAGCAGAGAGGCTCCAGGGGTCAAACAGCTGGAGAAGGTCCTTCAGGACTCTGACGGGCACAGTGATCTCTGCAGGAATGTCACCCTGGAAAGACACAGTTTCTTTGCAGTGAGCATCTGCCAGTCAATAGGCTTGTGCTCTGTGGTGCAGACCGCATACTCTGTGAATAATATAGAAATCATTTGAACAATTAGCTAATTAGGGCTAATGAGARCCTGAATCACTTATGGCACACCTACGGCTGATGGGGAATTTCTTGAGAAAAGAGCATTTTGACAGCAAACAGTAATTCATGAGTGTGGTAATGAGCTGTTCTTCTTCATATGAACATTTCTCAGGCTGCAGTGTAATATCTGGCGGTTTGGCCCATCTCTTGAGCCAGCTGTGCCCATGAATTTCCAGATAGACTACTGCTACAGCACTGTGCGGTATGCAGTGTAATGACAGCACAGAGATTTTAATTTGGGCCTYTTAGAGGTCTTAACTCTTTGGCGTGTGTTCCTAGAAAAAAATATTCATTGGGTAGCACTGTAACACACCCTAAAGATGTGCTTGAAGCCTAGTGAGACTGAAGGATTCCTGTATCAATGTTGTATGTTAGAAAACTCTGCAATTCCCACACTGACCTGCAGTTTCTACCCTTCATCAGTTCACCAGTGCCATGCTGGGCCATGATGTGATTTTATATTTTATGCAGGGGGGGCAAAGGACAGCTTTCACCTGTCTTCCTGCAGTGGTCTGGCTTATTGTATGGCCCCACAAAAAATAACGATACCATTGAACGGGCCATGGACAGTGGGATGATGTGTGACCGAGGAGATGGGTGATACACGAAACTTCAACCAGCTTTTCCAGCACAGAAGGTGTGCCTGAAGCTATGACTCTGGTCTCCCACTCTTTGCCTGTACTGTTTGTATAGGCAGCTTAGCCTTGAACTGAGATACTCGAAGCTAGCCTGGGCAATCGTTTTTTCCTCCTTTCTCAGTATTGCAAGCCTGTGCTTTAACCTCCCTTCTCAGAGTGAAAATTCTGGCTTTAAAATTACAAGATATTTAAACAAGTTCTGGGTTTCCGTGTTCATTTTCAGGATATGAGTCTTTTGTCATCGTTTTTGGTAGCTTTCCCATGTAATCACCCAGGCTAGAAACTTCAGTTCTTTTTTTTAAATGCGAGTCCCATGGTATCACCTGACTCCAGGACATGGAGATTAAAAGAAATCAGCAGGGGAGCTGGGAAGCTGGGAAGGCTGCAAGCATAGAGGTGATCAGAAAAGGTTTTGACTTCAAGGGATGTGGCCTCATAGGGACTTGAAAAGAAGCAGTTTGTAAAAGCACGTTGCTCTCAGAGTAGACCATAAAGAAATAGAAAAGAAATCTGTAAAGAAATACAGTGTACAGCTAGAGGGCAAAACTTTGGGATGGTGACAGAATGCTTGGCTGAGTTGTAATGATTTTACTGAGCAAGACTCTACCAGGGATCAGCCTGTGACACTGAAAATAAATGAACGAAGTAGGGCATTTCAAAATAGTTACCAAAGCTGAATGTAATACAGTTGCACAAAGCAGGTAAAAAAAAATGCTTAGCCACAGACTTTTAAATAGAAAACCAAATCCAACCGAAAGAAACAAAATACCCAAATAAACTTGTTTCCTATCACAGGCATTAAATGAACCCACGTTCCAAGGCCGTTCTGTCATATCTGTATAAACACAACTACCACACAATAGAGTTAGCAATCAGGGCAATTTAACTTATGTGGCTAAATATGACTCTTATATCCTAATTTAGATACTTGGCTTTTATGATGTGGTCTTGGAGCCTTTCCGTATCTTCCTTTCCAATCTGTGACTACGCTTAGCTCCAAGGAGATGCTTTTCCATACTGCTTCTTCTGTCTCCTCCGTTGCAGCAGTATCTCCCAATCTGAGAAAGGGAGGCACAAAAGTCTATTTGCTGGATTGTCCTAGCCTCTTGGTGACATGGTGCACTGATACAGTTTATGTATAGATCGTACATATATGTATATGTGACCATGAAGAAGGAGGGTTTGACTTGCAGCTTTATTGCAGGTCTCCTGAATGATCTTGGTAGAGCAGGATTCCTCTTAATTCCCATTAGCCACCTAAGGGCTTGTAGTTTTGGTTTTCTCTGTAGTCAAAGTAGGGAGATTGGTATCGTCTTCGGGGCAATACCCAGACTGGAGATGCCCTTGTTGTGTTGTGTATCTGCATCTGAGCAACTTGCCCAGACTCCCACCATAGTCAGTGGAGAGCTGGTCAATAGACAGGTCTAGAGCACGACTCATCCCATCTCATCCTGCACAGAGGATTCATGTCCTAAACTCTGTTGCATTTGTTGTCTGTAGCGGGAAAAATAGCCAGCTTACATGTAGACAGCTGCACTGCATATACCTAGGGAAAGGGGAGAYGAATCCCAGCTAAGTGACTATCCAAAGATCATTCAGGAAATCTGTAGCCGACTGGGGAATCAAACAAGGGCAAGTTAGCGTTTGAACCAAGTGCTTAATATATAAAGAATTTTCAAAATTCAAACTGTTTTTTTAATAATAAAAGTAGTCAGCTCAGGTAGATATTTTAAGACTCAAAAATCCTGTTTTCCTGCATATGGTTTCAGTTATAAAACCAGAGGGGAAAACAAATAGAGAAAATATGAAATATAAACACCGTCGCTTCTAAACAGAATGTTTTTCAAAGGTTTCCATGAGGTGTTGGCTGCTCTGCAAAGCAGACTGTAAAACAACTTTACAAGCCACATTTATTCTAAGAGCTCCACTTATTGAAGTACAATTCAAACTCTTGTTCTGCRGGCCAAGTTCCATAAATTAAACACTTGTCCAATAACACATACCTCTCCACTTGGATTCTCTGTTTCTTTTTGGCTTTGTGTGTGTGTGTCTCACTCTCTTTTTTTTTTTTCATCCTTTGCAAATGGAAACAAAAAAGGTCTGCTTGTTTTAGGAATGAATTTAAGAAATAGACCAGTAAAAATAAAAATAAAGAGGAGAGGAAAAAGAAAACAGATCAACCTTTTAGTCCAGCTGACTCAAATGAGACTTTCATTCCATTATTTTACATCTTGATGACACTGATTTAAAGCTAAGGCTAAATCCACAGTGTGAAGTTGCGTGATGTCTAACCTCTARCTGGAATAGTGCCCCAGCTCTGTTACGATGCCCTAGAAGTTAGGTGCTCAGAGATACCAGCAAAATGACCCATGAGCTGAGAAGAGGGGTGGACCTGTGCCCTGCCTTCAAAGAGTTCAATTGCCCTGTAATCAACCTTCCTTTAAAGGGTTACAGCCTTAGAGATGTGACTATAAGCAGGACCAGCCTTCTCTTGCAAGAGAAGAGACAGGCACGTTGCACTTTAGCTGGAGAACTGGCAGGGGAGGTAAGAGATGTTTTCAAAAGGCCAGCTCGTCTRGGGATGTGTCCATGGATATGTCAAAGAAAAGCTCTACTGCTAGTCTCTGGAGGGAGTGCTCTTGGGCTCAGTATGGTTTCCCTTTCCCCCCCCCGTCACCATCCCCATCTGTCCACCCAACATGTAGTTCTTGCTTTTCTTTCAGCTCAGCCTAGAGCCTCACATCCAGGTTGTGCCTAAATCTTGCAGATTTTGTGTGTGATGTCCTTCTAAAGAAAATATTTCCTATTGAACCAAGCAGCTAAAGCTGTCACTTAGGCTCTCATTATATCATTTCTCCTTTAGCACAATATCTGTCTTTGCGGTCTTGATGGTCATTCCTGCCCTGTTGTAGCACCATCTTCCCAAATTTCACTGTGATTGTAGCCCTTTCTCTTTCCCCTTCATGTTGCCCATGAGCTGCTGTCTTCAATTTCAGAGCCAGTCTTCGCTCTCTCTCTCTCATTCCACATCTACCCAACCTATAATTCTGACTCCATCTGTCAGAAATATCTCTAAAAATCCTTTTCTGTGATACAAAGCATTGATGTCCCAGCACCAACTCTAACAATATCTCCTTAATCCCCAAAGTAGCAATCTGGGAATAAAGGAGCAAGAGACTAGAAGATAGCTCTGCTGTCTTATTAATTCAAGTGGAAACTTGGGGAAGTCAGCTGCTGAACATCCCTTCTTACCTCTGGGGCCACCTATTAAATGAGAATGATCCTTCTTAGCTGCCACTGGGGTTKTGGGCCTTATTCTGTAAGGCAAGAGTGTGATGGACACGGACAGTCAAATGTTTGAGTTGCTGTAAAAATTACAGTTTTTAGTTGGAAGCTACCCTCTGCCTAGCTGAGATACTGTAACTGATAGTGGGAAGAAGAGGATGAGGTGCTTTTGAGACATTTTAGTATGGAAGAAACCATATTTGGTTCAGCAGCTGCTCAAGACATGATTTTTGGCAGTCTGTTAGYGTTATAATGAGGTAGGAGCAGCTCTTGTGGCCTGTCCCAACGGCTGAGATAGGGGTCATTACCTCYATCTGAGAGGTGGTGGCTAACAGCTGAGAGTGCTAACTTCTTAAATTGGCCTTTCGATCTGCAAAGGCAAATGTGATCAGGAAAGTCTTCTRATATCTCAGTGAAGCTACTTAGGTGAAGGCATGTGGTGTTCTCACTCCTGGAGCATGGAGGGCAAGGTGGGGTTGAAGGATACATGTGTCCACCACTGATCTGCTGTGGCCAACGTGGTCTGTGACGTGTAATGCTTTAATTTAGACCAAGACCAGTTCCAYGTGATGCAAAGAGGAAATAGAGAAGGGGGAAAGTGTCAGGCTAAATTCACCTTTAGCAAGGAGAGCAGCCCGGTAAGAGCGGAGCCGTTGAGTGAAACGGCTGCGATGTTTGTGCTATAAGCACTTTCTTTTTCATTTGAAGCTAGCTCTAATCTGGTTCATGTGGCTTACTATTGTGAGCGATYGGAGTACGTTAGCTTCACTTCCAGAGCAAACCTTTTGGTTTAGTTTCGTCTAAAAGAAATCTACTTTGCATGCTCTGAGACCACTCTGGGGTGTGAACAGAAGCGCGGTAAGGAGAGACGACTGGGAGATCCATTTCAAAAGTGTGCTCCAGGTCCAAACTAAAGTACTAATATCATAGGTGCGCGCTCAAGAGACCTTGTCTATACTATAAAGAGTTATTTGGTAGCTATAGCCGTAAACCCTCCCACTTGGATTTGATAGCCTGTACAAATCATAGGGATTGGCAAAAGAACTTTATTTTGATGTGAGTTACGCKAGAGGTTTTGCTAGCATGGCATGAAAAATCAAACCTCTCACCAAAAGAACTACGCCTGTAAACATTTTAACTGCGGTAACAGTCACCCGGTGTCTGCTGTTCCTCGGCCAAACCAGCTGAATACCGGACTGTCTTTAACAATGCATGGTAGACCACAGACTGTAAAGTGCTAGATGTTGTTCACAAATGAATAAAAATGTCAGACCTTGGCCAATATTTGCTTAAGATTTGAAAGAAAACATACAGTGTTTTAATAGGGCAACCATAAAGGCATTTCTCTATATAGTTCGCATTGCTTGTTCTTTAATAGAAAGTTAATGGGGATTTTCTTTCTTGGATAGCAACAATTTATCATCTGTTTCCGTGGTAACTACAACACCATGAACCTTTCTTGAAAACTCTGTTGGGATTCCTGCTATGTTAGTGAGTATAATGAATGGTAAATGTAAAGTAAACCTATTGAATCACTTTATTTAAATTCTGACAGAGACATAATTTCCCACAGTTCATAAACATTTACAAAAAAGGAGTTTACATGTAGAAAAACAGTTGTTTTTATCACTCAGATCAAAGAATACGTTTATCTGGATGTACAGATGCATTTTCAGCCAGCTTTTGAGAAACTCAGGTGACAACCTTTAAGAAGCTTCACAGACTTAATACTGAACCTTTGAAGTCTGCAGCATTACTCACCTGAAAATACATTCATCACTTCTGCTCTCTGTTTGCATGAATCTGAAGTTTACACTTCAAAGATTATAGACGACAAGCCAAATTTTCTGAGTTGCTAGCAGCACTTGAACTTACTAGAAGAAAATGAAAAAGTAGGGCACCGGAAAGGAATATAGCTATATTGGAGTGCCGAGTTTTATATCCAAACCTGCATAGTTCTCCTGCTGTTCATGAGCAAAATGAATGAAGCCTGCACACCGGGAAGGGCCTTAAGCCATCTGAATGCAGTGGAGGAATTCCCATAACGTTAATGGCCCTCACATCAGACCCCAAGATGGAGCAAGTGGAGAGGAGCAAGAGTTGCAGATAATAATTTCAGAGCTGCCAAGTCTCCTGGCAGAAACTGGCACCGCTCCATGGCCCCAGGTCCCTTTGGTTGCAGCAGCTTTTTCCCAAGTTTACTTGATGGAATCTGGTTTTCATCTCAGGATTTATTCCTCTGTAGTTAAATAACACTAATATAAGTGAGAGGAGGGTCATATCCATCAACCGTGGTGGAGCTGCTCTGGCTTTGCACTAATGTACATAAAAGCTGCTCCTGGCACTGCTGGCGGATAGGGACTTGTTTACTGCAGGAGTGAGTTGGGTTTCTACAGGCTACTGAACCCGTGCACGTTCCAGTGCAGTCCTATGCCACCTTCTGCGATGGATATATCCATGGTGGATATATCTGCATGCCACGTCTAGGTTACTAAGTATATCTATTTATTGTTAGACAAAGAGTTTGATAAAAAAAAAGGAATACTTTTTTTTGTGAAGAATTTAGAAATTTTGAAACAGGATGTTTTGCTAAAGCAGAATGACCCCCCCACCCCACAAAATTCTCTAACTTGAAAACATGAAAATGACTTTATTTTTGTAATTTAGGATCTTTCAAAATGTTTCATGTTGCTTTAACCTTTTAAAAATTCAGTCTAACATATCTGTAATAAAAGGTTACAGATAAAATGATGTGTGATGTTTAGAATGGAAACCTGGAATGCTAAAAGCTGAATAGCATTAGCGATTTTCAGGAGAAAATTGCTGTCCTCTGAGATTTCTGCGTTTCTGTGGAGTTCTTTGTTTTGTGGCTATTGTTTTGTTTTGTTATTTTGCTCTGGGAACTGTAATAAAATATAACTGAAACATCATATGCCTCCTACCATCAGAAGACATCTTTGGCATATTTTTGGTGGTCAATATGTTTGTGTTTAAGCAGGATGCTCGAATCACACAGAGTTGTGACAAGGATCTAATAAGGTTGAAAGCATGTGAAACCTGAATAACTGATGTTTCTAATTAGAGGTGAGTATTATTTATTAGAAATTCAAAAAGTTTTAAAATTCAATCTGAGTGCTGTGAGGATTGGATAACAAATGAACAAATTAGTTTAATCCTAATTCTAATATGAAGAGCAGCATGTGGTCTAGGAGCTCTGACTGCTGTGACAAAGCTATTAAACAGTAGATTTTTGGAGAGGGCAAAGGAAATTTTCACCCTCCCAGCAGACACACCAGGGAGATTGCTCATGTGGCAGGTCAGAAGATTTTTGCAGCCTGCCACCAGACTTGCCCTAACATGAGCAAGAGATATGCGCACTCTTGGTGGTGCCCCTGCTATGTTGCCTCCTGCTTCCTTTACTGTAACCCTCATTTTTCTTCTCTGATGGTGGCAACACAGTCAGATTTCTCGGTTTCMCATGCCTGCCTGCCACCACGTTCCTCGTGCAGGGTTGGCTGCCTCACTCACTGCCCGTGCATCTAGGCAACATCAGCAGAGACATGCAGCGGACCTCCCCTCGTCAGCATAGGCCACGAGCTGTTGAACCAACCCCAGTGTTGGACAAGTGAGTGCATGTCAGACTTCTGCCTTGGGAACTTGCTTGACTTGTTTCCTCCTTGATAAATTCCTCCACTTTGTACCTGTCATTCAGTGGATTGCTTTGTGTTGTGCAATGGGCAGACAGCATCTCTGTTCCCTACTCCTTGGGCTGTGAAAGCATCTGACGGTTTATACTGTTGTCTGGGTATAGGACGTTATGCCAGACAGCCTTCTAGGTCTGTACTAGTGGAGGGGATAGCACGACTCTGAGTTGGACCATGCCAAACCAAAGAAAGATCAACTCTGGTGGGAAAGCAGGAGAAAGCAAAGATGGAAAGTGGATAAGCATGTTGTTCAAATTTGCAGGGCTGAGGAGATGTATGCTTCATTAAAGTAAGGTCTGTACATCTAGATAGACATATCTAAGGGACTGTCATACCTAGGGTTCTAAGTAGATGATCTTTCCTAGGTCACCCACTCTGGACACCAGGATATAAATGTGCCTTGTGTGCTGGGTAGGCAAAGGGGGAGCCAGGTTATTCCTGGCTCACTCTAAGGCTGCCCTGTGTTGTGTCAAGTGTAGTTTCAGTTTCAGCCCTCCCCAGATATATGAGGTGATGTTATCACTGGGTGCCAAATCAGGCTTCTGGTGGTGTTTGTCAGAAAAGGATGAAATGGGGGAGTTATGGCTTTGAGAGGTGGTACATGTGTTTCCAGGCACAGGAAGAGCCAATATCATTTTTTTTTCCTGCAGAAGAGAGAGTTTGAACTAAAGAGAAATTAAAAAGTTGAGGAGTTCCACCAGAACCAGAATCTGCCTTTTATTTCCTGGAGACTTATTACCTAAGTTGCGGACTTTGAAATAGAGCCAGGGTTAGGATTTGTAAAATTCAAGGCTTCACATCTCAGTTTATTGATTTATCTTTTCATGCAGAAGGAAGTTTTTGTGAGGTGACAGTTTGTCTTGGCCTTGGTGGGACTTGGGGGCAGTGGATTCCTAGTCCGTAGCTAATACTGAGAGTGGGGTTTGTGCCTAGGGTACAGTGGACAAGTGGGACCAGGATTTGTGCAGACATCTACTCTAGCTGAAATGCTGATGCTTGTCAAGAAAGGGATGGGAGAGTGGTAAGAATATTTCACCAGACCTACTCCTGTGTTTCATTTGCAAGTGTGAGTACTGTAAATAGACCTGCCAAGGGTTGGAGACATGCTCAGGTTGGGCTTCCAGAGAAGAAGGATTGGAGAGCCAGGATTAGGTCAATGCTCGACTCATCTAGAGGAAAGGGAATGAGGGAGTGGGAGTTGGAGACAAGTTAAGAGTTAGGGTCTGTGAAACAGGGAAGCAGAGCCAAAGTCGTAGCCAGTTCCAGCAATTCATACTTTGTTATTTGAGTGGAAAGAGGTGAAAGTGTGGTAGTAGTGTCTCTGTATGATGTATTCCCTACTGC
The DNA here is from genome assembly GCF_003343005.1 of Rhea americana. NCBI lineage: Eukaryota > Metazoa > Chordata > Aves > Rheiformes > Rheidae > Rhea > Rhea americana. The sequence goes on from NW_028186923.1 coordinate 3,634,029, forward strand.
AGCCCATGCATGTGAATAAAACCCCATTCACTCCCGCAGCTGGATGTGTGCGCCGGTTTGAGTGGCTCACCCTTGGGTTGGGCACCCTGTGTTGTCTGAGGTTTAAGGTTGGTTGAAGATACGGAGGTGGTATGGAAGACCATGGAGGCAGATCTTGGGATTATATTTGAAATTTTAAAATTTGTTCACAATGGATATGTCTGGGATTTTTACAGATTTTTTTTTTAATGCTGTGTATCTAATTTTTGGTTATGAGTGTGTGTCTTTTAATATAAGAAGCTAGTGTTGGCATAAAGATATGGTTGTGAAAAGAATTGCTGCAAAATGAAGATTAGAATTGAATTTTGTTGATCTTGGGGGGGAAAGTTATGTGTTGTTCTCAGTTTATTTGGTTGCCTTATTCTAAATTTTTGCATGATAAATATTCCTAGTACAGACTAGGATTAGATTACGTATGGCTTCTGTGAAACTAGTGATTACGGAGCTAAGGTTATTTTCAGATGTGTTGCTCCTGTGATGGAGAATATTAGTATCAGTTTATCTGAATGCCTTAAGCTAAAGTTTTCCATGGTGCTTTAAACCTTTTCTCATTCCGTATATTATTGTCTAAATTACTTTTAGGGGATTTGGAAGAAAGCATTGCAGATCCAAGCATATTGCTGAACTTTGGCACTACTGTGAAGGAAAATACAGTTTATATCAGCTTGTTTTACTCTCAGTGAATCTTCACACAGAAGAGTCTGCCTTATCTGTAGCCAAAGTTAGATTTAGGGCTAGTTTTAGTGAAATGCTCCAAATGCAATGCTTTGTTTCAATGAAGGTTGTCTGTCGTGTGGAGGAAATGTCTAACTAGAGTCAGCTTATTTAAATGCCATGTTCTTAGGCTTGCGAGACCTCGCGTACCTTCTCCACAGCCAGTACTTGGGTAACGCAGAGTTTGTGAGACTAAAGGATGCATAACGAGGTTTATAATATAAATTTGCCAGTTGTACTGAAGCCAGTGCTAAGGTTGGGATTAGTTTGGAGGGTCACGAAAAGTTGAATTGGAAAGCCTGGTTTTTGGCTGACGTTTACCAGTCGCGAAGAGAAAAGCCTAGGGCTGCTTCCACTTGGTTTGGATCCCGTAGTCCACGTGCCTCATCGGGAGCCAAAGGCAGGGTTAGATCTGGGGTCAAGACGGACTCAAGGGCCCTTGTTGCTGACCAAAACACCTTGCACGAGGCTGTTATGGGATTTCCCATGTGCCTAGGAAGAGCTGAAATGCTACGATGGTACAGTCAATGAAAGAAACGAGCTATAAATAATGTTGCCCTAGACATCAGATATTTCTCCTCTGAGCTACAGGTTATGYTTTCCATCTCTATAGTACAAGCAAAATGCCGTGGCTGAGCTCCCTGCCGTGTCACGAGCAAATAGGACTTTCCAGAGGGGGTACCACAAGTTCCCCTTGCCGCCCCATGCTGCAAAATGTTGTTTATTTTTCCACTTTTGCTGTTAAGGATGCTACCTCCCAAGTTAGCAGAGAGATGTTAGTAATGATCTTAGATCATTTGAAATTCCTGGCCAAAATGTTCRTGGAAGAGTAACAATATCACTTTGTTCTGCGCTATCAGGGAAGAAGAGGTTAAAGATCTCTCTTTCTTTCTCTCTCTCTCCTCCCACTCAGTATGTAGAAAAATATTTTTTGAGAAGAAGACGCATTTTACTGCTGAAAAAGAAGTTTCAGGTCACTCCACATCTAGAAGTAACAGATGTATTTAGCAGAGTACTTTGTCAGAAGAAAATAAAGCAGATCAAATGCAAAGAGGGAAAAATCAAAGAGCTACAGTTTTGATGTTTTTAAAGCCTAGTTTAGCTAAATTCAGTGATAATTTTTCAAGGGAGGAAAAATACCGCAATAAAACATTTATTGTGTTTGTGTGCTTGTTTTCATTCCTTTGAGAGAAGTGAAGCAGTTTCAGACTGATCCAATGCTATTTTTTTTCTTAGTTTTTAAGTTCAAGCATAGTAACRAAAAATCAATTATTTGCACAGTCCTCATTATAGCTTATACTAGAGAAAAACGTCATAAGATAGCTTTTTGGGCAGCCTGACACAGTACCATTTGAGAAGACATCTTTTGGTTTAAATGCACAGTGACAAGGTCCTTAGTAAGTATGTGAATGACCAAAGAAAGCCAGACATTTGAGAATAAAATAAAAAAATAAAAAAAAAAAAAAAAAAAAGGAAAAGAACTGAGTGTGTGAAAGGCCCTAAAAGACATGTGTGAGAACTAACTCATCGGCATGGCTTGTTCTCAGACCCATTTGGTGGAGAATTGTTGAGGCCTGAGGCACAAAGAAAGATGTTTGGGCAGCAGAAGCCAACTTGGAGGCTGTAAAGTGATTTGTTTCTATTTCCTTGTATCAATTTGAAAAGTCAAGTCAGCTTTACAGCTCTGAAATAAACACAGTTGGGAGTTTATGTGAGTTCAGGATGGCGTAATCTGTGTGTTTTGGACATGCTAGGGGAAGGAGAAGAAACATTTGCAGCCAATTTGCCAACATGTTCCTCATCTGACATATCAACAAGTTGGTTGAGGTAATGGGAGAGATAAGTGTTTTGAGTTGTAAACGCTTAAGAAGCTGAGAATCTGGAAAAGGGAATTAGTTTTGAAGTTCAACTGTCATTTGCAGCCAGATACATGGGATGGGATTTGGCATTGCAATTCCTGTCTTGTAACTGCCTTCAGGCATTAAAACTAATTGATACGAGTCATAACAATGATCGATCTGTGCATCTTGCCTTGGGCTGACAGCAGAGCTCTTCACAGGATCGCASCCTTTATGCTACTTTAGATATCTCAGACGCATCACCGGAACTCCAGGGCAGCAAAATCTACAAGGTTTTGTTAGCACGGATCTGTATTTTTCCTGGTTCTCAGTCTCTTTAAGTATTCTCCTTGCAGCATATACCGTCTTTTGTCTCTGGACTTTCTGATCGTGGTGGTTCTTCCATTGCCTATGGCCCCAGTCTGCTCTAGAAATAGCTGTATCCTGAGSATTGGATTGGCGTGTGAAGGGCTTGGTTTTCCATTTTACAGCTGGGAAACTGAGACTTGGACTTGAGACACTTAAATCTGACATATTTGCCCGTGAAAAAAGCAAAAAGAGAAGATAGAAAAAAGAGGGCTTTTTGACCATATACCTCTATGCTGGCAACCCCCTCACAGTGTCCCAGGACGTGCATCCTGCCTGGAGTCACGCARGTGATGCGGGGCTCCTTGAGCCTCCTACTGAGAGCTGGACTGACGCATGGCCACGCTGAGCGGAGCCTCGGGTGAAGAGAAGACGCCTCCAAGCCCTGGCACCAGCTGAGCCTGACCCGCCCCGAGGCGCAGCCTCTGCTGCGGGTGGTGCTGCGTGGCCAAGGGGGCAGCAGGTCCTTCCCTGCCAGCCCGCTCGGACCGGGGCCCCGACATCATTCTCTCCGGCACTGCAGGTTATTGGTCTGGCAGCAAACTTTGGCCATAGGCCCAGTCCCCTCTGCAAGACTGCTCCCGTATTTTCAGTGTATTACTGGATCACAGCTAGTAACAGGCAATTTGGAGAGGCCAGCGCAGATAAGTGTCCTGTAAAACCTCTATTTTAAAAACTTAAGCGAGGTTTAAGCATCCGGGCAGTTTCACATAGAAGAGAGTTTTGGTGTTGCTGTTAGTAAAATGGGTTTCAGGTCTTTATTATACAATCAAAATACTTGAATCACCACTTGAACTAAATGAAAGCTTACTGTGTGYGTGTATAATTGTCTTTCTTACTACCTATTACTTGATTGAGGTTGGTAAGGTTAGCAAAAGGATTAAATTAATTCTCTTTGAAAGTTATGCATTATGAAGTAAGGGGTATAAAAGTTACATTACACATGGCAAATGTCTCCAGGGTTTGGTTTATAGACTTGTTTATATTTTTATTTTAATGTTTATTACCTTCTCAGTGTCATTTCCACTTTTGCATCTCCGTGCTCATTACACTTTTATTATCTCTTTTTTAAAATCAATGGCTGCAAACCAGAGAATTTTGTTGTTGAAATAAATAGATCTAAATATATCTATAAATAAATTAAATATTGTGGCTATGAAAGGGACTTTTCCAAAGTCACTAAGCTTAAACTGAGGCCAATTAATAGCTGACCTTTCATTTTTATGGACCATGGCATGCAGCACATCCATCTGACTTGCACATTTGAAATTATCCAAGTGATAGCTGAACTGCATTGAAAAATACATTAGAAAAATTAGTGCTCATGGAAGGCAGCAGACCAACAGCCTCAGAAATCAAATCCTCATGAGCTAAATGTGACACCCATGGCAGTCAATTATAACTCTTTCTCTTGGCTTCAGTGGGTTCTGGAGGGGGGCCTTTAGYGCTGTAGTAGTATATACAGCCATTTCAGGTGCTATGCAAATTTTAACTGAGAGTTACCCACTTTGGATCTCAACTGATGCCTGTTCCCAAACGCACTGTGAGACCTGGGGGTGGAAAGTGCTGTCCCAGAGCAGCAGAAATCCAAGTGAGGAMAAGCAGCAAGTCAAAGTGAGGAGGGCAGCAGTGGCAGTGTACGAAACATCCCCTGGGCGACTGAGGGCCACAGCTCGTGGAGAGGACAGCACTGCCTTAGCTGAAGTGTGTCCAGRTGCAGTCACTGCGCCAGCACTGGGGAAATGCTGTTCCCGGTCAAGCACTTAGGATATATATTATTGCTGCTATTAAAAAGAGGTCCCCTGGCTACTGAGGCAGACAAAATGAGGAAGAGATGTTTATGAACAACTCTGTATATAGATAACTATTTTACCTATGATCACAGGAGGAATTTATACTTTTTTTATTGCTGGAGAAAGCCCTGTCACTATCTACTCTGACTAGCTGAACAAGATTGGGAAAATTTTCCCTCAAATTCTYTTTGAGCTATAGCATCACATCTTGGCAGATACTCTACCTAAGCACAAGGCTTTGCAATGARGCAGAGTCCACCGTATCCTGGCTACTGACCACATCCAGAGCTAGAAGCATGAGGAGCAGAGCCCAAACCCAGCTGGAGCTGAGCCTGCAATGAGCACAGGAGGGTCTCAACTCTGAAGAAGAGCTGGTGGCTGTTTCTTCYTCTCACTCTAGCTGCTAACATTTAGATACTCCTTTTCACTCATGAAGGTCTGCATTSCTTCCCCAACTAAGTACTGGTTTGAAATTTCCACCCCTTTGAATCATTGATGAAAATAATATGTTTGGATCCTTCTTCACACCAGAGGTGAATTGGGCTACGTGACTTTGATTTGCAGTTTCAAGAATACATGAGATCATGAGTCCTTTTATTCTGTTATTTTGACTTCTATCGTAGAATCTTCTAAATGCTTCAGAAAGCAGGAGATCTGAAGTTCTTTCTTTAAGCATAGGAGTAGTGTTTTTGGAGAGTGTGGTGAGAAATATCAGGGTCAGAAGCAGCTTAGATATGATAGTACAGTGTTCTGTGCAGGTTAAATTACCTTTCTGAGAGGGCAAAGGAGACAATAGCTTTCGCTTTAGTGGGATTCCTTCAGTGAACCAAATAAAAGAATATGCCTGTTTGCAGGAATAGGTGTTTAGCTTGCATATCTGCAATGCAACTGATTTCTGCTCATAAAATTAGCTGGTATTTTTCAGCCGCGTATGGCCTCTGTTCTCCATAAAACTGTTTTTGTATATAGTCTCCATTTTTAATAACCTTTATTTTCTTTATGTTACTTTGATGAACTGAAACATATCCCTGTGTATTTTTAGTTTGGATGTAAAACTAAAAAAACTCACTATATATATGACTAGTGCTGGGCCATAAAGTCCGTTTTATGATTGCTACCATGCAACCCATTTTATAATGCCATATTTGTTCATCTTTGTCCACCCGAAAGCCAGCCAGGTTTCTTCCCCCAGTGTTTCTATGGAAAGGCAGTTGTAGATCTTCATTAAATTTGATGTTAATCTTTTGGTTCCAATTTTCTCTTCTTCCCTCTACCTGCCAGTCTTTTCTAGGCTTAATGGGAGAATGGGATGGTAGTGGTGAGACTAACTGCCTTCATAGAAACAAATGAAWAAAATTAGCCCGGTGGTCTGAACGGTGAAAATGTAGCATTTGGTAACACTCAAGCTTCTGGTGCATTGAGATCTTGCCTGTTTGACTGACCCTGTGTTGTGCTCGTGTTTTCCCATCTGTTTGTCAGCATCAGTCTTTTGTTTCTTGTTTCATATTTCAATCCAAAACTATTTTGAAGCAGGGCGGTCTTTTTGAGTTGAGAGGTTGAGTATGCACAGAATCTAGTCCAGTGGGATTTATGATTAAGGCTTCTATAAGGAACACAATATGAATAAAAATATGAATAAAAAGAATACTATGAATAAACTAGAGAATATAATCAAGCTTGCCATAGGACATCTAACACAAAACTTATATCTAAAAATAGAATGGCACAAGCAAGAGAGACATTTGGATTCATTCGAAGTTGTTTTTTCTTTTTTTTTCTTTTTTTTTGTTACTGGCATTTGCAAATGAACAGGGGAACTATATTTCAGCTAACCAGTATTTCTGCTTATAAATTTTCTAAACGGGATTTTTTTAGGAAATAACTAGGGAAGTATGGCCATCCCTGCTACTCCGTGGTGAAATCTCCAGTGCAAATTAAGTAGAATACCAGTAACAACTTGCTCTTTCTGAGTTGTCTTGCTGGAGTTTTGCCTGAGGAAGCAGGATAGATTTTAGGATCTGGCTCCTTGTGTGGTGGACAAAACATTTAATTACATTTAAGCAATGAACCCAGTGTTCCCTTTTAACAGTGCTATAGTTGTTGGAGAGGAAGAGGAGAGATCGTGATCCTAAACACCTCTGTTCTTAAACAGGTCTGATTTGAAGTAATAATTAGCTGTGGCTGGTGGTAGTGACGATTTATGGAGCCATTGGCTATTTGTACCAAGCCTAGTAAAAAGTGCTTGGCCACTGGAAGGTGCTGCACAAATGCAGAACAGAAGATCATGCCTGACTGGAAGGGCTTACAGTCCAAATATAATGTCATTAACTACCTGTGGATATGTTCAGCTAGATAGGAGCAAAAGGAAAGATGAGATGGATTACGGACAGTTCAGTGGTCTCTGTGAAATAAATGTAAGGGTTCCACTGAGCACGGTGATTTGGGAAGCTATGTTCCCCTTCTGAGTTGTAATTTGGGATTATTAACTTTAGGTATTGTCCAACTTCAAGCTTGTGTGAGCTTGTCTGTCTGCTGTGTTTGCTCATTTTTGCCTTTTGGGTTGTTCGAAATTCAGAAGAGAACAAGTGCAGAGAAGACTGAAGGAGCTGTTAAATCTTCATGATCTTCTACTTATATGAAATCACTAATCAAGTAGGGAGTAGGTTCTTGTCAAGAAGAAACATTCTGGCTGGATAAATAACTAAGGAGAAATGTGATTATCTGGTGACGTGACCAGGGGTAACCTGGCAGAGAGCATGAAACTACAGAAGGGAAGTATCTCACCAGCCATTTCATACATAGAAAGCAGGAACAAGAGGTACACCTACTTGGAAGAAAGTAGGATCCTGGCTCCATGAAAAGACTTTGATCCAAGTCCAAACTATGTAGAAATGATGAGAGACCTGGGGCTTCAAAWGGATGGGGAACCCCTGTGACCCAAATGCATGCATGTTGGTCACGTGTCACCCCATAGGACTTTTCCAGAGGTCTGTCCCTGTCAAAACGATGTTGCACCCTGTGCTTGATGTTGGCTGATGACTGTAGCCAGGGGCTCAGGTAAGGGGGAAGGGTAGGTGAAGCCAAGGGCCTCCCAAATTTGTCATACTCTTTTCTCAGCTTGTTCACAGGATGTCCAGTAAAACATTTCCAGACCTCTTTTGCACGTTCTCTTTGAACAGCCTTCCACGTCAAAATGCAGAGAGCAGTAAATGCATGCGTTCCTGTAGCTACCACTTTGTATATCAAATTAGCAAAGCCTAATAATTCCCCCATTATTTTGTTGCGCTGTGGAGAATACAGGTGCTTTTCTACCTAACATTTTCATACAACACAGCAGGAGTTGCACTTTAAGCCTAAATGGCATGCACTTAGTTATCTAATTTTTGCATGTTAATCCTCTCAAGATGTCTGTTAACATAAACCTCATTAATTAATGTTCCTGTAGCATCTGGGAATGTATGATTCAGTGTTTTAAAGGAAACTAAGACCACGGAGTATTGTATTATGAATCATAATATCACTGACATTTAAAAACATATAATGTAACTTGTCTGACCCTTTGACACTGGAGGAACATGGTACAGAAATATACCACCCTGTAACCTCCAGYCAACAGAGACAAAGGTGTTATCTTTGCTAAATCCATTTCTGCTAATGTTCCTAGACAATCACAGCTATAATAACACTTTGGGAGTTGTCTTGATCTCAGTGTATTTTCCTAAGGAAAAAATAGGATTATCACCCAAAATAAATGTCTAAAAAGACATGTAAGTGTGAGGCACAGTAGACTTTCCTTTTAGACAATGGAGATAAATGGACAGCTCCAGAAGGCAGTTCATTATATCACCACCTAAGGGAATCCACCTCTAACCCTTATGCAAACACTCATGTCACAAGTTCAAGTTCGAAACTTTATTTATAAAAACATGAGTGAGTACTTAAGGGACTTGTGGCATTTCTTTGTCCTTTTTATTCTGAATGGGAAATAGCAAATCACCTATTATCTCCATTTTGGCATATCTGGGACCAGCTAATGTGGTCAAACATGTGCTGTCGTCCTGACATTTGGGTCCGTATTTTCAGTCGAAAAGGATTTTGTTTTTTCAGGTAAATGGCTGAAGTTCTGGAATACTCCGAATACTTCTGGAATACTCAAGAAATATTCTTGCAATCTTGGGTGAGGGGTACCAGAATTTGATCAGATCATGGAGGGGAAAGGAAGCACATTATCATGATTCTCACTCAAAAAGTAGGAGTTAAGACTCCTGTGGACAGTCCTATCCATGGACACACCACTCAAATCCTCTCATTAACAATATTTTCATAAACCTCATGAGTTATTGCTGGTAATGTTTTTAGCAGAAGGACTGATTAGCTGTTGGACTAAACTACTGGGGAAAATAGGGGATTTCTCTTCTCTTCAAGTCTTCATCTCAAAAATGGAAGTCAACATTACTACCGAATGAAATTTACAGTCTGTATTACATGGGCTGGATGCTAAAATGTTCCTTCTGACCTGAACATTTATGAATTTCAGTGATTCTAAAGTACCGACAGGTCCTCAAATAAAAAGCCCAAGTACATCTTGGAAGTACATCTTAAGTTATGGGCGAGCTCCACCTGCCTTATCCAGAGGTGAGGAAAACCTCATGCAGTTGTATAGAGAGCTCAGGTACATGCACATGTTATTAAATTTGTTGCAACTTTCAACCAAGTGRGTGCCTAGACATAAATAAACAAGGCCAGTCTAGTTTTCACTAAAATATGTACTTCTCTCACTCTGACAGGCGTGCAAGGAGCCGGGGCCTCCGGGACCATTTTAACAACAGAACAGTTCTCCCCTGGGGACGACTCTCACTTTTTTTTTTTTTTTTTTAAGGAGAAATCCAAGCCTAAACTTACGATAGTTTTATTATGTGAAACTCAAGAGGAAATGAAGTAAGAATATCAGACTGCTTTCACTTGGGTAGCTCCCTAGCAAGGGATTTTGTTTTCACGTGGCTGAGGGCAGCTGTGTGCGTGTTGGTCAGAAGGAAGCAGATGTAAGAGTGCGTTAAGGTTGGAGGCTAACTTCCCTCCACTGAAACTTCAGGACCTCTCAGGCACTTTAACTCTAGAGAGGTCATTCAGTGAGCTGAGTGGTATGAAAAGTAGAGCAGGCTTGGTGAGAACTGTGTCCCCACACTTTGATGCAGTTGGTTTAGAGAGGAAGGTTCAGCTGTATCTACTGGGCTGCTGCTCGTGCACACATGGGTGCGTGTGTGTTTGTGTGTGTGTGTGCTCGCAGTATAAGCAAGCCAGCTAAATTCCATCTTCATGGACAGTTCAATGGAAAGTTAGCTCGAAAATGCAGTATATCATATTTCATGAATTTAATAGGGTTTTCATGATTTTACAAAGTGCTTCAACCAGACACTCACGGCTGGAGGCTGCACAGCAGGAGACCTAAAACACTGCATCTGTGTTTTTCAACTCTTGCCAGAATCCATTGAATTTGATCCGGAATGACTATGCATCTTTGGAATGTACATTCACTTTTCTCTTGCCTTATCCAAATAAAAAAGGGAGGGGGAAGAAAAAGAGTCCTATGAGAATTCCATATGGAAACACTAAACTAGCATTATAAAGGATTTCCTATAAACAAAATTACGGTCACAAATTTTGGACTCGAACCACATTTAAAACAAAGAACCCTTTGTCTCCCTCCTTTTAATATATAATTTTATCTATGTTAACACCCACATTTTTATTTTTTGTTTATATATATATATATATATATATATATATATACACACACACACACACATATGCATGCATGTATACACTCATACAAAAATGAATGTATGTATTAGTTAGGGGTCCATTTGCAGTCTCTCTTTCTCTTTTTAAGATTGCAGAACTCCTAACAAGAGCAAACTTTAATCGTTCTGTGCACTAAATCCCCTGAAAATAAATATCCAGGGCAACTTCAAAAGCCCTTAATTAGAAGCACATGTATGGTGTTACAAATTTCTGGCTGAGGCGGCTGAGTTGTAATTTAATGTTATGATCTGCCATAAATATTATCCATAATGAGCAGACTTTGTGTTACACTTCTGTACGTCAGATAACTGCAATATTTTTTTGTCTGCTTTTGTTCAATCAGTAAACSTTAAGTGAAATTTAACATTAGAAAGGGAGAAAGAAAGAACCAGTTTTCTCGCTAGAGAGTTGAACATTTTTTGTCCTCCTAGCTGTAAAGACAGTTATTGATTTTGTTCTKTTTTCTTTGTTATAGTTTAAAAATGTGGTAAACATAATAACTTGGAGATGATGGGGGGAAGGGGAATAACAAGGCATGGAGGCTAGTGAGATGCCTGGTTGTTTTGAATGACTTTCTCATAGCAGCCTCCTGGAATAAATGCTGTGTTTCCCAGAAAAGCCTCAGGACTTGTTTCTACATGAAAAAATCTAAATCTTTTCTTTCCTTGTGTTGTACCTGACCGAGGGGCAGTTGTCCATCACACTGGAGGAAGTTAAGTGTAGAGGAGAAAATTTCGTATGTTAATTTTAGGCCCTGTTTGTAATTAGGTGTTGCAGCTTTGGAATATATGAATATATATATRTGTGTGGAAGGAGGGGGTAATGAACCAGCCGGTAAATTTACTCTATACAGCTGTAAGGATTATGCACTGGTTTCCTAAATGTGTGTGAAATGATACAGAAATAGTGTGGGGCCATGGAACAACTCCACCGACTCATGACTCATGTATAAAAAGGCAGTGCGGTTTTGAACTTCAACCAAGTGCAAAGGCTGCCTGTTTGGTATTTTTTTTTCTCCCTGCAGAGTGCCGTGGGACCCCCCGCTCCCGACACACACACTTATTTTAAATGACAAGCTTTATCTGGTGCYTTTGACTGCAGGTATCTGAGCTTTGCCTTGGCAGGCTTTGCACACAGATGCAGCCACGTCTCGTAGCTGGAGCGCAGCGTGCAGGGGTGCTGCTTTCCTCTGTGCTGTCTACCCTGGGCAGAAGACCTTGCATGTCCTCAGCCTACGCTCCCTCCAGCAATCTGAGCATCTCCTGCATTTTCTCCTACTCAAACGAGTCTTCCAGTTGGAACTACTTTTATGCTGGATCCAAAAAAACTGCTGCAGGCATGAGCAAAAGTCTCCACGAAGGAGCCCAGGGTGTGGACGTGTCTCTTTTATTGACTGCAGCAGCCCAACATAAAACGTGGCTCCTGCAGCTACATGCTGACAGAGCTGTTCAAAGTAGGAAAGCGGTGAGCAAAGACATAATGGTTTCAAGCTGCAGGCACTACAGGGCCAAATATAAGCTGAATAGATATCTGGAAACGGTACACTCTGTGGGCACGATTGCGAGTGATTGGATAGCACCATGGCATTGGCCCTTGTCTAATTTGCTTTTGCCAGAATTGCTGAGTGTCTGACTGGCTGCTGCCAAGGAGAGACCAAATTGTCTGGCCCAACGTCTCCTCCTGGGAGATGCCAGGCCCTCATAGGAAAGGCAATCGATTCCTGTGGCAGCAGAAGGAACTGCAAATCCAGGTCTCCAGGCTCTCCCCTGCATGACTTTCTGTCTCAGCTCAGCTCCTCATTCTTGGGATGCCTATATTTGGTTTTTGCCTATGCTGTTGCAAAGCCTTGGCTGGGTCAGATCAGATCACATAACCTCTATTAGATACAGCAAACTGCAGGCCAGATTCATTCCTCGTGCCAACTTCCCTCAGTCCAGTTCWGTTACATGGAGACAAATTTGACCCTTTCTTTTCCTCTTAGGATACTGTAAAGAAACAGCAGGTACTGGGCTGTAAACTTTCCAGGTGACAGGTTGTCTCTAGAAAGGTTTGACAAGATCCTCTATAAACTTCAGCTCTGTAGGAGAGAAGGTGAAAGCTGTAATGATGCCCATCAGTTCCCATGACAGATATGCTGTTTCATCGCTGGCAGTGTTGGATGTCTTCAACCAACCTTTTATTAAGGACTTGGAAATAAAATACTTCTACTTCCTCCCTCCCTTTCCATCTCTTTCTGGAATGAGAAGTCCCAAAATTTGGAGAGGCCACTGTCAAGGTATTTCTACCAGAAGTGATGGAAGTACCAATTCCTCTGTGATTGCCAGCATTATTTTGTAGACTGGGAGGATTCAGATAATGGCTGGARACCTGGGGAGGTCTGAGTGCATCTCTGAATGTAGTCAACACTCAGACTCATTGCTAGCAACATTTACAGGAGCACAGTCTAGTACTTCGGGCTATGTACCAAACTGACCTTAAGTAAATATCTTGCTGGAGAAAAGTTCATAAGGCCTTGTTTCATAATGATACCAGTGCCTTCCAACCAGGGATCAAAAAGTTATTTTAAAATAGAAATAATTCCAGGGTTTCAGAACAACTCTCCAAAATCTTATACCACCACGCCCACCTCTGGCTGACAGCTCAGCCGTAGATAACTTGTTGAGCCTGGAGAGGTGCAATGTAGCTGTGCTGGAGGTCAAAACTCTCTCCCTTGTGTTCTTTTTTGCTATCAGTTATTTGGGTGCCTGCAGCTCCAGGTGAGATGAGAATTACCTGGTGCATCCCACATAAAGGGAAGTTTAAAAGCTACACATGAAAGACAGGGTAGGAGAGACACAAAAAGAGAAATTGCTTTTTTAACCAATGTCAAATATTAGGTGTGAGTCAGAGCCAAAGGAGAGCTTGTATTTCGTGTGTCCTGGCCCAATGCCCCTCTACTGCAGGATGCTACTCTTCTGCCTATTTCATGAGGACCTCTTCCAGAGACAGAAATCCTGACCTCCAAGAAGGACCAGTAGTGGAGGCTCTGGAGGAGCAACGTCTGTGGGACCTACGAGCCATCTTGTGCTGAACATGTTCTTTCCAGAAAAAGAGTAACTAAAGCATGTTTGTGCTTTGCATGAAGTCTAGTTCAGCCAGCAGGTGAGGAGGGCTTTGTGGCAGGTTGCTAGATGTCTGCCAGCAGCTCCCAGCTGTCTGGCTCTGCCCTTCCCTATATACTTCCTCCACTTAGAGCTTCTCAAGGATGACAGAAAGTGGGATTTTCTTAGGAAGATCTCCACAATTCAATATTTTACAGATACATGATTAATCTCAACTAGCCCACAAAGGCCTTTTGCACTACAGAAGGGGAAAATGTCCCCAGGAGTAGGTGAGAAAGAGGAGTGAAACAAGCATAGTCCAGTGCTTATTGTCCAGACTTTGCCCCACCCTACAAATAATTGGCCAACCACACTTTCACCTTTGTTTCTTCACTTCTCTGTAGTTCATCTTGGTAACCACCAGTGACTCTGTGGGCTACAGATCAGATCTGAAACCAGGCCATYGCGAACACAGTAACAATGGTACTTGTTCCTTTGGGCTGGCTCATATTTAGTTTCTTAACTAAAGCACAGACTTCTGCCACAATCCAAAGAAGAGTTTCCATTTAAACTTGGTAGAGAAAGACTTTTCTGATTGAACCCATAGAAGTTAGTTATATCCTGCAACCTGTGAAACTGCAGCTTGGTCAGGGGAATGACCACTTGTGTAAACATGCAAGGCTGAGCAATGTGCTCAAGATAGAGGGAAGAGGGTTGCTGCCCCAAAACACTCGTTTCTTTAGGATGCCAATAGGTGGAGCTGAAGGAGCAATGCACAGCGCACAGATGGGTGCATATGTTTGCTTCTTTGTGTGTGCCCTGGTGGAAGGGGTTGTGTTCTTGAAATGATATCAGCATAGTTGTRTAGTGAAGGGAGAGCAGATAGGACAGAAGACTTTGGCAGAGGAAGGTGGAGGAGCATCAAAAAAGGAATGAGAKGCATCAAAATATTAATTTGGGTCAAAATAATATCTTTTCTACATCTATATGCTTCTTACCAGTATATATTGGTTTCACTTGCACACATAAAGCATTAAAATAATAATAAWAAAAGATCTTACTTTTCTTGGTAAATTACATTCAGGATGGATTTTAGTGTGTGTTTTTGCATATCTAGATTAGACAAGACAATCATTCAAGTGTTTTTGTGTCAGAGATGTCCACCTTGAAATGATCTAGATCTCAGCTAGGGCAGGCTGCATACACTTAAAGCATCCCTCTGGCTAAATAAATCACTTTGTGAAAAGAGGTCTTAGTATTCCATGTAAATAAGGATTCTCATGTCATGGTTTGCTAATCAAAACATGTAGCTCTGAGCACTTCCCATTTACGGCAGCTTATGAAAATCAAGCATCATTATTGCTGTCTGATACATTATCACCAGCAGCCATATAATGGGCAAAATGTTCCTGGGTTGGAATGAGTGCAATTTATGATTCTAAATTATTATGTATAAAGAAGGAAAAGTGCAGCTGGATATTCATTAGATGTGTTCAATTTAATGTATTGAAAACAGTAAAGAATATGTTTTAATTAATAACCCAAGTGCACGTGGCATGGAATCCGTAAAGAGAGCCCACAGAGCTCGGCAGTGTRCTTGTACTTACTGGCAAATGAAATGGCAAAGAGGCTCTTCTCTCTACAGGGAGTAAGTCTGCATTCGAGCACAGGCCGGGAGCCACCTAGTTCAGTCAATTCTGCTTTATAGCCAGAGTTCAGTGRATTCTGTTCTTCAGATCCACCAGAGATACAGATGATGTCTAATGGTTTTATGGGCCTCAGTGTTTGGACATCCAATTTGCAAGTCATTACCAGCTTTACTTTCCAAAAGAAGCTATCTAGCGTATTCTAAAATTCAGAACCTTTGCTCAAATTGTTTTAAGAAAGTGCAATTAAGAATCATTAAAAAGGCATTAAAAGTGTTGTAAGCATTGGCCTTGTGCTGTAACGTTGGAAGCAATGAATAGGAAAAAGCAGGATRTCTTCAGCAGCTGTAGAAAAGTTCAAGTCCCAAGATGACCTTCAAAATTAAAATTGCATTACTGAAGTTTCCCCAAAGAATTTGAAAATATTACTGAAGATATCTACAAACGGTTCTATTTCTTGTGAGAGGTTACTAAAAAGACTTTAAATAGAAATCTGGTAGCATGAACAGTTATTAAAGTTACTACTAGGAATGGAACTTTTATTCTAGCTCGGGATGCTTTTTGAGGGAAATTTTTGTTATAAGCCAAAGAGTGAATCACCTTGGAAAGTCTGAGAAAAATTTCCGTAGCTGCCACCATGCAAGTGTAAATGAAGTGTCTTTCCAAATTATAAAAAAATTTAACATAATTTTTGGTTTAGAGCACTTGCTCAAAAGCAGCCAGTATTTACAGTTTGTAACTTCAGTTGAATTTTCTGACGTTTTGTTGTTTACAAGACAGAGAGGGGCCCTGGGTTACAATATTATACTATTTATATTCTAATTAGCACTCAGAGTCCCTGATCAGAAACACGCTTTATTAGGCGTGGCCTTTCCTCAGAAAATCCATGAGCCAGGTGTGAAATCACCTGTAATTGGGTGATCACTTGTAATTTGGGATCTCCAAATTCAAAGGCCAGCACCCTCTAAATGGGGCCGCCTATATGCCCCGCAGGGACTGCCTGAGTAGCAAAGCAATGCATATAAGGCAGACAGACATCAAACCCTTCCTCCTATTTTAGGCTGTTCAGAGTCAGTAGTGAAGGGAATGCCCTTGATGGCTGTAGCCTGTTTAACCTCCTAGAAATTCAATGTCAGTCCAGGAAAGTCCCAGGCAGAAGCTATGCTACTGCTGGAAATTTAAGTTGTGAGTATGCACAACTCTGGTTAACTCAGGCTGCAATGGCAGTGAGGATGTGGTGACAGCCAAGTCACCACAGGAACCCCAGGTGGCTTTTCACTTAAGGTACCACTGTCATGCTGCCCCGTTATCATGTCTATCCTTCTCTGAACCAAGTAATTGCCATTTGGAGAAGCACTTGCTCCTCACAACTTCCAGAAAGCGATCTATGGGAACATCTTAACTGAAGGGTTAACTGTATGACTTAGCAGAGCCTGGATGTGAACACAGTACTGCATAACCACTGCTTGGGTCCCCACTGGGAGGTCTGCCAGTAGGATATTTCACAACACATCCCTGTGGTTGTCTGTGCCACACTAACRTGGATGTTTACTTGGTGCAATTGTGGGACCGCTCTGAAAGGCAGTTGGCATGGACTTGTGTCTTCTCTGCAAAGCAGATGAGTTTACAGAATGGCCAAAAGTGTCTGGCCTTAGAGAGAAGTAGCCAACATGCTCGATTGAGAGGCTTTTAGTGTGGAGCAGAAGGAGCTTAGGAGCAGCTTCAACAGGTCACTGCTGCAATGTGCATGCATGTGCACACGCACACACACGCACACACACACACACACACACACCCTTAGCTAAATAGGGGAATGTGTGGTGATCCTATCCTCCTCGACTTCAGTCTACAGTGTGCTGGGAAATATAAATGGCTCCTGCTCACTATACCCAGGCACATCTTCCCAAAGAGATACAGGAACCTGAAGTCCAGGGGGCTATAGAGCAAGAACGATTGATATGTGTAAGGTGACATATATAAGGCAACATATTCAGGCTCTTGTCTAGGTGTAAAAGAACCGTGATTCATCCCAAGGGCCTGTGATGTAACCAACCCAGTAACTGGGATTGCYRTGGATACTTATGGTATAGCCACTGTTCACCCAAGTGGTGAAGAGAAACTAGGTRTCTTCAATTGTTACGTGTGATTGTGATCTTTCACAATCCACATCAAAGGTAGCAGCCTTGAGGGCTCTGCCCTGTGCTCCCGTGAGACATCAAAACACACTCAGAAGGAGCTCTGATTTGTTGACTCCATAGTCTTGCCACTGGTACTTCAACATGATGAAACAGGTGTAGAGAAATGCTTGTATAAGGGGCTTGTTTGCATATGTGGTCCAGAAGAGCTACCACCCTACAAGCGTTCAAAAGATTTGATTTGCTATAGACAGTGTCATCAGTTTCTGAGTACTGGAGACTACAGTGTTAATGGAGGAAGTGTCATCTTTGCTAATACTTTCGATGAAAGATGTTAATGGGAATGAGTTGTTCCATGAGCGGCAGAGTTAATGAAGCCATGTTTCTTACGGATTCGTGTCTTGGGGTTGGACTCTCTTGTCAAACGAAAGCACCAGCTGAAGCTTTTCCCATAGATGCAATATGAATGATGTCTCTCCCCAGTATGGATTCTCCAGTATTTGTTAAAGGGTAACTGGAGCCTGTCTTATTCTGACTGGTGCAACTAATCAATTCTCTGTCTTCCCCCAAGCTGTAAATTTTCATGAAACCTGTACAATTCTAACACATTTGTTAAAACAGATTCCAAAGTTGTCAGGGAGATACAAAGAGATGAACAGATACACACATAACTTGGATCACATAAGCTCTTATTTTCTTTGGAAACTAGGATAGAAATATTCTCTGCAGGCAGATTTTAATGCGGAAAATGGTTATTTATGGAAATCTTTATGCTCATTTCTATCTTATAAAGAGATGCAACTTGGCTTCTCTCCTCTGTGAGTTATGATCTATGGGGGAAGTAGTTTTTAAAGGTAACCTGCCAAGGATTTTCAACAATTGCCCCTCTTCCTCTTACAAGCTTTCAGAATTCTTGTTGAGCTTCTTTTTGCTGGATAACAGCTCACTGAAAGGGTCTTACACTTTCATGTCTAGTATTTGGCTTGTTGTTTTTGCTGAGAGTTTTTCTGAAGAGTATTTGAGTTGCCCCATGAAGGCTTTGTGTATCAATTTGAGTGCCAATGTTGAAGGTGTAACACAGAATTTCCTTGAACTAAATTTTAAGCCCCAAAATTAAATAAATAGTTAACAAATACATTTCAGGAATCCTTTCCCCTTTCACTTGCTCCACTTTCTTGTATCTTACTCTTCCTCATTTTAGTAGATTGCATATCATCAGACAGTCCTTCAGCCTGGAAAGAAGGAAGGAGGGAGGGAAGGAGAGGAGGAAGGAAAGGAAGAAGGAAGGAAAGGAAGAAGGAAGGAGGAAGGAGAAGGGAAGGAAGGAAATAAATGCTCTTTTCACTTTCACAACTTCCATTTCTTACTTGAAGGTAGCATAGAAGGCTTTGAATATATCAGCTCAGGACAAAGTCTAGTCGAAGTCTAGTGCAATTATTGTTTCTCTTTATGTCTCGATGGAGGGATGTCTAGGCAGATTCAAGACTAAGAAGTGATGAGTAACATTACTGTTGTGATCTTAAAGAGATTCTTCCTCGCAGGAAYCTGACCTCAAGTTTCACTGTGTCCTAGGTATGTTACAAAGCATATCTCTACTCCTCATCTCTGCTTTTCTGAGTTTCACACAGAGTTTAATCAATTCTGGTTGTGGTTGGTACTAGCAGCAAGGGAAATACAGTGGTGAAGTCCAAGGAGCCAGCACAAAGTGATGATAATGTCACTCGGTCACTTTAGCCCCCCCCCCCTTTTTTTTCATAAGGAGACGCAACTACAGCCTTAAAGTCAGGAAAATATAGCCTTGGAAAGGCTGTGTATTATGACTGCAGTTCAGGAAAATAAACCTTATTTTCTTTCAAAATTCATAGAAATTCTTCAACACTCAGTTACCTTGCTGGTTCAACAGCACACTGCTTTTCTGATGCAGATGATGGTACACAATGCTATTTCTCGGCCTTTTTCACCCATTATTGCTCATGGAGCCCATCCATGCATATGAAGAATTCTCATTCATGCAGAATTTGCAGAAAAAGGGCAGACCTCACACTGACATTAAGGACATCATAATTCATCAACACACACTTTTCCTCTACATTATTCCTTAATCTCCTGTATTTTTTTTTGGTTGGTTTTCTCTCTATTCTATGGCATTCTTCTCACCTGCTGTCTTATCTCTCCAAAAGCTACAGAGTTGGAACAACCTCTTTCATTGACTACTTATTTTTCAAACATCCTGTCTTCTTTGGTTCATGGCTGGAATGATAGGCAGGCTGGATCCACACAGCAAGTCAAATGCCAAGCTCATGGCAGCAGTGAGAGCTGCCAGCACCCAGGCTTCTGTAAGTTCTCAATAGTCTTCAAGCTATAAGCATAAATTAGAAGATTGCCTCTATCAGTCCCATAGTTCCTCCAAGCACCAGAGCCAGGTGAGGGTTTGTCCCAGGCTGCTGCTGTCAGGGGAGGGAGAAGGGCATGATGGAGACCTAGCAGATAGGTTGCAAGTGGAAGAGCTCTGGGAAGTGGGGGGAGATGTAGTCAGGAACTGTTGCTTGGAGTTGCTGCTGTATATACTGCAACTTTCCAAGGTGAAAGGCTGCAGGGCCATATCTATTTTTCACCCCTGTCTTCCATTCTCCTCCAACCCCCTTTCAGCAATATCCTGCCCCAGGCAACTGCCTACTTTGCTTCTGCCTAGAGCTGGCCCTGGCTGCACCTCCTGGCCCTAGGCTGTTTCCACTCCCCTCTTCTCCATCTGCTGAAACCCTGGCAGCAGCTCATTGTGGAGTGATGGGAGCCTGACAGAGGATATGCGAATAGCTCACTGTTGATTGACAGCCCCTCCATAGCGTAGTCTGTCAGATTCATTATCTGTACTTCAGAAATCCCTGGAGATCCCATCACCATTTCACAGGGTGCTGTACAAACATACAACAAAGATCCAACCCTGTGCCCCAAGAGATGACAATCTATTTATAAGATAAGAGGCAGTAGGTGTGATCGGCTCATGGAGGGCAGCAAAGAAGGAAAAAGATTTTTATGATCAGGGAAATGAGCAGAAATCACAAAGTCTAGCTGCTTTCCCTTTGCTAATTGCATCAAAGTTTCCCTTGAGTCTTCTGAAAGCACTCGTCTCCAGGGAATGGACCATCAGGCTGAGGTTTGTGTCCTAACTGGTGGGTACACCCCAATCTTAAAGTAAAAGAGAGCATCATCTTGGATGAAGACCCAGGAATTTGGGTTCCAGTGCTTGAGCCTGCAGATGTTCGTTCTGTTGATATAACAATAAGGCTAGGATTTCTTTTTTCTTTTCTTTCCCAAGCAGCTGTCAAACTGAATTTGAGGAAAGGGACTTTTAAGTAGTGTTTACATGACGAATGATTACACATGGAAAATTCCTTCTCTGAACTTTTCCAATTTCATTAACAAAGGAATGTTTGTAAAATAAAACCCCGCTCGACATACTGACATTTTTGAGTTTGGAGTCGCTCTTGTAACAGTTGAAATTGAGTTCATGCATCAGTTTGGGAGTACATATCACATCCAGGCGGAAAAAGGACCTGCTTGTTGCGATCATGAGAGAAAATATTCCTTCTGCAGCATTGAAGCAAATAGAGTATCAACGAAGGCATCTCGGATAGGTTGGTGAAAGCTGTAGGTTGCTCAGAATATTGACAAAAATCATTACTGGTTTAGTATAAGAAATAATTAATTTTATCCTGGGCAAATGTTTACAATTTCTAAAATGTCATATTACTGGTTATTATTAGTAACTATTCAATAGGTCACTGTAACCACTATGAGACAGAAGTTTGTTATGCAGACAAAGATTCCCAAGACAGAGTTTCTAGGCAAAAAWTAGTTGTTCATTGAAGCTTGGCTAAGCTCATGCTGTCACCTTTCTATTACCCCTTTCTCTGTCATTTTGCCTCAGCAGGAAGAGCCAGTGATGAAAAACCCGTTGTCCCTTCTTCCTACCAAGTTATCCCAAGTCCACCTTGTTCCAAAAGCCAACTACCAGTAAGAAGGACAGTCCTGTATCATGCATGGCCTCATACTGTCATTTTTTAGGGGTGCATTGAGGATTTTCTATTAAAAGACACCGCATGCTACTATTGGAATCGATTAGTGATTTGAACTTTCCTATCCTCTTTCAGTAAACGCTGATGAGAAAATTTCATGAAAATAAGTATYTGTATTCTCCTTTTGCCATTGGAAAATAGAGGGTCAGATAGCTATCTGAGACCCCACACTGAGCAGCTGATTGAGTCAAATCCAGAAACTCTTTTTTCTTTTTTTTGTGCTGTTCAGCACTATAGTGTCTCTGCAGCGTTTCATGGAGCTGCTGTGCACGCAACTGCTGCAAGGCTTAGCAGGACCTGGGAGATGTGATAGCAGAGRCAATATATTTCTCCACATTCTTCATTTCTCAGTCTAGAATTACCAGCTGTCTCTAGACTCTGCTAATGAGCAATAGCTAAAGCTCATCCCTTAGAGTGTACTCAAACCTAACAAGAATTGGAGAACTCTGGGCAAGTTAGRCAGAGATTTGTTGTGAAATGCACAGTGCTAACTGCTTCTGCCCCCTGCAATTTCTAGTATAAGGGACTAATGGTAAGGGAAGCTTGGGACAGTTGTGAGAACGAGGACGTGGAGGAATGCTTTTTCTGCTAAGTTTGTGTAGAAAAAGGCAGGCAGGGATCAGTGAGCAAGAAAATCAGATAAATAGGGCTGCAGAGAAAGAAAATGTCTCAATGTCACCTTCCTAGCAGACACTCCTCAGAAGACCCCAAATATAGCTTCCCTTAAGTCAATGTTATGCAGAGAGGAAGCTTGTACTGTGTCACCACGCTACTCAGCATTTATGAGGTGTGTTTTTTAGAAAATCACGTGAGGAATTAAGCATGAAGGTACCATTTAATGATGCGTTTATGCACTTGCTTTTTCTAAGCAGACTCTCTGCTGAGCATTTACTCCTTTGAGTTAATGACAATAATTTACTTGAAAATCCATTTGGGCTTCTCAAGATGCTGAATTTGCAAACTGGCAATACAAATACTTTAATACTCATTTAAATTCACTGTAATTGCACTTGATTTTAAGTAGTGGTTTTTTAAAAGCCATGTCATTTGTAAACACTAGATTCCCCCTCACCCCAAACATCAATCCTTACCAAAGTACAGTGAATCTGGTTGGTGTCAGTCTTGATAAATGATTCTGCTGAAAGAGCTGACCAAAAAGAATAACATTTTCCATTAAAAATTAATATATTCCTGTGCCACAAGTGCTCTTGTAAGAGCAATACAATGGTCTGTATTGTCTATCTGTCAGCGGTTCCATGCCTGATTTGCAGTTTACCTAGGTCCTACAAAGTCCTGAGAAAATTACAGTTTTGATACCTGCCATTGATTAGTTAGTATTTATATAGTCATCCGTTTGCACATTGGCAAGTGACACCTGCAGTACGGCTAGTTGTCATGCAGGCTCACAACATGAAAGAAAGGAAATGACCTTTCTTTATTGAAGGAACGGATCCAATTTTTGCTGCCTTTCCTACAGCACTGAGCTTTCCAAAGAGATTTCAAATAGCACACCATTATTTTTGTGTGGGACAGGCATGGCTTTCTGCTGTCCCGTGGGAACCTCGAAGAAACCATCAGAGTCCTAATACCCAGTTCCCCACTACTGCAGGTCCTGAGTCACCTCACTGTTCAGAAGCTGATGTTTTGTATCACTTGCTGGTCGAATGTAATGTCAAAAATAGCTAGAATTTCTCCCTTCTCCATCCTTTCACTGTGAAGGTCATTCTAGGACTTATTTTCTCTGGTGTGTYGGAATGCTGTCCTCACTTCCCGACTCAATACAGTCCCAAAGAGTTTGAACTCCTTTGTTATTTTTACAATATTGTTCTTAGCCATATATTGCCTTTCTGGTACCTGGTTCTTRTGCAAGTAGACAACTGTTTAATCCTGAATTTTCCAGGAAAGCTTTTTTACTTATGTATATGTGTGTGTACATGCATTGTGCTGTACTTTGGGTTGGAACACTTTAAAAATGTGTTTGGTTCCTACTCTGCATTTTCAGTTGGTTCAGAAAAGCTTAGCTGAATGATTTATCACCAGAGGAAGTGGTTTTGTACATGTGCTAACACTTTGCAGAAGTTGTTTAATATTAGTGAAATTTTGGTTCAGAAAGGAATGAAAACAAGACGCAAAAATGTTTTTAGTTTTTTYGATGCCTCTTTGTTTTGATTTCCCCCAATTTTGTGTTAAATGACAGTAACACTTCAGAAAAGAGAATGTGAAGCAGAACATTTGAATTACTAGGAAGCAATTTTTTCACTTTCTGTTGGCTATTCCTCACTGGAAGGAAGATAGTCACTGAGAAATGGTACTTGTTCCAATTTGCTTTTCTCTTGAAAAGATCTAGAAGAGATCTCTTAAGGAGATTTAGAGACATTAATCAATGTCTTTTCAGGGTAAGGGTGATTGATTGTCAATGATTCTTGCCAAGGATCCTGTCAAGGATCCTAGATTTTGCATGCAATTCTATGTAAAGGTATGGGAATGAAATTTCTCTCCCTGTTGATTTTTTTAATACTTATTTAGGAGTTGTTTTTTTTTTCCAGGAGATAATGGCCCATTCAGTTTGGTACTGTCCTGAATTTCTGAACTAGCTGCTAGACTTATTCTATACAAAGACAAAACAGAACTTGGTGAGATCCTTACTCACATACAGTTAAAGATCTGTCAAAATTTTTGTTTGATAGGATCTTAGCTTTTTACATGATAAAAACTTTTCCCAAAGAAATTTCCTGTGTGACGCAGTTGAAACCAAAACAGTTTCAAAAATTCTATTTAAGTCTAAACCAAACACATTTATTTCACTATGAAAGCAAGCAAAAATGCATATTTTAATGGAAAATTTTGCCTAGCAGTTTACCAGCCTTTGTRCAGTTTTCAGTAATTTTTTTGAGGTTCATCTGTCCTAACTCAGACATTTAAAGGGAGATGTTCAGGTCTGGAAGGGTCATGCCACTCACTGAAGAGCGATAGATATTTCTAGAGGGCAGTATCTCCTAAAAAAGGCACCTGAGCTCAGACATCATTCTGGTATGTTACAGGACATATTCCTAAATTCTGGTTTGCATAACCTCATGCTCYGGCTGCAAATACATCAAATACAAGCTATGCACACATCACCTGTTAATAGCTGCTTGGTGTGATTTTGTCTTGAAAYGTGTTCACACGTAGATGTTTGTGCACGCGTACCACGCGCCCAGACAAATACACCGATGTTCGTACATTGTGTATGTTGCCCTTTTCTACCTGTGACAAAGGAGGCTTCTCAAAAAAGGGCTTTTTTCAGAGAAACAAAATTCAGTGATAAGACACGCTGATACTGCACAAACYGGGATGAATGAAAGGATCGGCTCTTCAATGAGAGCTCTTTAGGTAAACTCACATGCTTGAATGATTAAACCCAAGGATAAAAATATCTTTTACAATGTGTAATTTTTTCCTTTCTTGCAGTAACTTTAACACAGGAAGGAGAGGCGGGAGGAAGAGAGAGAAATAAGCTTATATTCTTAACTTTCCTAACCCATATTGCATTCCAGAACTATAAGATGTGGTAAAGACAGGTAAGCAGATTAATTTAGCAGACTTCCAGACTTCTGAGGCAAAAAAGGGAGGCAAGAACATTTTATCATTTCTGACATATGGAGCATGTAGTACTGTCTGCAATATGGAATGGATGATCAAAGCCATGTTTTCAATAGATTCTAGGAACATTTTTAGCCTTAAAGTCATTAGTAAACTTCAATTTAGGATCTGAACCCTAAAACCTTAATTTGGACAAAGTGCTTCTACTTGGGAGCAATAACAACTCTCTCACAGGTCAAAATTTAATATCATTCTTTAACCAGGCAGCTCAATGTCTTGGAGAAAGTGGCTAAAAAATACTTAGAAAAATACCTTCAAGGGATGAGGATGAAATTGAGAGCTAAGCTCAGAAAAAATAAGAACTAGGACTTTCAAAGAAAATTGAAGCTTTGGAGAGCCTTCAACTATTTTGATTTATATTTAAACATTTTTAGAGATTGGAGCTTTGATTAGCTGAGACCCTCTGCAGTTCCCCTTCAACTCTGATTTATGGGCAGGCTGAATCTAAGTAAAATGAAAGCTAAATGAGGTGTTCTTTAAAATTACCTTTGAACACTTAGAGAAGGTAAGGACAAGGGCAACTTGGCTGATGCTAACATGAAGGGGAATGGGATATGAGGGTGGGTGTTTTTAGGAGCCTGAGTCTTTTGAATATTGGAGAAGGGGAAGGAGCAGAAGGAACAGGATACCAGGAGGTTTCTAATTGCTACATGTTATAGCACTAATATATACATCATTTTTGACGGGGAGATGTGTTAAGATGGACTTGTTGGCACAGACAAGGCTGTTTGAGTGTGAATTTCTAGATTTTTGGGAGTTTTTTGTTTTCTGTTTTGAAGAAAAATTTTATTAATGTACTTAAGAAATCACTTTCTTGCTCAGGGGTTTATAAGTGATGGGCTTAGCCCACTCAAGGGTATTCTGGTAGAAATACCATTCAGGAGGCTGCTAGACACTATTTTCAGGTGAAACTGTAAAGAGGTGATTAGTGATGAATGACCCCAGGGGTCCATCTTAGACTGACATCATTTGATGTAAAGGTGGATAAGAAAGTCTGTACATTAGAGCTGTTCACCTCACTTTACCATGTTCTTCCCAAMCCTCTCCTATTTTTACTCTTCATATTACCATTCTTTTTATTGCTGATGACACACACTAACTCAGATATTAGCAGAGCTCAACATAGTAGCCAGTCCTGGGTRAAAATATCTGTACACAAGACTAAGATTTAAGGCAATACCCAGTTCTACAAGTGATCTCAATCCTGCTCTCCTCACAGCTGCTGTCTTAGAGACYATCTTCCTCCACATTTGTACATGCTCAAGGACGAGTTCTGTTCTTGTAAATAAATGTGACAGCCCCCATGGGCTGTGCCTCTTTGGGGTGTAACACCCCACCGGGCATCTGATGGTTGACTCATCCTCAGGAGAAAAATCTCAGGTGCAGAGGAAATTTCACATAGCAGTTGTTTCAAAACATGTCTCTTAAATGAAGTAAGGAATCTGATATAAGTAGATGATCCTTAAGAGAGTGGTAGCTGCCAAAATCATGAGTTATATCATGACGTTTGTAGATTTTAATATTTTGCAGCTGGAATGTGCAAATAACAGCGTATTCCCATCCTACACTCTTACTAAGTTTGAAGACATAGATACGAATGATTACTGACTGGCTCAAAAACTTTCTTGTAGATACTCTGGACTTGCTTCTTGACAGTCTTTATCATGGCAGGAGGAACTTGTTGAGGTATTATGAGTACAAAGGATTAAGCCTGACTGTGTGGGATTATTTCAGTTTTCTTAATTAGTTAAATGACTGTAGGCATCTTGGACTGGATTCRACTTCATAGCTTGGACATGGATCTCATTTAACCTCTATCCTTGGTGTTGTTCTTGGCTGATAGCTGTGATGGGAATCCGGGATTTCTAACTATAGACATCTCTTCCTATATAGGTGCTGTCTCATACAGCAGCTGTGCACTCCACATTCCAGCATTTTCTTTGTCTTTTTCTCACTGGCAATGGTTTCTTCCCGGTGGAGAGTACATGAGCCAGGGCAAACCTTTACCACTTCACTGAGCTGATGTTACAACAGCTTTTGTATCATTCCTGAAGTAGACCGAGGTGTCATGCTGTCGTTATCCCAGCAAGGTGGACTCACCCTTATCAACATAACTAGCTCGCGTGCATGCAGCTGTCCTCTGGGACCTGCKCATCGCAGAGCAGCGACCTGCTTGTGGTATCTCTTGCATTCTTTGCAGAGCTCTTGTTTCAGATGCGTGCAACAATTTTGCTGATCGTGATGTGGTTGTTCTCAAGCGATTAGAGAGAATTACAGCGGGCCAAGTAGCATAGTTGCTATTTTTGTAACTGCTGGTATCAAGTAATAACATAAATAGTGTTACCTCTGGAATTAGCTAGGTCCCATACCTTTTCATATTTCTTCTTGAGACACTTGGCTTATCTTCCTAACTACTTTCTCATGTGTCAAACCAGCGCTGAGCTGTAGGCTTTCTGACACATAGCAGTCTGTCCTGCCACAAACTGTAACATCACGTATTGTTTCATCATTAAACCAGCTGGAGAAGTGGCATTTTTGTAGGGGCACTACATAGGGACTGGGCCCTCAGTGCTGCCCTTCTGCTCTGTTCCTGGGAGGCAGCAGTCGGCAGGTTGGGTTAGCTCCTCCCAGAGTCCTGCTGGGGCTTTCCTACCCCCACAGCCTTGGTGGAGAGGGGCAATGTTAATGTAGCCTCAATGTTCCCTCTACCGGAGAACTCATTTTATTCCCTAAGGGACCTCCTGGCAGGAGGCTGTGCAGGGGCTGGGTGCTGCTTCCTGGTGTCCTAACGTTTCCCAGTCCATGCTCAATAAGTGTAGTAGTCCCATCAACCATTCTGCCACGTGGACCTCAGGCCATCTTGTCTGCCCAGATGCAACCGGTAGCTGAACTGAAGAAAAAGACAGGGTAGAAGCAAAGGCAGTATCTAGCCACAAGGGAAGAGGCTGCAAACCTAGGTGGCTCTGAAGTGCAGGGTGCAGTAGGTATTTCCTCTAGGACTACCTCAGAAGTGGGGTTGACCTATAACTGGTCTAGAAGGTGCTCCAGCAAGTCCTGGGGAGCATAACACAAATGGTGAAGTGGACTGCTTATGAGCAGCAGCACAGAAACAGCCACGGTGAGTCCTCTAGCGAAGAGCAGATGCTCCCTTTCCTTGTCTATCACCARCTATCATGCACATGGGTTAAATGGATACCTCACGTCTCTAAAGAAGTTGGTTTGTTTATTTGCAGGGAGAGGCTGACAGTGACTTGACACCACTGGTTTATGACTGGAGTGCACAAGCTGGGGGTATTTCACAGTTTAAGTCTTGGTATCATAAATACTGCTACAGGATAAATGGGAGAAAAGTAATATCTAGAAATGGTTCGGAAGCAATTCAGAGGTTTTTAAGAAGCAAAGTTACGTGCTTYTTTCTTTTTCCCTTAGGTCCACAACCAGCCCTATCTAGCTGCAGTCATTCTCACTTAGCTAAGTCCCATTCAACAAAGCATTTAACTTTGTGTTTAAATCCATCCCTGATCAGCAAAGCACAGAAGCAAGCTCCAAGTTAAATGTATGCTGAAATCCTTCTCCTAAGAGCTTGACTTTTTTCCAAATTGAAACTCTGCTTCTAAGTTCTTGCCAAAATTGAGCAGATACCAGAGGGTTTTGGCCCATGTGGGGCTCAAAGTGCTATCACAGTTTAAATGTGTACAGCAACAACAAATGGAATTTAAATGTAGGATTCAAGTGGCCCAAATTTTGTGGCTGATGCAAAATCACAATCCTCCTGGGATTGTAGAAGCCTCCTTTGCTTTATTAGGATTTAAAGGATTTATTAGGATACTTGACTTGTTTTATGCAGGAATCAGCACAGTGRTTTCAAAGGATCTGCATTTCATTCACATCGATCTAATTTATTCTGCAGGCTAGCACATTAAAAAAAAAAGATGCAGCTAATATCATTGTTTCAGATGCAATATCAAAGATACCTGTTGTTTGAAASTAGAATATTAGAACGTATGGGACCAGACTGGCCACTCTCAGCACACCAGCTCAATGTGGCATGTCTACACTTCCTTATCTGTGTAGCAAGAGACAATGTGAATATAGGAAACAGAGCTATGCAGGCACAAAATGTTACAGCTAATTAAAGGTTCAAAAGTYCAATCAGTGCCAAATGGACTGCTAATCCATTGTGCTCTGCATGCGTGGGTTCGAATCCCACCCTCGTCGCAGCCTTGGGGGTGCAGGTTGCACAGGGTGGTTGTGGAGTCTCCATCCCTGGAGATGTTTAAAACCCACCTGGATGCAGTCCTGTGCAGTGTGCTCTAAGTGACCTTGCTTGAGCGGGGGGAGGGGGGGCTGGACTAGATGATCTCCAAAGGTCCCTTCCAACCTCAGCCATTCTGTGAAAATAATTCTGTTCAAATATCAAGCCTAATATCACTGAAAACAGATTTCCCTTATTACTGGAAATAAACTAGAAAACCCACTAGATAATAGAAAATTATTTTTAAACAGTTCCACTGTTACAGATGTCCAAGGAAGTCCTGCTGCTGGTTTCAGTGTGAGCAGAAAATGCTGAGTAATTGTGAGAGATCCCCCCACCAAAWTCAAAATCAAGACTGCAACTATTCAGTGAGAACTGAAAATTCAGGATTTCCCAATAAGTATTTCTTATATATCAAAGGTATGCACAGGAACTATCCTCTGGTACATACTACTGCTGTTCTGCCCAGGACTTRCTGGACTCACTGGCCAACCTTGTGTTGGGGGAACAAGTACCAGCAATGTATCCATGAGGCTTATTTCATGCAGCATGTACTTCTGCCCTGAAAAAATCCTGTTTTGAGGACTACTTGCATTTCATTGACGTGGTTTAAGATGTCTGACAAGATGAAAGCCTGATGGGATGCTCTGGGTCATGATACCATTACTACTTGCCAATTACGATAATAAAATAGCAACAACTAAATGCCGTTCAATGGCTGTACTAAGAATAGGTTGACTGAAATATAATGACTATGTTTCATCATTACAGAGCTGCTGAGTCTCAGAGAATCTCTTCTAATGAACAATTGGAATTTAACTAGCAAATGATGACTTTTGCAACTGAATCTAAAAGATGAACTCATTGCTACCATTTGATTATTAAGAGCTTATGCATTGATGCTCAATCATTTTAATAGATTTGCTTTCCTTATTGTAGAACACTACAATAAAAGTGCTGTGAATAGTAATTTGCTAATAATAATGCTAATAATGCTAATAATACCATAATCTTATTTAATCTAATTTAAATAGACAGCAAAAGGCCTACTTAGAACACTTGTCTTTTGTTGGCGGAAAGATTCTCATTACAAAATTAAATTGCTTTCGAACTCCTTTGGCACACTAAAATCAAAGCCACTCACCATTTACTGTCTAGGCTGGAGCCCCAAATCTGCAAAGTCTTTAGGGAAGCACTAACATGTTGTGTTTAACAGTGATGGATTTAAGCATGTGCTTATGCACTTTGCTGAACTGGGCTTTCCCAAGCCTTTGGGCAGCATCTCAGTTTCAAAATGAAATTAATTTTGGATCCACATCAGGAGACTCTGTTATTATCTCTGCCCATCTAGTTTTTCAACAAAGTCTCTGCAAGTGACTGTAGAAATTAACAGGAAGAAGAGAGACTAGGTGAAGGCCACCTAGATTTCAGATTCAGCTGAAAGCAATTGGTAAGGCCTATCTGGCATGCTATGCTCTTAGCTTAATAGGAAGTTTTCTTGGCTCTATGAGTACATTTAATATCCTGTATCAGAAAGAAATCCTTTGGGAGCATGTCACCCAAATCTGGACTTGACTCAGTAATATTTAAAATAAATGCCATCGGCAAATATTTTTAAGTTGGAGCAAGACTGAATTTGCAATACATTTTCTACATATATAAATGCTAGAAAACTTGACAGAGATAATTCTGTAAAGCAAGAATTAAAAGTGACTCTTTTAACTGGGGGTCTCATTTTGTCTGCGTGTTATATATATACAATTTTGTATTTCAGTCRTATCTTCCTCTGTGAGAACAGAAGCGAGTTCGCTGTGTTTTACTTCCTATCACTGCAGAGCTGACGCATCTCTGGGAATAAGAGCTGGGCTCTCTCGCGGCCGACACTGTAAACTTGCATTCTGATTGCAAAATCTTTATCAGCTGCAACGGATGAGGCAGGAAGAACGTAGTCTGAATTCTGGACTATTTGCAGGGCTGGCAATCAGGCTAAAAATACCTTTCCTTCCCAGTGACAAAGAAGAGTTGATGTCACAGGGWTCAAATAAACACGGTAGTCAATATGGTCATTTTTTCCCCCTGAAAAGTCCCTTTTCAGAATAGGATCTCATTTTAAGTTTAAGGCAAGTGGAATGGGCTAGTGTCACACGGGAGAGTAACATGCCCCATTTGCTGCCCTGTGCAAATCGTCGATGCTGACAGCAATTTCTTGAAGGAGACATCACGGGTGGTGGTTGCTCAGGAATGAAATGGGAACCAGGTAATTACAGGAGGAGAACAGAGGAACAGAGGTGGGATCTGAACCAACTGTGTGGGAAAAAGGCATTTTTCTCTCCTACCTCCCCTCCTGCCTGGGCTGGGAGCCACGGGGAGGGGGGTTGGGCTGGCACCCCTCTGCAACATGGGGAACCCACCTCAGGTGCCAGGTTTGATGACAACGCTTGGGTAAATGAGCCTTAGGGAGCTTTAGGCCATGCCCCGAGCCAGTGCCTCTCTGAAGGTGTTGGGAGTGAGAAAGGATTTTTGTATCTGCTTGTTATAGGGATTATTGTACTGCCGGGTCCATCCTGGTGTCTTTGGGGATTCAGATGTTCTCACATGTCCCTGCTCCAGCTGAACACCAGGGTGGGTTGGGGGGGAGCATACTCCTCAGGCAATGCCCTGCTTCAGAATGACCCTAGGTGACAGATGGGCTGTTGGAGGCAGAGGATATTAAAAAAAAAAAAAAAACCTTCAAATTAAAGTTGAAGACAGGACTAAGCCGTGTGAGATAATAGTGACTTTCAGAGAGCGCAGTTTGTCAGGAAGACAGCTGCTTTTTATAGCATGCTTGGCATGGCTGATGGCAAAGACATTTGACATTTAGCTCTGATTGAGTGGCAGGTGGGGAGAAGGGAGCCAGAGATAATGTAGGCAAAGCGTTTTGAAAGCGGAGTTAGGAGTGGGCAGCATCTGGGGAAAACTGGGTAGCTCCGCTGGGAGCTCCTTTCTTGGCTGTTTCATGGTGCTGATCCGAAGTGCCTTGACCCCATGAACTCGTTCCTCCGTGGTGAGGAAGAACGGATCCCAGAGCTCCAGGAAAATGAGTTTCCTTCTCAACCAAGGGACCGCTGTGCTCGGTCTCTGCCAGAGCTGCCTGCTTACAAATGTCCCTGCAAAGTTTCCTTTCTCAGTGAACAGGAAGAGGAATGGGGAAATTAATAAGGGGAAAGGAAATCCTATAGGTGCCACATCTATAAAGGCTGGAAAAAACACGCCCAAGACCACCTCATATTCTCTTCTTCCTGATATACTAAAGAGGCAATTTCTGTATTATTTCTATAATTTGAGGCTGCTTCTTCAGTGCCAGATTAAGCTGGGGAAGAGGAGTTTTCTACCACATGTGCATGTGCATGCACATGTGTGTTTGCTAGCAGTGCCTGGATGTCATTACCTAGCAATACTGCTGCAAAGAGGCCTGCCGTGGTCCGCATCCAGGTGCCAGGAAGGATGCACAGCTAGAAGGAATTAGCCTCTCCATGCCTCAGTGYATTTATTTGAGTGCCCTGGCACAAACATGCCCTTAGGGGAAAGTTTGCTGTGCTAAAGCTGAKGTCTACAGCCCACCTGCTTGGCAGCTCTGTTAACTGGGCAAATTATTTGCTACAGTGGCTTATTTTAGGTGCTCAAAGCTCAGAGGTGTGTAGGACACTGCAAAGCAGGATTTTTGTCTGCAAGGAGGACAAACACAGGACAAGAGTAGAAGATCTGAGTTGACATAATTATGACCAAAATCCAGACATTCCCTTCACTCCTGGATTATTGTGTAGCATTCGGCTAACTGTGTACATGGTGTGGTGTGGATTTKTCCTGCCTGAGCTTAAGACACATAAGTAAGGCTCTTGAGATATCAGCTTTTGATGTTCTATAATCCACAAACTGCCATATGTAGGGGGGAAATTGGGTGATACAGGACATGAATTAAGACTGAGGGTGTCCCTCCGTTCTCCTTAGTGTAGGTGAATCACGCCCCTAACCCAAACACTTGAGCAGCCTGAATTTCACTGAGATGAAACTGGACCTCGGGGTCTTCGTTTCACCCTTTGTAGAACATGGATAGCAAGAGGGACCCTTCTCCCAGCTCACAAGGTGCTGCATAAAGTGCCTTTGAGCCTGCAAAGTGCAGAGCATTAATGCTGCTACCAAGAGGGAGGTTATTGCTCGTGCTWCAGCTTAAGGTGTTTTCTTTCTGCTTGTGATGAGCCCATGGCTCTTGACTGTTGCTCCTGAGCTGTTTATACATTGTACTAGAAAAGAAAACTAAGATTTTGTGGTCACCGTGCTGTATGGCTGTATGGTCCATCATGAAAGAATAGGAATAACTCTCTTATCAGCTAGTGCTAATTGCATGGACCTACTGATATATTTTCCAAGACTCCCCCGAGCACCTTAGTTTTATTTAATATTTTTAATGATGACTTCCTTATCTCTGTATACATTTTATTCTTATTTATTGCTTAAGATATATTTGGTAAAASGAGCAAAATATCGCAGCAATTTGCAGTCATCATTAATTTCATGACCACATTAATTTATTAGGGTTTACRCCCTCTGTTTGGAAAAGCAAAGTATTTGATAGAATAAATAATTTTCTCTTTAAATATTTGTCAGGCTGCATTTTCAGTGAAGTCTTTCTCTTTTAATGTAAAATTAAACTATGGGACTCACTGCCACAGGACAAGAGAGGGAAGACAGTGTGAGCATGTGTGAGAGACTTAATTAAGACTTAATAARCATATGGGCTGCCCTTAGGCAAATTTGTTCACTTACAGATGTGTAAAGATCCTCATCTGGAAGATGAAGACAGAGAATGCATACTGCACTGAACATTGGCTATGGAAAGAAAGGGATTTGAGAAAAAAATGATTTTACTGAAGTGTAACATTTAATTAGGGAAAAAATAAATTATATTTTTGATTTTTGTTGTTTTGAACTGAAAYACTTTGATTTGTGGACCAAACTCAAAGTGTTCAAGGAATGATTTTGTATCAAACCATATTTGACGAAGGTGCTATGGTGTTTCACAGAAGCTGTATTTTGAATATTCATTATCTCCTGTAGGCACAACTTCTCCCTCCAGGTTTGTAGTATAGTTGCTTTTTCTTCTTCGCATCTATCTCAGATTCAAAGTGTTGAAAAATTCCTACTGCAAGCCAGCTGTCTGGAGGCCTATGTGTAATTGTATTCCTGCTTCCAGCAGAGAGAAATCTGTGTAGTGCTAGGAATGATGTGTTGATGTTGAGTTTATACCTTGTCACAGGCTCAGTATGTATTTATTGGAAAATGCATTTAGTTCCCCTGTGCTTTTCTTTCCATCTGAGAAGTGGGAAAATTAACTCTGGATGGAAGTTTCTTTTCTGCATAATTTCATGGGGGGYGAAAAACATTAGTTTTATTGTGATTTTCCATGTAATATCTCATTTTAGATGAACTCAGCCCCCAAAATATTATCAATATTGTRCCACAAGGAAATTGCAGTTTGCTCCTCATGTCTTCCGCTAGCACCCAATTGCTAGTGGGATTAAATCTCCTGTAATACATTCTAGTTTCATTTCTTATTGAAGGGAACTTGTAYGTCTGGGAAATTTCAGATTGTGATGTGTTATGGGAGATGGACTATTGCTGGAGAGTTCAGCTTCCAGGTGAGAATGGGACTGCAGGCAGCAAAATCTACCCCTGAGGCCTTCATGACACTACTCTTTTAGCCAAAAAATATTTATCTAAGATTTTTGTGGTGGTAATGTTTCTGGCATAAAAATAATAAAGAAGTCTCTGTGGAAAACAGYGCCTGTTAATTACAGATTTTCACTATAAAGATAATTTTCTAATGTAAAGCAATTTCCAGAGAAAATGCATGGATGATGCTAATGACAGTGATGCTTTGTTTATTATTTTTTATATGTTTATATTGTGTATGCTACAAGGGAGATGCTTAATTATTCATGTAACTATTGGCTGACTCAAGGTCCTACTGTGATAAAGAATAATAATAATGTTCCTTTGCCTGAGGGCTGCCTGAGGGCAGCAATTGCCCCCCAACAGAGAGACCATGAGCTGAGATCTTTGCTGTTCTCCCACTTTGATTCCCCTCCTCGGTCCCCTGGAGCCGATGGAGAGGTGAGGGGGCAGCRGGAATGCAGTGGCTGAGGACAGGAGGCCAACTGGGACCGTTTCAAGGCAGAGGTTCCCAGGGTAGCAAGTGACTTCAGGAGGGTTTCACAAAGCTCTCAAAGCATTTCTGAGATGCTCTGACTTCACCAGAAATTATTGGCTTGCTGCAGGAATTATGGSGTGAAAGCTTGTGCTCGCCACGATGCTAATTTAGGGGCAGATCCTCCTGATGGTTCATTCTGCACTAAGGAAACAAAAATCCACTTCATTCAATGATGCTTAGTCTAACTTTTACTCATAAGAAAAAACCACTGGAGAGACCTAGCCTTGCACTTGGCTTTGTTTTGACAAAATCTGGCCACACCATGAGACTCAGTTTTACAAGCAAGGTCACGACACCCAGTCCTGTCCATGCATCAGGAACACTTCTCAGGTGCAGGGATGAGCTGATGCAGGAGGCTCAGGATGTTGCATAAAATCACAGCCTGCCTGAGGAATAACTTACTTATCCTTTTGATTTTTGCCCCAATGTACAGAGAAGCTAGTTGGARGTCAGACTTGGTTAGGAAACCTGGGGGCAGCATGTCCTGTTCTGGGCAGCATGGTGGCCGTGGTGGGGACCATCCTACTAAGTGAGCTGRCCAACCTGTTCCTGTGTGGTAGCAGCAGCAGTTCACGACAGCAGAACTTCACTATTCCCCCTTGAGCCATTCTGGCTTCACTAACCTTTAATTTTTATTTTTTTTGTCTCCTGCAAACCTTTGTTGCCTTCTTTATCCTCTGTTTTCTTCCTCAGGGAAAAAACCTCTTAGCATGGTTGCAAAAATCTTTCTCATTATGGTCTTCTAAAATCGTAGAGCTCTAATTGTATTTGTGTTAACTACTTGTATTGTTTAGCTTTGGCCTGCRAAAAATAACTAATATTCATTAAGTGCAGAAGTGCTCACACAGGACATGATCCAGCTTCTGTTGAAATGAGTGAAACTCAGTGATTTAGATAGGTCTTTTGGGATAAAAGGCAGGGGGGACTGAAGTGCCTGATACATTCATTAAAGATCATTGCAACCAGAAGGGTGCCGAAAAATTTTGCAAATTGCACATCCAGTTTATTAGACTCAGATAAAATGGTGCGTCTACTGCCAGGGCAGAAAGCGAAAGCGAAAGATTTAGTGACATCAACAACGAAACCTGGAAAGGGAGGAATGCTGAAAAACATTATGGTAGATTTAGGCTGGCAGAACGTGATTTAGGTAGATTTAGGCTGGCACAAGTGAGACTGTGGGAAGAGCACAGCGTTTGGAGATCTTCAATGATCTCGACTGAGTGGTCAGTACTATAGCTTTTTGCCTAATCCCAAAGTGTGCATGGGGGAGGATTAAAAAATGAATATAGATCACACAGAGMAGAAAAATGGATTATTTGTTTTGGGAAGGAACAAAGGAGAAAGCATTAGGTAATTCCATAAACTAGACCAATTTTACACAGTTTTTGCAATAAATTTAAAGTGGGGAAAACGTGTGTCTTAAATACTGCATATTCTGAGTACTTTATATTTAATTTCTCCAATTTTGTGGAGGTGCTGAGTAGCAGCAGCGTCCACTCTTTTGAATTCAAGTTGAAGGATATCAATACTGTCAGAATAACTGAGCACAGTGTGGATGAACTGGGGGCTAAAATAGGGGAAATTTCCAAATTAAGGTTTTTGTGCATGTTAATTTGCAGATACCAGCAGCATGTTATGGAGCAACCACCTTCAGCAATCTGTTATCCTAAAGATACTCAAAATTTGGCCAATCTGGCCAAGATGACAATGGCATAGTAGTAATTGCTGTGAAGTTCATCAGAGTGTGCATCCAGGGGACTATCAGAGGCAACAAAAGGACTGAACGCAGCATGTTATGGAGTGGTTTCCACCACAAGGAATCCATTGTTGCAGCCCATAAATGTTAATGTTAGTATTTCTTGGGCTGCCTCCATTTTGCCCCTAGACCTTTTTCAATAAACCTCCTAGCATATCTCACACCAACCGATGTCTTTCTGGCCACAAGACTTCATGAGATTACGTGTTAAAGATAATATCACCTAACATACTTCATTCAGCCAATATCATCACTGTTAAATCTTTAATGGCAAATGTTAAATATTTTATTTAATGGAGAACTTCCCTTCACCCCTGCCCAAGAATGATATTTCTCCGTCCGTGAAGAATGATTGCAAACATTTCTGACAATAATTAATTTTCCGTTAATTATTTTCTATTTCTGTACAGTGTGTACTTTTCATTCTAGCTCTCTAACAAATTTGGCGTTGAGACCCCTTCACCCTTTCCATCTATTCAAGTACAAGGTTCCATTCTTCATTAGGGCTATTTTAAAATCTGCAAAGAACTGTTTTCCAGATGTGGATATGCAAAGACAGTAATTGCACTTCATGATCACTTCCAGCTGCCCTAAATGCCTGCCAACAAATTCCCATAAGGAGTGCATGTTTTGTGCTGCAAATCAGGGAGAACATTGTAAAATGATAATGTGTTGCACACTGCAGTACCTACAAGAGTTATGGACTTTATAACTGAACTAATTGGAATTAGGCTTTACTTTAAAGGTCAAGAAAGTGACAAAGAAATGCAATCTTTGTAAATTAATCTGTTGGGTTGTTTTTGAGTAATATTGAGTACCTGTTTGTTGGATAATGTTAATTTCTGTAAATTATATATTTGAATACTCTGTGAATGCCTTGCAAATATATATCATGGATATGGCAATCCCATATATTGAATTTGGACACATAGTCAGACACCACATATTCTTTTACCAAGTAAAACATTTGCCTCCTGGAACTCTTCTGGTGTGACCAGAACTTATAGCTATGGATCACATGCTCTGCTGGTGTTAATGGCCTCAATTTCATTGATATCAGAAGAGATATGTACATACTGCTAAAGCTGAATTTGGTCCTGTATTTTTGTTGTTTTAACAATGTAATTTTTAAATAGGTGTTTATATAGTTCCAGTGCAGTTTTCTCCCTTTTTACTCAGACATCCTTATGATTCTTGGCTGAGATACAGTTTTCTGTGGGAAGACCAGCAGAAAACATCACTTACAGCCTCAAGGTGAAAAACAACATCCTAACAAGTATAGCAAGTGCTCTAGCAAAGCCTTCAAAAACAAAATAAAAAGGAAAAAGACAATAGCAGAACCAAATTTAAAAAATATGTAACACTATGCTCCAGTACTCACATGCCTTTAGATCCAATAAACAACCACTGCTAACAGTCTGTGTAGACTACCCTGCASTCTGTGGCAAACTTTACCATGCCCCAAATTCCTAGAGATTAAAAATTTAGGGTCACATTTCCAACCATGCCTACCACCTCAGAGTTGTGCCCCAATGCTCAGCTTTCCTCTGGATCTAATTTCAGAGTTTGTTTTTCCTCCGTAGCAGTATAAAACATGGAGAACCTGAACACTTCCAAGACCAAGAGCAAAAATACCCCAAGATGAAAACATCTGGTCAGGTGAGGGCGCATTTCTTATAAAAARATATGTATTTTACTTTCTCTGCTGAAAGTAGGTTTGCATAGCTGGCCTGCTTTCAGGTCTCTCCTGGACAACCTGGTAGACATGGATCAAATTCCTCCTGAAGTGCAGGTATGTTGGTGCAGCATCATCCTAGAGGCATACTGAATGCTTCCTTGCATGTCCACCAAAATGTGATGCAGTCTAAGGCACTGTCACAGCACTGGTGTACTGAYGTGTATACATGTGAGCATGATCAGGAAACATATCTGTATTTCCTAATGGGACTGTGGAGATGGTTCCCATGGTCTCTTGTTGGGGAGCTACTTCTGGCTTGCAGAAAACATATAGTCTGTGTAGTATAGAAAATCCACATCAACATTCTCAACAAAAGCTAGCCTGCTCTTTGAAACTGGTGAGCGTCWAGCAAATCTCTCCCATGTAGGAATTATGGAGTGCAGGGTACATTTGAAAATCATGTCCAAGTAGGAGCTTATCTCTAAGATATCCAGCTTTGAAGCCTTGATTTGTTTCTTCAGTACTTTGAACACTTGGAGAGTGTTCTTGCACTGTTAGAGAAGTGGTTCTCATTCAGTTACTAAGGTCTCATATTTGATAAAAAATAAATTATCCTCTCGTTAGCATATATATAATACACGAATGATAATGAAAGGCTTTAGGAAATTAAGAGAAGAACGGGAAATGCTTTACTTGAGGGCTGATGCCCCCTCTGGATGTGTCTGCGAGTGTCTCTGTGTGTGAGACATGCACAGGTATCTGGTAATCAGACAGGAAGGATGTTGGCTCTCTTTCCATTGCGGTTTAGGAGAGGAGCCTGTACCGCTTGTGGCTTTGTCCTCCGTTCTCTTTCAGGGCAGCAGGCCAAGTTCTAATGAGCAGGTGCCAAAGCAGTAGTATTGTATAGTCTAACGAGAGCAGGACAGACACTAATCTAAACTTTTCCACAAATGTCTCTAGCTTTGGGTGAACCATTCCCATGCAGMATTTCAGACTAATGCAATCTCACACTGCCTGTGCTCTGGGCTGGCACACGTTGCTGAAGCTGATGACCTCTGCAAGCTCTTTGTTCCGAATTTAGTTATGAGACCACGATTGTCATACTCTAGGAGAGGTGGGGATGTTGCTTAGGGCAGGGGAACTGAGGCAGAGAGAGAATCCGTTGAATCTACTCTAACCACCCTTCCATCTTTTTATCTTTTCTTCAGAAGAAACTTATTTCTTCTTCGCCTCCTCTCCTTGGACTGTAAAATACCACAGTACCCCCTCTGCTGGTATTTTATGCCCATGCCTTTGTGCCTATTTGGTCTACAGGCTTTGATTAATTTTATAGAGGGATATTTGTATCATTTTATCTGGCTATTTTAGGTACCACACTGAGGAACCATAACAGAATTCATGTAACCTAACTTGAGAGTCCAAAAGGTAGATGTCTCTACCTGAACTACTCGTCTTTTGTTCATTTTATAGTCACTGGAAAAAGTGAGGATCTGAATCATCTAATTTAAAATCGTCAGGAATTGTACAGGAATTGTCCTTTGGAKCGCTTCCAGTGAGTCGGGTGACTAGCTAGGGTGACATCTACATCTCAGACCTGTAAAGTTGACCATCTAACTTCCATGATARGTTTACCAGATGGGAAGGAGAGGCAGATACCCTCAAAGAATGATCTGAGAGCACCAGGGATGGGTGCATATAAGCAGGCAGGCTAAGCACCTCCTGTCTGATGGCTCTGATATTAAAGGACTTGGCTCCTCCAAACACTAAATCACTGTCTAGTGTAGCATTTCCAGTGACTGCAGCATGCACCAATCATGACCGGATACCCAACTTGTAGCCCAGTAAAATATGAGTCTTTCCGCTGACTTGTTGGATTTTATGGCAAGCCCTGCAACAAAAATCACAGTCTGTCTGTACTGTATGTTTGCATGACATTSCCAGTATGATAATGCAGCTGTGCAGTCTTTTCTCTTAGTAGGTGGAGCTCATTTGCCAGAGCAGCCCTGTAGGCAGCACTGGGACTGCTCCCTTGGCTGAACACGTGTAAATGCGTAAAGGTGGCACTGCTGATCCCCATGATCCACATGCCTATGTGGTCATCAGGCATTTTGAAACAGCCTTGCCACTTGGTAGACCAAAAAAGTGCCTTTCTTCCCATGGCATTTGTCTTGGTAGGTGGGAAAGCCCCTGTAGCTGGGATGGGGAAACGATTAACGATCTTCTGTTATAAAGTTTTGTTATTACGGGGTCTGCATGCACTCCATGGTAAAAATTCATCAACAACATTAATTTATGGTGTCCTCGTGAACAATCCTTCATCCACAACCCTCCCACACCCAGACATTCACACATGACCATGGTTCACAGCCGAAGACACCCGCTGACGTACAATTCATCAACGATCCCTTTCAGCAGCGAGTCTTTCTGATGATGGATTTTTTTTTTCWCTTTGCTCTCCAGCTGATCCACTGCCTGTGCTATCTGGGTGTCTAGCCCAGCATCTGTTGGTTTTTCTACTCTGACCTTTTGTTTGAATGTAGCTATTTCTTAAAGTTAAGGCTTATTGAAATTTCAGAAGGAAAGTACATCTGCCAAAAAATACAGTTTTGTCAAATCTAATTTTTGGCAAGACAATGTCAGCGATACAGATATGCACACACAAAAGTTTGCCTGCAAGAAATTCAAAAGAAAAAATTGTTTTGAATGATCATTTCAAAACAAGATGAAATATTGTGTTACGGTGCAACCTAAACTGTCATTTTTTCTTTTCGGCAAAACTCTCCCTTTTTAAAAGAAAACATTGTTTTTCTTTGAAACATCATCCTGAGATAATTTTCTTTCTGGAATTTCTTGGAAAGTGGTCAAGAACAGTGCATTTTTAAAAGAAAAATTACATTTTTTTTTTATTTTACCTTTGTTTAGGAAAAAAAAATTTTTTTGACCTGCTCTGCTTCCAGTCTTCGGACCTGTTTTCAGGATCTGCAGTACTGTACTTATATAGAGCTGCTCTTTTCTACAGAGGATTTCCCCACATCTTCTACTCAATTAATGTAACTAATGGCTATAAAGGGAGTATTTTATTTTACRCCCACCTAACAAGGGAAAGTTAAATGTTTTGGTTCCAATTACACAAAAGGCTGACAGAGGAAAAAAAATAGCCCCAACAACTCTTCATTTACATGCAGTCTTTGTGCCACTTTGACGGCCACAAGAGCCAGTTCTAGATTTATTACTTGCTCAAATGCTGTTCATTTTTGCAGGGTGCAGGAGGCCTTTTTTTGAGTGGAAGGACCWTTTTCAGGAGCTGGCTGTTACCAGACTCATCTTCAAAGCGCCCTGCACCACGCAGTAACTCCTGTACTGCATCTCTACCTCYCACACTTACGTTTTTGATCACGTCTCAGTGTCGCTAGCTGCAACACTTGTACAAGGCTTGCCCATCCGCGGGGCCTCGCCAGGCTCACTGCCTCCGTCCTTTTCAACTTGCCTGCTGCTTCAGAAAACAACTGTTACTCCTTGTAATCAGCCTTAAAGCCCTGTGAGGCTGGTGGTTTTAAAGGGGAATTTAGATGATGGTTGTGTGGTCTTTCATGATAAACCAAACCTCCCATCGTAAGTAGAAAAACAGCAAGGCTCCTGCGTTCTCTTGACCTTTCTCCCAAAACGATCAATATCTGCAGGCTCTCGAGCCTATTAAACTCTGTGCCAGTAGAGAGCCTGTTCCGTGTACTCAGCCCTCTTTTTCTGGCTGCAAAACCAAAAACTGAAGAGACCGAGGGAACCCCCCCCCCAGTAAATTCCTGCAAGACAACACATTGCAACACTGGATCTTCCTCAGCAATGTATGTGAGGCTCATGTCCAAAATAATAGCTCTCCAGCCATGATGAGAATTGCAAAGAAAGCATTTACCCCTCTTAAGCCAAAATCAATAATAATTTTTTTTTCTTAGCTCAAAAGGACAAAACCATTCATTTCACCGTCACACCAGCAGGCCATTCCCCGAGATGAGCTGCCTCCATCAAAGGCAGCAGCACCGCAGAAACAGAATTAGCTTAACTTCGCTAGCCTCTAATCGTAGAAGGATTAGGTAACTCTATCTGTTCGAAGTGGATAAACAGTTTCAATTGCCTACCATGGTAAATGGGGTCTGTTTTAAATTTAGAAACTTTTTGTAGCCTTGAGTGGTGTCTTTCACATGACCTTGATAGTAGCAAAGTCCAGCAAGAGACCTTATCCAAGCTTTAATTTTTTCCTGTGAGATGGTACTGTTACCACTGAGAAGTGGGACGTTTTAATCAAGTGCTTTGT
>NW_028186923.1:3677417-3750275 GCF_003343005.1 Rhea americana
AAAGAAAGAAATTAAAGAGTAAGTTTGGTGGTAGGTTCCCTTGTTTATGACTGTGTTAAAACTGATGCTGAAGGCTCTA
This sequence comes from Rhea americana, assembly GCF_003343005.1. Taxonomy (NCBI): domain Eukaryota; kingdom Metazoa; phylum Chordata; class Aves; order Rheiformes; family Rheidae; genus Rhea; species Rhea americana. The sequence continues at coordinate 3,677,497 of NW_028186923.1, forward strand.
GCACCAACCTGAACCATAGCTCTGGGCTAGATGGAGGTGGAAAGTGAGGAGCRGTGGAGTTAGGGGATTGCTAGAGAAGAGGGGAGGGAGCAACATGGGAGAACCATGGCTGGAAGGCAGTTTTGATAAACTGAGGTCTTAATGGCCTTCCTTGTTCTAGCAGAGGCAATATATTTTTTGCAAGGGCAAAAGGAATGCAACCCAGTCTATTGCTTTTACCTGAAATGGGTGTTGGTCAACCCTCCRGCCCCCATATTTCAAAGTTGTCTGTAATTTGTTGATTCTGACTCCATAAAGCTTCTTCTTCTTTCTTCCCTCCTTCCTGCACTYTGCCCTCACTTAACACATCTTTGATTTCTTGTCCATTCCCCAAATCCCTGTGCCAGTGACAAGAATCTCCCTCTGCTCAGCTCATGACTACAGACGTGTTTCACAGCTCATCAAATCCCTCTCTACCGTGTCTCATTGAGAAACATTTAATTATTCTGCATTTATTACTAATATTACATGTCTCATTTTGGGTATTGTGCAAATGGATTTAAGAAACAGCCTTTCCCAAAGAAATTTCAATGTCAGCATATAAAATAAATAAAGGATGAGAGGAAGCAATGTTATTACATTCGTAATTGAGATAAGGAACTTCAGGAAACAGCTTATATCTCAGGAAGTGGATGAATACTTGTTTAAGTTCTGTTAGGTTTTGTGRACCTGCGGCATATATGTAAAACTTATTTAAGTGCTTCCTAGACTGACAGCTAAGTGAATTACCTCAGGTACKTACCAAGGGCTATGTGGCTGAGTCATGAATTTAGTTCATATCTCCGGTGACATAAACTGTATCACCTCCAAGGCCACTTTTGATTTATSATTTCTCTTCCCCTTGCTTGTATTTTAATAAACTCAGTAAATTATTCACTCTTGGTATAAGAACACTCACAAAAATTTCTGTGTTATTCCTGCTACTTTAATTTTGCTTGAAAATATAGCATCTTGAACTGAAAAAAGAAGGGGAAAAGTGAAGTCAAGAATAACATCTGTAATCACAAAACCTGCAGATTTCCCTAGTCAGAACATTATTACACAGACAATGGCTTTCAGTTTAAAAATATAAATTATAACTCCACCGGGGATCATTTTTACGGTGTGAAACTTCTCTTTGACACTGCCATGGGTTTTTATTGGGGAGTTTATAAAAGACAGTCTTAAATAAATACAGCTGGTGCAAGCTACAAGTAGGACTGGATTGTAGACGACAATATTAGCCAGATAGATGGTCTCTGAGGTTCCTTCTACACAGAGTTTGTAATCATGGAAATAGGGGTACTGTACACAAGAGGATCRGAAAGAAACTGTGATGCAAGCCAAGGAAGAAACTCTAGGATGTAGTTTAAAGTTTTCAAAGGTCAATAAAACATCATCTGGTAGGAGTCACTCTCAGCTGATGCTAGTGGATGCGTTGTAAGCTGTACRTTGCTTCTACAGAATCAGGTAGAGTTCAGACACAGGCTGGAGTGCTATTCCCTGTTTTCCTAACTGATTTCTGTTGTGAAAGGTTATTGTTTTTTTTCCGATATTTGCTTTCTGCTCCCCAGAATTGGATTTTTAATCTTGAACTCAATGCAGAATGCCAGAAATATTGAGAGTAGATGTTTTTCCRTAATGGTTTATGACATAATTTTAGTTTTGTTTCCTTATATTCTCATTTTGCTCTATTACCCGCTATTCCACATTGCAACTTGACCAAGGACAGCTGTGATGCATGATGGGAGCAAAAAGGCGTGGAAAAGATATATTCTGGCCAGACATCATGCCCTTTACAAGGGAACAGGAACATGAGGAAACAAAACTCTCAGGCATGCTTTCTAAATTGTCAGTGCTTGCTTTTTTGGCTGCAATATTTTGGACTTTGTTATTTTCCTGAAAAGTCCTCATTTTCTACAAAAACTGTACGAAAAGATACTGCCTCTCCTTGGACATCACTGATTGAATTATCCAGTGCCTCAAATATTTGTCCACCACTTTTGTCAGCAAATGCAGTAGAAATATTAGAAAATACTACAGACATGGAAGTAAAGTTTCATTAGTCAGATTCACACACCATATTCCCAGACCCATGCTCACTGTCGGACAGGAACAATAGATTGGGAAAAGCTGTGTGTCAAGATAAAAATATCTGTTAAGTCTGAATTCCAATAAACAATTTGTTAAAGTGAGCTTCTCCGGAAGCTTCCACATTCAGAAATTACTGAGGAAACAACTGAGAGAAAAGCAAAAGTCAGAAAATAAGTTGCTTACGGTATGTTCTAAAAATAAGTGAAAAAGGCAAAATCCACATAATGGTGAATTTCAACTGTGTACATTTTCAGTGTTATTCTTCTCTAACGGGTCCTTCTTTGTGCCCTAAAGATCTGAAAGCATTTTCCTRCCAAGAATCCCTAACTGCCTTGCTGCAGAGGCGCAGCTGCCTATCCCTGAGCAAGGCAGGGCTTGTGCTCAGCTTGGGGGCGATGGGGATGCTCCAGCACTAAAGACCACGAGTTGCATGAAAACCTCCCCAGCCTTCAGCAATCTGAAGTTGACTGGTTGAGTGACCAGTTGAGCTTTTGGTTTTCCTCCGGCCTGTTTGCCATAAGGATGCAGATGCAGGAAGGGAGCCTAGGAGTGAGGGCTCCRTCACCTTGCATGATGCTCTATTGAACGTGTATTTCCTTGTCCAAYATGCTGCCGGCATCAGCCCATTTGAAATCGGTCGTCCCCATAATACAGTTCCCTGAGACATATACGCAAGTGGAGTCTGTTTGCTAAAGGAATAAATACCCATTAGTATCCCTATCAGCCCTTGGTACCACGAATCCTCCACCGGCAAGTCCTTGCCTGAAGCTTCAACATTCATACTCTGTAGATAAATAATTTACTCCCAAGCTCCTATCCCCCAACCCGCACTTTTGGCATCATATTGTATTTCATACCATGCTTGCCACAAGCCTTACGAGAGTTTCCGAGTGAGTGTGTGTCAAGGCTTAGAGAGGAGCGCTGAATTTTCTAGTACTAAAGGGCCCATTTCGTGTTATTTATGGCCTCACTAGTGTCGAAGCAGAGACCTATAAATCGTAAACGTAGGCGCACTAATTCTAGCAACAGCAAGTTTTAGTCACATGTAATTAAAACATCCCAAAGTCTTTCAGCAGTAATGTATTTCCAAATGACACCACTGGGACGGGGGAAGTAGGAAGCAGAGGAATCAGCAGTATTTCAAAGCCGTGGCCATTGTTAGCTTTTGGGGGCTCTCTGCAGCGCTGGCTGTGTTGCCAAGTCTGCAGGTTTCTTGGTGTTTTTTTTTTTAACTATTATATATTTTAATGGCAGTGTCATTGATTTCCAGAAAYGGCAGGAACGTTCGCTGCTCTAGGATGTCATCATGAACTTCAGGGGCTGAGGCCACAGACCAAGTTAAAATATGATAGAAGCTGAACTCTGTGATGGATTAGATAAGCTACAGAGGAGAAAATACTCCCCTTTCCCACACTTTCATCCCCAACAGTGAGCTAAAACTGGGGCCTGAGCCTTTTATGAGGTTAGAGAAAGTTTGGGCCCTTTTGCTTTTRCTGAGATTTCTCATAGGAGCTTAGCAGCAATCGTTTTCTTACAGTCGGAAGAAGTGGAGAAAGGCAATGGCATGTTTTCCAACACATGTGAGGAATATGTTGTACCTGGCGCACGACTGACCCGTGAAATTCAAGCTGTCGTTGCTGCCAGTAGGCTAGAAAGCGTACAGCAGAGCTCACCACCCCTGTGCCGCTCACGGCCACGGGAAATGAGAAAAATAAGCTGAAGCCACAAGTGACAGCAACGTGTTATCGTGCGCAACACACTGACTGTTTGCTCAGTATTTCTACCCAGCAGACAGCAAAAGTTTACGTTTTACGCGGACCGTGGGAGCATTTACTGCTGGATCGGAGARAGCGCTCTCGATTCGGAGGCAAACCCCCCGGACCCAAAGGGGCTGGGAGGCCAGGCCAGCCCTTTCTTCTCTCAGGAAAGACGTTAATCTTCCACCTTCCAGGACACAAGGCAGTCCACGACTACCTGTGATTTGCAAGCTTCCCCCGTGGGCAGACGATCGCATGGCAGTCCATCGCCGTTTCGTCGGAGCATYTGTTAACAGCTGTTTGCAGAAGCGGAGCGCTGCCCGGATGGACCATCAGATTGATCCAGTATGACAACTCCCGTGCTCATTTCCAGCCTGGATCCTCAGGCTAATGCTGGTGCTGGCTACTGATCAGCGGAGTGAGCTGCGCGCTGCGAAACCTCGGGGCAAGCCTTGTCCCGGGATCAGCACCGTCCCGCTTGCAGCGCAGACCTGTGCTGGACGGGGCAGCGCGTGCAGGGCAATCCCGCCCTGTGCAGAGCCTGGGCTTGCAAATGCTCTCATCTGCCTATCAGGATGCTTTCTGAGGGACAGGTTGCTCGGTTTACATCTAACTTTCTGCTGTCGCCTAGTTTTAATGAGAAAAGCAGAGGCAGTAAGTTAAGGAAACAAAATATAAATAATGACAGGGAGGATGAAGGGAAAGCATTATTTTTGTGGCCAAAGTCACCGGTGTGCAGATTTCTGTGCTGATTTGTTTCCTGTTTTCCTTCTTTTTCCTTCAAGTGCACTTTTACTTAACCAGTCCCACCCTTTCTTATCAGCTGGAGATGAGTAGTGTAGTGTGAATAGTTAGAATGGATTTCACTAAATTCAGTTTTGAATTCACTAAATTTCAGCAGCTATCTTGCTTTATGAAGACTGTCCTAAACTCAGTCATACTGGATCAGTCTAATGGTCCACATATCTCTTTGGAGTGCAGAGGGGATCTTCTGGGGTGGGAGACGCTGCTGGGAATGAAGGGGCTGCAAAGTTCTGTTGAGGAGATCACCCCATAGGATGAGCTGAGGTCTCTGGTGTGGGGCAGGCCAAGTGTGATCGGGACAGTGTGATGGGTCAGATTGGAGGGAAGTAGTGCAGAGACAGACACTGGAGGAGAAAGGCAGCCTTATGGTCATTACTGACAATAATGAGAAGAAGCATCACTGAAATCTTGCTGAAGGAGCCAAAGCTAGCATAGATGGAAAGGTGCTTGTATAAGCTTGTATATCTTTGTGATTAGTTGTGGCACTTAGGGTACTCTCTGCTTCTAAATCCTCTCAGATGATTTTACAAGGATTGCCTTTTGTGTGTGAGATGACGCTGAGACATCTTTGAATGAAATTTTATAGGGCAGGAGCAGAGGTGAGGAAGAAGATGGCTGGAGCTCCCGAGCTCAGAGGCTATGGCTGGGATGGATGCAAGTGTTCAGTGAAGGGCTGTGTRGATAATGCATTTTCTTAAATTCCTATAGAACTGAGTTTTTTCTGAAGTATGTCTGATATTTCAGTGCCATCCATTTTGTCCTGACAGGAAGATCACATCAGTGTGTTTCAGCTATTTTACTTTTCCATTGGATGCAATGTCATCAACTCTGATTTCTACGTATATTTGGGAAATGATGCCCCTTTCTGTGTATGAGGTCTTTGAGCTTTTTATCTATCACAGATTTATCCGGAAATTTTGAGGTCATCCTTTCTTATGTCATTAAGGTCAGGAAATAAATCACAGCTCCATTTAGATTTCAATTTCCTTTGCTGCTCTATGTATTCAAGTGCCTGTTTACAGGAATGTTGCCAAGGTCGTCTTCATAGTCAGCATTTTATCCTTTGGTGTTGATGCTGGTGAAGCATCAGAGTTACATTTCTCACTTCTAAACCCATTGAAATACAGTGCCAGCTTACAAACCTGCTAAGAGAAATYTGAGATCCAAAGAGTAGGATTCCTCTGGCCTAAGTTTAGTCATGTAAAATTTAGATGTTGCAATGTTTTAGGGTATCTTGTCCCCTTTTATAGGTAACAAAGAGGCATCTTCTGGTTAATYGTATTATTTATCTTGGACAGCTATTCCATGTGGTCTCAGTGGTTCTCTGGAGAGTGTTTCTTTACAGTGACTTCAAGAAGAGATTAGCTACTTCAGATTAGTCACCATCTTTTAAATTAAGATGGTTAAAATTAAGGTGACATTAAAAATTTATTGATGMAGAAAGTATTTTTGTTCTGTTTGCAAGGTACAGTAGACAATGATATCAGATAGATCTCCCTGCAAATAGAATATTTTTGCGGGTATCTCAGCTTTTAAGATTCTTTAATTATAATTTTCATTGCTAAGTTCTTGGGTCTTCTTAGGAAGGAAAATAGAAACTTGTTCATCTCTTGATTACTAACATTGCTGGAAAGTATGAATTTTATTTCATGAAAAAAATGTTGTGTTTCAGAAATTTTTAACAATTATACCTCAGAATGAAGAGGACAGATTTCCAAATTTGTTGTAACAGTAATGGCAGCAATRGATACAAGAAGAGCTCAGAATACCTAACAGCTCGCTCCTAGCCCTGAAATCTAGGAAACTTGGGTTCAACTCCATGTGGTAAATCAGGTAGATTTTTTCCCTGGGAGAAATCTTGYGGATGAAGCTTTCACTCAAATAGATGCATTTTCCACAAACAAAAAACAACTGAAATGTTCTACTGAAAAATTAATCACTAACTCTGTCTTGTGACCTTGGCTAGTTTTCAAGATGACTTTTGGGGCCTGGGACTGTATTTTGCTTGCTTGGTAGGGGTGGATTGAGCACCYGATTGCCAGAGCTGGTTGTCCACAGATTCTGCCAAGGAACAAGTGATGGAGCAGGAGKGGGGTGGCATCGAGGCACAAGTCAGAATTTTTCAGCCTGAACCTATCTTTATCATTTATTGTTCTTTATTGTTATTTAATGTTCTGTAGTCTTGACTATAACTGCCTATCATTTATATGCAGAATTAAAGTCTATGTTAAGCAAACCTTTATCACATGCTTATAGTCATTTGCTGATTGCAAGCTTTTGCTTGTTTTTCTGCAGTGAAAAAATGTGTGCCCTGCTCCAGGACGCATTGCTCCCAGAGATGTGCTGATCGGTGTGTCTCGGCGCTCCGTTTCTCAGTGTCCTTGCTGTAAGGCTTGGAACTCAGGGTGGCAGATGTCTGCTGCTGAGTGCTTGGCTTTTATTTTTTTTCCCCCACTTTGTGCTTCATCACTCGATATTTTTAGTTGCTAAATGTTGCAGAGACAGCTTTTTCAATTAGAAAAGTGACAAACTCTGCAAAATGAATTCCAGCACTTCGAGAACATCAGCATCAATCTCCAATACTTGCTCACTGACATTGCAGGATGGGCTTGTTTTTCCCAGACTGAATGCTCTGACCTATTTGTCTCCAAAAGAAATAAACAAAACAAAACACCGACCAAGAACATTCCCATCTAATGACATTTAGGAAAAGGCACACATCCAAATCCATTCCCATGTCCGGCATCAATGGATTTGAATCACAGTTAGGGTGTGGTAGTAGAGAAGTGAAGAGACTTTGCTAAGGATACAGACTTTTTATTGAAGACTGCCAACCCAATTTTAACTGAGTTTGTAGTTATGGAGTCAGAAGTGCCCAGGTATGACACATGTCTATCACTTTCTGCAAAACCCTGCATGCCTTATGCATGCTTGTTTAATGTCTAGGCATCAGACAGACCTTCTATTTTGGATGTCTTCTCACATTAAATTAAATGGCTAGTGTTGGCCTTAATTTAAGGAATAGCTTTGCCTAAATGATGGAACTTATACATGAAATCTAAGCATGCAAATAAACACCCTAATTTCAGATACTGCTTTAAATGCCARTGAAAAGTGCTCTCAAAATTTAGGTTATTTAGTTTTCCATTTAATATGGAGCCATATTCTATTTTGATATTCTATTTTAAATATGAATGGCCTTATAGACTCTCATAAAAATCAAAGCAGTGGCAAACTAGAATTATATACCCGGGTTCCTATTTATTATTTGAACCATGGTGACTTTAAGAAGATCCAGCCATCTAGTTTATCTAGGAAAAAGTTAAGAGGTGCCTGTACTGGAGGAGTTGCTTGATAGTGTAATCTTTAATCTAGCTCATTCTTTAAGCCAGATCAGAAGCTGAAATTAGGCAAATTTAGGTTAGGAAGAAAAAAGGACAAATCTGTAGCCATGAAAGCTGGAAAAATCTTTAGATCCAGAAGGGAGATACTATTGTTGAGGTAAAAGTTGTGGGCTTGATGCAAGAATCCTTGAAAGGAGTTGCACCAGTCTGTTATAGAGAAGTCAAATTAGATGATCGTACTGGTCCTGTCTAACCCCAGGCTCTGTATCTATTACTTTTTAACTGATATTGAGAATGATATTCTTAGGTGCTGTCTATCTGCAGTATTGGAAAGTAGTGTGGGGAATGTACTCCCAGATGASGCACAGGTTGGAAAGCAAAGCACTACAAAGGTATTATCGATAGGGAATCTCTTAGCAAGCCTGACACAAGAGAACCTCTCGGGAGTTTGAGCCAAAACTGTGATGTTTGGTAGCCTTTGCCTGAAATCAGCCTAACCCAACAATTTTCCCTTTGGTTTGGGGTTTGCTTGCAGCAAAGTGTTGTCTTCAAGATATGTATTTCAGAGAGTACAAGCTGGTGGCCCTATATGTGGTCTTATGCCTGTAGGACTCTCAGGATCCATTTGTTGACCCTTGCTGGACTGTTTCTGGAAGTTGATTTAAGACCAGGGCATCATAGCTAGATGCTCCAAGAGAAATGCCTGGGATTCAGCGCCAGACAGAGAAGAAAATGAAACAGCAGAGCAACTTCTCTCAACACCCCTGTGAAACAAAATTGCTGAGCTTCATATGTCCCCAGATGGGCAGCTCTGATATAGATAACAGATGCTGATGTGGTTGCTGTAGCTGGAAGCCAGTAGATTTTGAACTCTAACTCCATAAAATTGTTTTAAAAAAGTGAGCAGGTGACCCAGATCACACTCCTGAAGGATTATTAGGATCTGGGAAGCAATTCAAAACTACTTTCCTCAGGCCAATCTCCAGCATTGCCAGGTTTTCAAAATAATTCCTGATACAAGAAATCAGTGATACAAGGGATAAATTGCTGCCAGCAGGGAACACACAAACACAGACAACCTCTCCTCTTGATGGAGTTTCTCAGAATTTAGAACCTTTGTTTGTTTGTTTGTTTGTTTTGTTATTTAGCAATAAGCCCTGATGCTAATGGGGTCCTTACAGCTGTTTCTTATACCAGATGTTCTGAATGGGAAAATGTTGGGAGGTTTAAATTCTGCTCTCCAAAACAAATGCTTTGGTCAGTTGTCTCTCCAACATGCCCTCACTCATGCTGCTGTGGTGGCATCCTCTGAGACAGCTGCAGGAACCCAAGGAAACTGCTCACCCTCTGTAATCTAAAGTGGAGATAGAGTGCCCTTAGGGTAGAGAAAAGAACAGAATTAGTTTATTAAGTATTTAGAGGACTCTTTATTGAGATAAATGCACCCCGACAGATCTTCTGAGTCTTTCTGTTTCTTTCCCGGACTAAGAAAACAGGCTGTGCTGCCAAAGTCATGACTTTTAACTAGTCAGGAGAGACACCAGACCACAAGCGTCTTCTTACACAACAGTGACTTTTGGGCACTGATGTCCTTGCCCTCTGGGAATTGTTTCTAGTTTGAAGTACTGCTGGAACAGATGAGCGTAATGATTAGTTACAAAAATTAGCTGGTCTTATAATTCCTAGGCCTATGATGTGTCCGGATGGACTGTTCCTGATAAGTCAGTCACATAGTGAGTATGTCGTTTGAATGAAAGACAAAAGAACATTATATACCAGTCTGATGAAGCTGTGTCTGATGACCTTGCCTTGGATGGGAGCCTTTCACGACAGCAGCGCTGGGCTACTGCCACACAGACCTGGCACTGTGATCATGGGGAGCCAGCCAGAAACTTAAAAGCCCCAAATCAATAGAGGAACAACTAGCTACCTAAAGAATAAACTCCCCTCTCTCCATCTTGAGGTTGGATCTAGCACACTCGTTAGWGAAAACTTCCATTTCAGCCTCCAGCTTCCGTTGCCTCATTCCCCAGGCAAGGCTGTGTGTTACTTAGGGCTCTGCAACTCCAATGTAAYCATATTAGATGAGAAGAACTCCACTCTCTTCATCTTACATGTAACAGGAATCCTGGTACAGATGGGGGAGAAACAAATAGGTTCTTCAGAGGTGATAAGTTGGATAAAATTGGAATACCTCCACAAAATACTGATGTGTATACCAAGTAATTCTAATAAAAATATTTCTGTTGCCCCCTTCTTCAGAGCACTCTAATTTTCARTAGAAAGGAGGTGAATATCTTCTGAAAATCAGGCACCATTTAAATGTTTCAGGCTGAGCACACAGGAAAGGAGGCCATCAACCACCATTAAGATGCCTGGACTTCTCTATTCTCAGAGTGTGGCTTATGTGACAGTAGAGGAGCAAAAACAGCTATTTCTTTTTCTCTGTATACTTCTCTTACTTAGGGGAACATATTTTTTGCATGCTGGGAATACCACTGTCATGGTCCRCCCAAGAGAGGATTCTCACCAAGTTCAGTTCTTACATCTAGATAAACCTAAATTAAAATTCTATGAAATACACAAATTACTGAATTAAATCTCAATGAACCCAAGTCAGTCTTTGACAACATAAGAATTACCAAAAATAGAACTCGACCTCTAAAAGAGGGAAAAAACATGAAAACTTGATCTATCTGATATTTGGAATAAAACACTTGTCAGCAAAAAGAGAGAGACTTCCTTAGCTCTGAATTTGAAAAAGCAAATTCTCTTCTGGTATTGGCTGTCTGAAAACTAGACGTTTATACACAAGATTCAGCTTACACAGTAAGATGCCTAAATGGAGGAATCACYTGTATATGTCTCTACTCCCATTGCAGTTGGTGGCCATTTGGTGAATACAGTGAATGGTGAGAGAGGACAATTCTGCTCATCCTAGACAAACAGCTACGCTTGGTCTGCTGGATTACCCTTCGGGCTTCACTGATGAAATTAAGGTCTCCATTGACTGTAAGGGGAGTGTAGACATCCAATTCATGTGCTGGCACCTACATGCACACACCTAAATGTTGGTGTGAGCTGAATCCTGCCTAGGGAGACGACCCACCTCCCCATGYGTCCCTTTGGGGGACAGCTCTAAGCTGCCCCGGGCCACTCAAAGTTTCTTCTCTCTCTCGTGTCTTCGAAGGAAGCCTTGATGTCTAATGTAGATTAGACATCTAATTTCTAGAAGTTTAAAGATAGGTGAGCATGCCAAAAGAAATCGCTGCAGTCCTGACCTGCACRGTCTGTCTCCATTTATATATGATCCAACTGCAGCTGGAAAACTGCATTTGATTAATAGCTCTGTATTGCCAGCAAGTTGTTGAGAAGCAAGATTACTTCACTCTCCTCTGATCAGAAGGCTGTAGGCATGGATTTTTAGGGAAAATTAAAAGAATCATATCTATATGCATACAGTGGAAGAGGCAATTAAAGGGAGTTACGAAAARCCAAACTTAAAGAGATTGTTAACATTGAAGGCGAGCAGCAATTATTTGGCGTGATACCCAGGGTAAAGCTAGCAGCAGGAGGATTCAATTAAGACAGAGAAAATGTGAAACTTGGGCAGCTCTTACAAGAAAATTTTCTGACAAAGAGACCTATGGGGGCATGGAATAATTTGAAATTACCCCCAAAGCCAGATTTTAAGTCAGGCAAAATAGAACATTAGCAAATATTCTGGAGATAACTCTCACATGAGCAAGAAAATGGCCTGGATGGTCTAAAAAATTTCTCCTCTTTCTACATTCTGTGATTTTATATTCTGCTTCCCAAGGCATGATGGCTTCTATAGTCTAATCTCCTTTCATAATGCCTAGGATATTGTGGTTCATTTATTTTTAGTGGATCAGTCACCACTTTTCCACATTATGCAGTCGCAATACCAGTCTACCTTGACTTAGTGTGACCTCCAAACCAGACCTAGCTGAGGTGCAGGGTGAAATGATACCCTGAGTATATGCAGACGGGGCACTACATGCAATACTCTCTTCACTAGTATTTAATCATCAGGGAGCAAAAGCTGTTGACATGCTGTGCACTTGCCGAGGGTTTGCCTTCCAAAAAGGAGAAGCTATTCATATGTCTGTTGGGCTAGTGGGCACCTGGGATGCTTGAAAGTGGCTGTGTCAGCAGAACCTCTCTAATGAGAAATTGGTTAAGATGTTCTTAGGGAATGAGAAAAACCAGGCCATAGAGATTTAGGAGAAATACAGTTGTTAACAATGAGATTTTTCTGCAGAGAAGTGGCAGTACAGATGAAGGACTTTCTAGTGTACTCTTTTTAACACTATCTGGAATGAAGAAGTGTGGACCACACATCTGGAATATATATTTATATTTTGGATCACTAATAAATTTACCCAGAAACAGAGTTCTAGTGAGACAAAAACTATTCATGAATCCAGGTTCAATACAGAAAAAATATTTTTCTCCCTCCAAAAAGATACCATTTCTTGAAAGCATTTCACATTGATTTTTCCAAATGAAATGTTTCAGTTCAAGAAATGTCAAAACATTTCATGTATTTTTTTTTTTAAGAATTATTTTGGCTTTTGCTTCAAAACAGCATATTATTCATTTAGGAATTGACCAGAACAAAAAGGGAAAAAAAGGTTAAATAAAAAACTCCTAAATATTCTTAGGGCATAATAAAATTATTATTATTATGCCTTTTTTTTTTTTTTTTATGCCTAGCAGAAAATCCTGAATATTTCTTCTTTCAGCTCTACTCAAGTGGATTTTCTCCTGGGTTTCGTTTTGGTCACAGAATAGGAAAAAAAAAAAAAAAAGTCCAGCTCCACTGTGGAATGTATTGCAGGGAACAACCATGCACTAGTTGGGGAAGATGACACTGCGCCTCCCTCATATCTCTATGACTAACTTTCAGACATCCAAATTGCCTCCTAACATATGGAAGATGTATGGACAGGATTTTTTGTACAAGCCAGACTGCAGCAGATGGGCGACAAATACAGCATTCTGCCTTTGATTTAGCAAAAATAATCTCCTTCACATTCACAGAGACTACATGGCTTTTCCAAGAAGTTTCCATGCAGGCTTACTCCTCTAAGGGCTCTGGTTATAGTTCAGATATTTTATATCTCCATTGTGTCAGTTTTTGTTCTGATAGGGAGAATCTTGTGTGTTTGATCCTTGTTTCCTCTCCCTAGGACAACCTTATGGCATTTCATGCATTTTCAGGGCAGTACYAGAGTCTTAAAGCCAGAGAAAAGCCATGGCTCAGCACGGTCTTGTCTGAGAGCACATTGCCTGGGCAAGCGGACACCCAAGAGAGCCTTGAAAGCCCAAATTGCTTTGGGCTCATCCYCATACATGGAGCAGAGATTCTGCTTGTTGGACCTACCATGATGGATAGTTGGCTACTGACCCCAAGCACTTATCCTGATGGGCTCCAGCTCTCAAGATGACCCTAYACTTCAGCTTCTTACTCAGCAAATGAACCAGCACACCCAGGAATGCKCCCGTCCTATGACTGGACCGTTCACACAGACCTGTGCATCAGTCATGTAATAGTAACACGCTGACATGTGGCTGTCATCCAGGATGTGACCCAGTGTGTGGAGTTTCACACACACACAGGCATGAGAGGCACAGAGTCCTGCCAGCCACATCTCTCTAAGGAGTCATATGCTCGCAGACCCTGCAATTCAGTTGCAAATGGCTACAGGATGTGTATAAGCTAAGGGCAAGTCAACCCTTTCAAGCTCGGGTTACATGAGATTGTTCCAAATCCCAATTTCATGGCAAGATTTGCTCTCTCTTTACTCAGGCTGTTCTCACACCCAAGTGCCCATATAAATGCTTTTCAGGATGGGTGGAAAAAAATATGTATAAAAATGTTATACGAGGGCAGAGCAAACCCAGAATGCAAAGGCAGAGCAAACCTGTCGTGCAAGGGGAGGGCAGTCACGCAGGCTGAACCTAGGCCAGCAGTGGGAGCTACGAGGGTCATTGGGAAGACTGGGCAGCTTCTGTCCTTTTGATGTCTGGCATGGAGTGATGTAGGCAGAGTTGGGCAGACCAGACATTACATATATAAAACAATCATTATCTTCTCTGATGCTTATGTGTTTTATAGGTCTACTCCCTCTCACACTACTAAACTACTCTATTAAGGCTTATTGGTGCAACTGTAAACATCCCTCTGCAGAGCAAGAACATTCAGCCTCAACCCTGCTTCTTGAGGAGTCACACTAGGCCCCTCCTAAGGATGGTGAGCTTTTTGTTTGTTTAATTATCTATCTCTGCTATCCTATGCTGATGGAGTGAGCATGGTGGGCTGCAGCTYGGCTCTGTACACCAGGTGGCCTCAGTGGTATATGCTTCAGTTCTGATCTCAAGGTGCAATTGTCACTCATGCTGATACCATTTTTGTTTACAGTGATCTGAGCATGCTTACAGTACAGTGAAATGGAGCCAAGAATCATGCAACAGGAGAAAAAATTAAAGATAAAACACATGCGTGAACAGAATTGATATTGCAAGGCATCTGTTAAACACACATAATCTATTGCCCATTTACATGAAACAGCTCTGCAGACAATGAATACCGTTGCACTGTAGCTACCTGGAGGGAAAGTGAGTTGTTATCCTCCTGTCTTAGAATAAAGTCCCTAAAAAATGAAAATCTTTGCTGCAGTCAAGCAATTTTGCATGTTGACACATGGCAATTTACTCATTAAAGAAGAGGTGCAAGAACTGACAGGTGATCAAGAAACTGGCTACATGGGTAACTGCAGCAGGTCTCAGTAAAAGAGTAATATTAGCATGAAGGGAAGTTACTAGTGGAATTTCTTGGGAGTTAATCATGCCACTAAGCTGATTTAATGTATACACACACACAAAATGGGGAGACACAGGTGAAATCTGCTGGAGACATGAAGTTAGAGGACAATATCAATGCAATGGGCAATTATGATTTGCAGAAAGGTTCACGAGTTGTAGAAATGTGGCAAGACTCAATAGTACAAAATGTAGGTTGTTCACGAATGGTGGCAGTCATCTAACTAAGTGTTTATATCTATGGAAGAGTTATGCAGCATGAGTTCTGCTTATTCTTAACAGAGAAAAAAAGCACTTTAAAGGTGCTGTCCATGTCAGCTTGATATACTGTCTAACATAGGGCTAAAGAATTGTACCCAAAAAGTAGCTATCACTCAGTCCTGATTATAAGGACACCATAAGGAGTCCAGGTCGATTGCAGATGCCTGAACTGTACTCATCTAGTTACAGGCAAATGAATCCTACTCAGTGTTAGAATTGAATTGTTAGATTTGTGATATTAGGGCATAGAGGCCTCTGATGTGTTACTACACAGGGAGGAAAAAACAACAAAGAAACAAAAGAGGAAACTGATCCTGCAATACCTCATTCAATGCATTTCATTTATTTAAAGTCCTGATATGAGGCAAAAATGAATGGTATCTGGATTTCCACCTGGGGTAGGTGCAAAAACTGGCTATGAGGATAGTCAGGGAGCAGCTGTCATTTCAGTGAAAACTGAGGGAGTTTGGCCAGCTGGCCACATGGAGGGCTTGCTAGCTCAACACTGAACTCCAAATGAACCAGTAGATGTGATAARTATAGAGCCTGTTTGGAAATCCTTAGGGGAGTGCAACAGCCCAGACAACTTCGCTGCCACAAGCTGTTGGCTGCTGACTGCTCGGCTGGAGCGACTTGCAGGAGTGGGGTGGGAACGAAGGGAAAGCAAGTAAGGCAGGGTGTGGGTCTGAAAACGGGCACACCCTTTTCTGCAGAGTGCAGCTCCCATTGTGCTCATTGCAGTTTCCCTCTAAATTCCCATTTATGGCTCAACATTGTTCTCATTTCCCTGGCAAGACCAAGGTCTCCTTAAGAAGATTAGCCCTCAGGTTGTGTCTCATCCCTGATATCGTCCCTCCTTTCTGCAGGCATTATTCACGCTAGTGCTGCTGTTGACACTCTTCTTGCAGGCTGTTTCCCCAGATGCCTCGTGAGGTGCATTGCATCTTAGTGCTGCTGCTCCTCCTGCGACGCCGAGAGTGAGCAGACCAGGCATTGCCCCGACTCCAAGAGCTTCCCACTCCCTGTAGGCTATGTCATGGGTTATGAATAAAACTTCCAATTCCTTGCTCCCTGTAGGTGAATTAATCCAACCAAGCCTGGGTCAGGCGGCAATGCCACATCCCATAGCTTGGCTTTTCTCCTCCTTTTCTTGTTCTTTCCTTCTTTATTCTTCTACAAATGGGAGAGCAACCTAAATRCTGAGTGATCAGAGAAGCCATCAGGACTGCAGCTGCTGGCCAGGACAGAGGGATATGCAACTGAAGAGACAGAACAGAAATCACACAAGGTCTGAAAGATGAAGGAAACGAGGAATTTAAAGGATAAACCTTGAGAACTAAGCCACCAGCCAAAAGAGATTAACTACTTCAGGTGSGAAACAAGACAGGGTTATCATAATACCTGATATAGCCTATTAAAGCAAGGTGAAATCTCTCCTTTTAGGAACTCATTAGTGGCCAAATAAGTTGCTTAAAAAAACAGATGCGTGTTCCTAGTTTTGAGAAGGAAAGACTCACTTGTCCAGTCTGCTAGAGCTCTTTCCAGGTTACCTAAATGGTGATGKGGTGGGAGAGCAGATAGACTGCCCAGGACTTCCCTTGGTGGCAGTGAGCTGCGACTGGGAGTGACAAACCCAAAAGAAAGAGCAAGATGAGTGGTTGGTTTTCAGTGGGACAAATGATTCAAAGCAGGCTTGGCAAGACACTACTTTAAAATGTCTTCTCTGAAGGCAGAGGATTGTGGGACAGGAAAGAGGCACAGTTTGAAGATGACAAAGTTGCTTGGGGAGGCTGTGAGGCACCCTGGTGTGTTTGAGATGCAGAACTAGAGCAGAGACCGCAACGAAGGCCTGATAAGGACAAGATGAGTCAGATATTGGGCAACAGGGACAAAGTAGACTCAGAAACATTTTTTTTTTGTTATTGTAAACAAATTGCAAACAAGGGATTCTGCTTTTTCCTCCCACAGTGCTTAACTGATCTCTGGAWCTCACTGCTATAAAGTATTACTGGGCATGTAATTTAGCAGGAAGAAGATATAGTTGGGAATACTCTCAGTTATCTCACAGAGGATAGAAACATAATAGAAATATATTGTAATGTAAACTCATACTTTAGAGTATACAGTCATTAGCTGCTGACAGGCTTATATGGCAAAATTAGTCCATAGTTGCTCAAGAGGGATTCTTGTATCTTCCTCAGAGGAACTTTTACAGGAAGGATACTGGATTAAAAGTACTGCTAATCTGATCTTGCTCCAGTATTCCTATATCTTAGTAAATCTTTTCCATTTCTGACTTGTAGGCTATGAAAAACAGTTCATTTCTCCTGATATTCTGTGAATTTCAATAAGAACAGAAGTTTAATTACTATGAATAACATTCTTGGGGAAAAAAAAAGGTGATCCAAGTGAAAGCATAAAGCYATAACAGATTGGCTGTTTTGCAGGCTGGCCTACCTGCACATATTTAATGTAAGTGTGGCAGGTGACAGTCCATGAATCTCTCTTACAAATACACTGCCTTAGTTATATGATCCCTAAGAATTTCTCTGCTATTTGGCCATGTAGCATATGTCCAAACGTACAGAAGAAAGAACTGTACTTCTCTCCCATTTTTTAATTTTGGAAGTCTATCTGTAAAGACTGTATATCCCAGCATGCAATGCAATGCTAAGAAAACTGAATTAGACTCCCTCATATCTCAAGATTTGTAGGCATCCAACWCCACTGAGGGTGTTAAAAGCCTATTAGGTGCTGTCAAGAAGCTCTTAGGTACCTTGGGCTTCTAGGTGCCTCAGATGCTACATCTCCACAATAAAGATGAAGAAGAGACTGCGTTTGATTAACCTTTGTGCTTCTTATGGCTTAAGGAAAGAAAGTAAGCTCTTGAGACCTCAGCTGGTATCTTTGACTAGAGGTCCTAAATTCTGTGGCTGTACCAATAAATAGTGATAGTAAAATGCCTGAAGAGGAGAAGAAGAAATATTCTTCAGGATGTTAAGAACATATCATGGAATTCTCCATCCTCTGATAAACATATCTATAAACAAGTGATTAAATTGAAATACTTTTGGTTCAAAAGCAGCTAATCCGCAAAGAAATTTCTCCCTTGTTCCTTCCATTGCCTTCACAACRTTATTTTCATTTCTCTCTAGATTTGTTTGCTTGTTAGTCTGTGGCCTCCCTCTAAGGATATAACTGCAGATAGATGAATTATTTGATTTTATTAAATATTATTTTTGGCTTTTTTGTGATTTTTGTATTGTTTTAATGATTATTCCTCCTGGTGTTATTTCAGTTTTCAATTACAACTTGTGTGTGTATGTGTCTAGTACACTATCRTTTTGTAAATGGATGTATGCAGTTATTGTTATTTGATTCCCCAAATAAACCCAAATGCATGCGTTGAAATAATSTGTTACATTTCTTGTGCGCCCCTGAGCTGGATGCCTTCCAGTTTGGCATCTACTGCTGCTCTGGAGGTGGGCATCTTTCTATCATTCCCCCTGGAGTGAACAGAGATGCTCCAGTCTATTTTCTCTACAGACCTGGCTGAGTTCTGTGAGCAATGGTGGCCAAAGTAGTACATCTAAGTGTGTATTTAGCCATCTAGATAAATGATTGTTTTTTTAAAAGCACTGAACTCTCAGCAGGTCCCACAGGCTTCAGAGAGTGTTTTCTTCCATAATGTCAGGCCATTATGAAGGGGATTTTTCAAAAGCAACCCTTGTCGGCCTATCTCTGCTCCCACTGAAGCCAATGTCTACTTGAGAGTTATCTTCTCAGAAAGGAGAATTAAGGCGCGATCGGTCCTTTAGCCAGTTTTTGGAGTCCCATAATTTTCAGGCTTTAGCAAGAAAACACAACTGAAGTCCCTAATGGTGGGACTGTGCACTTCAGCAGGTTTAGGTGGGTCATCTAGTTCTCCTTTATGCCAAAGAAGAAAGCTAATCCTCTTTCAGCTGTGATTCATCCCACATATTACAGACATCTATCTTAGGAGAAGATGAATCATTTCCTGGAGGTGCTTCTCTCCCTCTCTCTCCATTTAGGAAACCTAGAAAAAAGCTTAAGAAAGACTATCAGTTGTAGATAGCTAAAACGGAAGAGATGAATCCCATTGTGCACTGAGAATCACTGACTGCTAATTCACTGTTTTCAAAGTTTTAAATGCTGTCAGAATTTCTGTTTTGACAGCAAAATGCTTTTTTGTTTAGGTTTTTCCACCTTTAGCTAATTACTGTCATTTAACCTGGAAAAAAAGCTATTAAACTGGCCCACTGGTAGCTGTATGGACATCTGCAATGGGATTCAGTTGCTTAAAAACAGGCACCTAGTGTTGTTTCAGGCACTGAGGGGTTTCATGTGTGGTCGCCAGATGCCAGAACAAGTCAGGTCTCCCACAAGGCTGACTTCATSTCTGCCAGCCCCATACGGATAACTCGAATGTGAGCCCATACCTGAATCAAGCCTCTGGTTAAAGGTCTTCAAAGAAAAGGAAGCAGAAGCCAGCGAGGTGACAAGTCCTGCCTGGAGCTGCGTGCCCATCTGCCGTGGAGCTGTGATCGGATGTTTCCACCCTGTTTCTGTTTCATGTTTTTGCCCCCTGTCAGTGCTACCTCTCTGCGCTCTACTGTGAGGGCCATTCAGTAAAATGAGGTTGTACTTTCTGCTCAAAGATTCAAAAAAGCAAAGCCCACATGGTTATAGAGCACTAATATTTAGTCAGTGGGAAGAGGGGTGAGAATTAGAGCAAGCCGTTCCAGGWGCAGGTCCTCAGGGCTTACTGCGCTGAAGGGACCTGGGCTAGCTCCCACTGTGGGGTACATCTGGCTTGCACAGCTCCTGCCGTGCAAAGGCAGTGGCTCAGGTCCCGCAAGCAGAGTCACATGGTGGCCAGGGCACAGCAGCATGCTAATTAGCCTGGCCTTTCAGTGGGATTAATTATCACGGAGCTGATACAGCAGAAATGCTTTTGGCTGCAGYACTAGCTTGGTTGGGACTTCTATGTGCTGCTGTATTATATATTGCAGTCAAGGCCAGAGTCAGTGAGGAAAACATTCGGATGGTGATTACATAACTGYGTGCATTGACTAAAGCAGCTGAACAACTGGAAGTGAATATGAAAAGCACATGTAGCAGCTTGCCGAAGATAAACTACGCAACTCTGGGAAACTCTTCTTGGTTTTGTGATTTGTGGTTTTATAGCGCTCTGTGGGATATAATAATGTCTCCTAAGTACTGAAGAATCCCCTAGAATGATTTAAGCTCAGTGCCTYTTTATATCAAAGTACAACACAGCATCTAAAGGTTATCAAGCCTCAATACAAAATCAAATAGTACCTTTAAGATAACTCCCTATTACCTGGCTAGCTATTGACAAAGTTGAAGTCATCTTCTCATCACCACCTGCCTGAGCACAGAAATGTTTCAGAATTRGAGGTACAGAAACACTAAAAAGGTTTAAGTTTAATGCAGGGTCCTATGAACAGTTGATAAAAGAGGTAATTTATCTAACACCAACATTGATTGTTCTTCAGCTACAAAATGTAGTAATTCTAAGTAAGCATTCTGGTATTGCTCAGTGTCACAAAGCTATCTGACATGATGAGCTGAGTGGAGCTGAGTCCTTCTCAACAGTTGGGGTTAGGTTTAGCTCAGTTGGTTAGAGCATGGTGCTAATAATGCCAAGGTTGTGGGTTTGATCCCTGTATGGGCCACTCGTTTGAGGGTTGGGCTAGATGGTCTCCAGAGGTCCCTTCCAACCTTACCAGTTCTATGATTCTATACCTTCTCCCTAGCTGGGACAGCACCATGGGGCTGGCTATGTTGGGAAAGTCTAGCAGTCTGCTTGTCCTCCAATTCTGCTTCTAAGAGAAAAGTAGGAGAAATTGTTCCTGAAGGTTGCAGCTAAGAGTTGAACAACACTGACATGAGAGATTTCTTTCTAGTAYCCGTGTCCATGTGTTAGTGACATTAATTACACCGTATGGCGAGATGAACATAATTTGAATTGTTTTTTTCCTTAGCACTCTCCCTGATTTAGTGGCCAACTTTTTTRTTGAAATATAGTAACATGGAGCTCTTTCTAGTTTCTTAGTTGGTAGATATAAGTGTTTGCTACGTGTCAGTTTTGGGCACATTTCTGCAGTCAGACTTTGTGCATCCTTTTCCAGTTGAATACTAGTAAAGGTCACATTGGTCTTGGTTACCCATTTCTTTCCTTTCGTTCATTGAATTTTTAACAATAACAGGCGTCCATCCAAAGCTCTGGGCTCCTCTACATTACATTAAAATTCACAATGTCATTTGCTTGCAGTAAATATATTCAAATGGGCTTCCTTCAAAACCATAAATGACTCCCCAGTCAATCAATCATAGTTGCAGGACTCTGAATTTCTCYTTTATTTAGTTCTCCTGTTCTCTAATGGCCAGGAGGAAACACATGATGCTATTTTAACAAAAGATATGGTTGGGTAAAAAAGAAATGATGTGTGATCATTTTTATTCTCTAAGGAAAATTTGGTTAGTTAAATTTACATGACAAATTTTGGCTGGAAAGTGAGACAGATAAATGTACATCTTATCACTCAGTGCTCTGAGAGTTACTACACTTAAGAAAACTTATCTCTCTAATCAATTATTAAGTTTCAAAATGGAACACGTGCTTCTCTCTTACTAATTTCCCATAAAACTCCACTCCACGATTAAACATACATATACGCWTACTAAAAGTCTGCTTGCTAAAACATGACATGGTCAAAGCTTCTACTCAGATATAAATGATCAGGTTCTTACAGAATATAAATAGYTGCATCCAGGAAACAAAGCAAAAGAAAAGGCTAACTAGAAATTATCCAAAGGATTTTCATAATCTCAATTTCCTCACAACTCTGGATAGCTAAAAAAATTGAAAAAGTAAAGAAAAGATTGGGAAACTGATTTGTCCTAGAAGGTAACAGTGGAACTGTCTTCTTCCCCTGTACTCTTGCTAAGATCAGACATAGAATTATCTCTGAATCTCAGATATTGAAAGTAGAAGAGATCTGTCACGAACCCTGACTTCTCTTTATAAGCGTAAAATTGTTCTCTTCAACATACTTTCTGATGCTCTGTCCAGTCAAGCATTTAATATCTCAAAACAACGAGGCTCCAGCCACCTCCCTTGAGAGACTGTTTTATTATCTAGTAGATCTCGGTGTGAGGAAAGGAGTTTCAAACTAAGTTTTACTTCTCATGTTGCTAGAGAGCTACTCTTTCTCAGGAACGACTGCCTTAAACCCCTTGCCCTTTATCTTACGATAAATCTGTTCTGTGTTCATACACCTTTGAACCGAGTGTTCGGCTACTGGTTTACGGACTTGCATCCACACGCTCATCCTCAAGGCTGATTTAAGTTACTCTCAACTTTACTTAACCTTCTGGTACTTAATGAGTATGTTCAAAGGAATGGTTAAACTCCTGGTAGTCAACACTGCTCTTCTGCAACGAAGCTTAAAAGCAACTAGCAACAAATACTGTTAGATGTGAAGAAATATAGGGAGATGATATCTGTAGATCCCAGCTGTAACAATTTCTGAGGATAAAATAAACAARTGCAATACATAATCAACTTTCCCGTTCATCTTTTTCGTACATAACTTATCTTCTTTGGGTGTGATCCAAAGACCTCTGAACTAAGTGGAAAACTTTCACTGACTTCAATAACCTTCAGGTCAAACCCTCTAGGGCAGTCAYTGTGACTTCCCAAAGTGGGTGGCCATGGTTCGGTTCAACACCCAACTGCCTTTCAGAACGGGAGTCCTCACAAAGCCTTCAGCAAAATTATTTGTATTGCAAATAAGAATGTCCTTAACTGTCCTGCTGACTCCTGATGTTTAATAGAAAGTGAGTCTCATGGATTGCAAACATCATATTTGTAATAATATGGATTTCATCTATATCAGACATGTTGACGCTAAATTTTATATGAAAATTATTCAAAGCACAGAGCCAGTTACTCTGCTGGTATGGGCTCATGTATTTATACCACTCAAAAATCTGTCCCTTGACTTCATAACAGCTTGCTAATGCAAGATTTTTTTTTGCTAACCTGTCTTAGAACGTCATATGAAAGCAAAATCAAATACAAATATAAACTGTTCATAACTTATGAGATATATGGAGCAAAGCCAGTCAAAACATTTTTGTTAGAACAATCTTATGTTTAAAATGAAAGCTCATTGAAACTGGAATATTTTGTAGGAACATGACTATTTCAATGACATTTTCAATGGGAAAAATGTCTCAGGAAATTGCTTTGATTTTCTTATTTGTGCCACTAATGTAGAAATGATTTGTTTTGACAAACAAAAAATGCAATTTTGAGTTTATCATATTGTTTTGTTTTGACTTTTAGCAATTACTAATTTCATCATGTAGTTTAATATAGCATATTATATTCAATATTTTATTACTGTGTTTTTCAACGTTATAACAGTGCAACATTTCTACTTTTCCAAAATAATGCATCAGTATTTCTAAATCAGGAGTTTCAGTATTTTTGTTCTCTGAATCTTTTTTAAAAGTTTCAAATTTTTACTACAGTTCAGCCTGAACTGATCTCAGTGATCTCAGCATGCCAACAGCACTCATAAAAGTTTAATTTTCTAGCCACTACTAGTACTAACTCAGTTGTATGTGTTTGCTGATTGAAACAGCCACAGACAAGCCAATGCAGTCGAATTCAGAGGCAGTGAACAGACGCAGCAGTTTGCGCAGCGTTGTCTCAGCTCTGCCTTGAACTTCCAGGGCCTGTGTTGGACATTGTGGTCTGCTGACCCTTGTGGAACGAGAGGACTAGAGAGTGACTCTGCTAACAGGTACGAGGAGCTGGGCAAGAGCAACTGCAGGAAGCCCTAAGCTCTCCTGGGAGAAGCTCCAGCACTTATCCCCCACTCTGGGATAAGTGGTGAAGCTGCTGCTAACGAGCAGTCTCCCCTTGCCCCTGGATAGAGGGAGTTGGGGCTTTTGACACAGGTAGCCCTTGTTTAGAGTGGATCAAGTACCCTGTGAGTTGGTAGCAGGGAGAGGTCTATTTAAGAGCCAGGCCCAGAGCACAGCTCCCAGAGGCAGCAGTTTGCACAGCAGTTTGTGCAGCAGCAGTGCAGTTAGGTGCAAGAGGACATCTTTCTTTTTCTGGYGCTAGTAGTGCTCACTCTCGCGAACATGGTTATAGCTCATCGCAAAGCATATTTGCTAGTAGCTGTGGGAATTGCTACATCAGCTGTGTCAGAAGCCTCAACCCAGACAGAGCCTCTTGCAGCAGATGCTGCCCTACATGTCTCAGGCTGCAGGGAGTGCTTGGRGCCTCTCCAGAAGGCCTGGACTGATGGTCCACCCTCCTGCAAGAGGTGTGCTGTTGTTGAGGATTTGTGTTGTCAAGTCAGGGAGTTGCGGGATGAGGTCAGTAGACTGTGAAGCATGCAAGAAAGTGAGCAGGAGATAGACAGGGCGTTCTCAGAGACCATACTGCTCCCAGAGTCCCAGTCCCMTGCAGCAGGTGAGTTGCTGGAGGACTCTGTGAAGAATGAAATAGTTCGGCACAGCACTATTGAAGAAGGCWGGAAACTAGTTGCTTCTTGAACAAAAAGAAGAAAGGCCCCTAATCCTCCTGTAGACCTCAAGTTGCAGTTGAAGAACAGGTTTAGTGCACTCCAGGATGAGGAGAACCTGGACCTGGCCTCGAGGGAAGCAACTGGGCTGCCTGAGTCTGTGCCTTGCATGACCACTCGGAAGAGGCGATGAGTGGTTGCAGTGGGTGAGTCCATGCTGAGGGGGACAGAGTTGCCTGTCTGCCGACCTGACCCCTCCTCTAGAGAGGTTTGCTGCCTACCGGGGGCGAGGATACGAGATGTGTCTSAAAGGCTACCAAGGCTTGTGCGCTCTTCAGACTACTCCCCTCTGCTGCTCTTTCACGTGGGTGCTAACAATACAGAGAGCAAAATGGAAATAATCAAAGAAGACTTCAAAGCCTTGGGCATGGTGGTCAAGGGTCTGGGAGCCCAGGTGGTCTCCTCATCGGTCCCCCCAATTAAGGTGAGGTATGGGAGGAGGAATAGGAAAATTTCCCAAATCAACTACTGGCTATGCCACTGGTGTTGGCAACAGGGTTCTGGATTCTATGACCATGGAACATGGTTTGAAGACCAACAGCTGGTGGAGAGAGATGGGATTCACCTCACCAAGCGGGGCACATTTGCCTTTGCCAACAGGTAGACCAGCCTGCTAAAGAGGGCTTTAAACTAGGTGTGTGTGTGTGTGGGGGGGGTCATAGAGACAGGACAGACAACAAAGCACAGCTTGGGCTGGGYGGCTTCCAACAGGTGCATGCAGCTGGGGATGTGCGTCTGGGACATGGCTATGGGAGACCCCCGTACACCCTTCCTGGGAAACCTGCAGGCATGACCACCTCTCTGAAATGCCTGTACACCAATGCACGCAGCATGGGGAACAAACAGGAGGAGCTGGAGATCTGTGTGCGATCGCAGGGCCATGAACTCATTGCAGTCACAGAGACATGGTGGGATAGCTCACATGACGGGAATGTTGCCATGGATGGCTATGTGCTTTTTAGGAGAGAGAGGCCAGGGAGGCGAGGTGGTGGAGTTGMTCTTTATGTGAGAGAGCAACTGGAAGGCATCGAGCTCTGCCTAGGGGTGGAGGAGGAGGAGGCACTAGATGATCTCCAGAGGTCCCTTCCAACCTTACTGATTCTATGATTTTATGATAGGTGCAGATTCTCACCTTAGGGAAGTAYACAAGTTGTAAACTACATCCAGTTGTAAATCTGAGCAATGCCTCTGCCATGCATATGCTGCAGCTTGGGTCTAATTCATCTCCATCTTACGATTTCAATCATGGTTTAAACGTTTATGATAACTGTGTGAATTTTAGAAAAAGATGCTAAGTCAGTAAGATGTCATTTTTTGCCTAGGTATAAATAATAACAGGAAGCCAAAGCCAAAAGAGAACCCAGCTACCTGGAGCTTCTGGCTGGAGATGGGCTACCCTTGTCCGGCAGYGCTTGCCCCTGAGCTGGGCAGTCAAAGTGCTTGAGCCATTAGAAATCCYGCTCTAGGACTCCACATTGTAGTACACGGTAGTGAGCCACACATGGCCACATTTTGTTTATGACAGATGGCTCTTCCCAAAAATATGATGTGCGAGATTGTGCTGACTTGGACAGTTCTGTGTAAACTGTGGGGGATTGACAGGGTGTAATATACTTTTTATGTTTACTTAAAGTCTAGGAGAGAATGGGCCAAACCCAGTGAAGAACAGCCTGTTTCAAAGATATTATGACTGGGAAATGTTGTTTCTCACAAAGATCATCTCTCTATAATAAGACACATGGCGATTCTGTATGGTGGGGGGAAACTATGCAGATTGGGAAAGAGTCAATCACATGATTTTCATTTGTGTGTCACGATGGAAATGTCTGTAAGAGAAAAGGGAACTTCTGCTTGTCTCCACAGCTCAGTGCAGCACCAGCCTGGCTGAAAACAAGCTAGTGCATGGCCTAGAAATAATTCACGGGAGTCATGTGAAATTCAAATGGATCTAAGGAGAACTTGTGAGTGATGGACAGGCACCCTTAGACAGGCTGCATTGATGGAGAATCTGCAAAAGGCAGCTGGGAATCGGACCAAACAAAATGCACGTGCAACCTGGCTTGAATGACAGCTTGGAAACACCATACTGGAGTCCCTGCACATTGGGGAGCTGCAGGTCAGACACGAGATTTGCACGGCTGGATTTTTTTTTTAACATTGTTGAGTGTTTGCTAAATAGAGAATGCATGTATATTATGGGATTAAAAGCAACTCATTCACTAAAACCTGAGGATTATAGTTCATCATGAGATATTGGGATATTCTTACAGTCATCAATCAGTATAGATTAGCATAGATCTGATGAGGTTAATGCAGCTGAACTGATTTGTGCCAGCTGAAGATCAAGCTCTGTTTTAAACATTGTATTGAAAAGGGAGAAATTAATTATTTTGCCCCAGATTTTTCTGGATGCTTTGGACTGGAACCTACTACTGAAATGTGATTTCTCATCCCCCTTTGCTTTTCCGATTATATAGCAGAGGGCACTATGGTTGTAGGCTCTATTTTTGTCCCTTCCTCTGAACTGTCTAAACCTCCCACGACAAAAATGTCTTTCCTTGGCATGGGGGAATCACGTCTACTGGGATGATATAGCTAGAGTTGCGTGGGAAGCATTTTTTTTTCCTAGACCAAGAAACTGATATTAGAAAAGAGTCCTATTACATTCCAAATTGAGATCTTTGGAAAAGTACATGGGAAATGGACTTACCCCCAGCACAGCCAGCTGCCTCATGTCTAGGATAAAATGTAGGACTCCCAGGAATTCAAAGCCCAGGAACTGGGATTTTAGGTGCTCAAGAAGAATTTCCTTTTCTGTGACTGTCACACTGATTGGAAATTTCTTTCAAGAAAAAGTTTAAAACACACGTGCTCCTCCAAACAATTTTGCTCCTATGAAAGTAACATTTTCTGATGAACAAAACATTTTGTTCTAAAAATTCCTTTCCAGCTCTTACTCAGTGAGTAAGAATTCACTAAGTAAAGTTTGCCTAACCTTTTTGGAGCCCTTGACTGAAAAGCCATGACTTGAAAGCAGTTCCAGATCTGCCTGCTTAAAGATCACAGTGCCTTTCCCTCTGCAATCAATACGACTGACCTCTGTGTGGAAAAGCTCTTCCAAATTTCCTAGCTGGTCTCMCCAGGTTTTTCTCTCAGACTGTGTAATCCCATGATTACATGGTGATGTTGATGCAATGTGACACGATATGTCAGTGGAGTTTCTAACAACTTATTTTGTAGTGGTGAAGAAAAAATCAGCAGTTTGTGTGCTTAAACTTCAGCAGAATTAAGCCAAAAAAAAAGAGGAAATTGATAATCACTATTGAAGTCTGCGCACAGGTAGCCTTTGCTGGAAATTTCAGCTAGTGCCATTGTGCACAAAACGCCTGACARTCTGCCAGTCTGTTCAGCAGATATCTCTGTTTAGCAGTATTTCAGAAGGAGAACCTTTGATTGGTTGACAAAAGGTCCTCCGGTATCAACCTTGTGTACGAGCACGTAGATCAAATCCTTAAGCCGGTTATGATACACTCTTGGATATTTCCTCAGCTGGGGCCCAGAATCCTGTTGGCCTTTTCATGCACCACTCAGAAGTATTGCCTTTTGATCACAAATAGTAGGAATATGTATGATGGTCTTTCAGAAACTATTTAGGCTGCTCTGCTACAGGCTCTCCCCGGGAAGGGGCATGTGTCCCYCTCTCCCCAGTAAATTTCAAATCGTTGCCTAAGATTTTACTGTTCAGTTAAGAAAGAAATACATTTCTCCTTTTGTTTGTACAGAAAYGCAATTCAACTGAGAGCATATTAGAAGAATAAAAGAGCACTCCAGTCTGTATTAGAATAACCCTCTTTGTAGCTTTTTTAAGAGCAAGGTTAAATCGGTATAAGATGCAACAAAAGATCAGGGAAGACTTTGGATATTGTACTACATTGCCGAACCGCAGATGAACATCTCTGAACACTAGCTGATCACAGAGGGGAGCTGAAGCCAAAGTGTGAAGAATGGCTTTTGTGAAATGTCAGCTAGCAATAATGCAGTGTGGCATATCAGAGAACACTGAAAATGAGGTGAAAATCCACCAGGCTATGGAGTAGCAAAAATTTAGTATGCAAAATCCACCTATAATAACTGCCTAAAAGCAGTTAAAACATGCTAGACTTTAAATTCGTATGCAAATAAGATGAAGCAGGGTTACTCAACCAACAAGTTTTTGGTCTAGACCATAAGYACCTTTTTGGGAGCTGACTTCTCACTGTTCTCTCAAGAAGCAACSATGGTGTGGTAGCTCCTTCCCAGGAAGACATAAGGKAGAGACAGCATGAGCCGGCATGCTYTTAGACCTCCCAGAGGTGAAYTARCTTCTGCTGAGTGGACCCTTCAATRGTTACTGATGTGAAACTATGATGGTATTTTTCACCTATTTYCTAAAAATGCTTCACTGCAACATGCTATCGCAAGACAATATTGAAAAGTCACTTTTTAACCCTAGTAGGTGTGAACTGTCTTAAATATGGTCATCCAAGCTTATTTTTGTAAGGTTGTTCAAATGGGTGACTGTAAAGTCACTTCAAATTTATCTAAACTTCTTAAAAGAAACAGAAACCCAACAAACCTTTCAGCAAGGATTAATCCACAGGGAAACTGGATCCTGATTTAGAACTCTCCATATGAAACATAGCAATCTGAGATGTGATTCTTAGGAGTGTCAAATGCTCGTGCTTTTTAGATGAAATTGGGAGGAAGAGAAGGGTGTTGTTTAGCCACAGTTTCACAYTATCATCGCTGGTGGATGTTCTCTTTGCTGATCTTGAAAGGTGGCTGCTACTCTCTGATGGGTCCTCAAGATGGAAAGTAATGTTTCTTGCCATCTTTACCCTACACTGGCTGTAGCAACCAACTCCACCTTCAAGTTATAATGACCTGAGAGCTCACTGCATGTGAGGTTCACTGAGGCTTAAAACGTCTCTTCACCTTTGGTGTGGGCTAAGTGCATAAACTTGGGTGAGTGGCCCTATTCCAAGTGAGGCAAAGCTGATTGGCAATAGGCAATCTTGCCTATTGCGGCTGTTTTCAAGACACCTCTACATTGAAGCAGCTCCCTAGTCCTTTTATAGTTAGTACATTTAGACATTTGTAAGGCAGAATTCATCTGACCTGCTTTAGGTGCCCAACATAGATAGGATGAATCACACCCTAAATGTGCCATTTCTTTCCAACTCCTCTTTTGGGAGTCTGCAGAACTAACACATATGTAGGCATCTATATTATTGATGTCTAAATTTAGGTATGATTAATCCATCCTAATGGAATTTAATATACAATAATGTAMGCCTGAGTCCAGGCTACTCTTGACTACATGCCTTATTAGACAGAAAGAACTATATATGATTGCAGTGGTCAAAAGCAATGCATAAAAATAAACTCAGACTCAGCTCAGCAATTAACATAGGTATACAACCTGTGGGACAAGCTGACTTCTTCCAGACAGCTCAAAATCCATCCAGGAACCCTGAAGGCTTCATTATCAGATTAGCAAAAGCTTTGACATACAAGATGTCCATGAGATGGGCTGTCTGTGTTGGCCAACAGACAGCTTATCTAMAAAATCTGGTAAATAACTAATATGACATGTTATTAGTATGTTTTATTAACTTGTCATGGATCCAAATTTGTTTTAAAATAACAATTAGAGAAGGATGAACATAGTGTAGTCAAGTTTAATATTTGTTCTACAGCTTCTACAATATCCGTGTCTTAAGCACTGCCTTAAGAGGACTGAAAAAAAGTCCTCCTATTTTTGTAAGAAGAACATGTTTTCTTTTTTTCAGAAAATCAGTGGTATTCACTTTGAGATTTACCCAGAGAAATTTAAGACAATGCCTAACAGGCAGGACACGTTAATACCTGTATGAATAGTAATATTGCAGGKGCAGTTTCTGCAGCATATACAAATCCAGGAAGAGAGAGAGAGAGAAAAATCAAGACAGAGAAAGGTCCAGCTGTCAGCTGGACAAAGCCAGTTCTCAACTCCCAGCCAAACACGGTGACAACCTTACTGCCATCCCACCATTACGCTCATCACCTCGGAGGCTGCACAGTGGGTGGTGAGAAACCTGTCATGAAAGAGTGAAAGCATTTAATTCAAATCTTTCCTGTCGGTCAGACAGAATGGATCTGAAATAGGATCTCCAGGTAAGTGCCTGAAGATCCCTGGGGAAAGAAGGAAACTAAATTTAAGTCTCTCATGTGCAGACTACTGGGGAGRAAGGGAACCATGAGCAGATGCTGATGCTGTTCTGTAAGTTTGGCACTTTGCTCCTGGGCTTCTGAAAACAAAGTTGGGTTGAAATGGCATCTTTTGGGGATTTCTCTGCTTTGTTGAGAAAAAGTCAACAGCTTTATTTTGTATATAGCTATACTACTTCTTATTTTATGTTTTCTGCTTTGTCAGGCAAACTAAGGAATCAATTCTTTGCCTGGCCCAAGTGATATCAGCAAAATAAACGGAAGAAAAGTACGAAGGAGAAGAATAAAAGAGAGAAATAATTGTACACCTAGGAGAGAAATATCCATGGAGAATCTCATGGCGTGCTTATACTGATCGATACAGGCAGACTGAAGCCCCCTTCATGTGTTACTCCAGACCTGAAATGTGGTTCTGTTCAGAGACTGTCAGGGTGGGAGCTTGCTTGGGCTTGGGGGCTGCCTTATCACACTAGCTCAGGGCTAAGCCTGAGCCCTAAAACCTATTTTAAATACATCTGTAAGTCCAGATAAAATAGATAGACTGCCTTAGGACCTTAGCTGGGGGCTTGACTCTCCCAGTCTTTGTAGGATTGCATGTGCTCAAGATAAAAATATTTTTTTGGACATTTCTCTGGCTTCTGTTGTGCTGATGGATCACACATGAGAACCATTCAACTGAAATCATGCTGCAGCTGCAGTCGATCTTATCAGCTGAGGTTTTCCTTGCAATCTATGGAGATGGATTTAGGGGAAAAATGAAAAAATACTTTACTATGCAGCAGCAGTTTAAAGTGCTCTGTTTTCTTGCAGCCTGAGCATCATCATTTTTTTTTTTTTTAAAAAAGAAAAGATCTCAGGTAAATTTTAGCCTAAATGCACTCTTGAGTACTTTCTTTCTCAATGCAACTCATAAATATTGCATTTGAAATCAGACAATTGACACTTGAGACACTTTCTTCATTCAACAGATGTTTGGCCTACTAAAAAGAACAGGACTAAGGCTTGTTAGGAGCTTGATTAATAATCAGCTTAGTGCATGGCCAAACTGCCATGTAGCATGGCAATCACTCCATGCTCCTGCACTTTCTACATGACCCTAGAAATAAAAACACTTCTAACTGTGAAGAGCAGCCAGCAAAGAAATAACCTTGAAATGGGAAAGTTGAGAGTAAGATTTTGTCATCACTCTGTTCCTGAACCACCACAATCTAGCTGTCATCAGAAATTCAGCTGGTTTGATACTAGCTAACACAAAATCCAAGTTGCAGCAAGCCTTGCAACCCTTAAAATGGTGTTCAGRCTCGTCTTCTAGCCCCAGCACTGGTTGCTCCAGTTTAAAGTAGAGCGAGAATAAATCCATGTGTAGAGCAGAGGCTGGTGTGTGCTATAGGTTGCACTCTACAGTCCTGTGGACAGTGCATATCATGGAGGCAGGGCTCACTCCTGATGTGATTAAGAGAGCTTAATACCAAACAGATAATTTTTTTTCCTCCTCCAAGCTTTGAGTCCTCTCAGAGCTGAGTTCCTTGTCCTGGCTTCAGTGCTCTGCCTGGGAACCATCATCATCCTGTGAACTCTGCGTACTATTTAAAGAAAGCACACCGTGACCCAGGCTGTACTTTACACAGATACCCATAAACACCTCCAAAGATGCAAAAAAGGCCCAAGAAGTCTCTGACAGCTCCAAGGGCTCAGCATGCTAGGCTTTCTGCTGTCCTGCAGGATGACCCCTCCAGCAGCGTTTGCTCGGGCGCTGGTTCAATACTGAGTCAGATGGAGGAGATCCAGCAACTGAATCACCGACACCAGCATCTGCCATCTGCAATCTGAGAAGGTTTATCCACGCTTAGCCGGGGAGCTCTGACAGGTACCCTGCTCAGCACGGCGCAGCCGTCAGGGCAGCCTCAGCTCATCCCCTGACCCCCAAGAAAATGGCATTTTTCAAGACCAAACTACTGGAATAATGGTTGAAATATCTGCTATGTTACAGAAGCAGCAAGTTCTTTTTCAGCTGCCGTGCGCTGTTGGGAATTAAACCCTTTAAGCTGCCTTTTGTCTCTTAAGCACGGGATGGACTATTATACCCTTCTCTGGAGACACTTTTTACTTAGAGTTACAGATTGTGGAGATACTGCACTACAAACCAAACGTGAAAGCTTATTGCCTCTATCTCCTGGCTATAAATGAATACCATAAATTGCAATTAATGATGCAATCAGAGAGTCTAGTTAAATGAGTGGCAGTCCTCCAAATACACTGGCTTTTACTTTAAGAAAGGGTAGAGGTGTTCTCTATTTTGGCAGTGCTTGTATGCCTCTTTGTGCCAAGAAAGGCCCACTGAATCTGGAGAGATGTTGCCTACAACAAAGCTGTAAAAGCTTAGTGTAGCCAACTGCCATATATTTTGTAAGAGCTCTGCTCACCATCCATTAAATCAGGCCCTAGACACAGGGGTGGTGTTAGCCACCAAAGGTAATAMAGTCTGAAATTGTGCCTATATTGGGTGCAACGTTACATTTGATATTGTGCTGCTAACTTGCTCTACACTGCTGATTGTTTCAGGGTTCAAAGCTGATAAAATTCCCAAGGTAGTATTGAAAAATAATGATTCTGATTTCATTTCCATCATCAAACGGTGCTACAGAAAAACTAGAAAGACTAAGAAAGAAAGTCTRTGCATGTAAACAAGCAGCATTTCATTGGGAAACATCCCCATCAGCTGCTTCCACAGCAGACTTTATAATACTGAGCTTCAACTTTGGTCAGTTAGAGAYCTCTGAAAGCTGGTGGAGAATGATGCATTCCCCCAAAGCACAGCGTGTGCAAGAGAGAAGGGCAATTCTCCGCTGCGCACTTCAGAACAGGTTTACTGTGAAGAGGGGTGTCTAAGGTCAGGCTGCTTTTCCCTCCTCATTTAACATTACCTGATCCTGTTCATGTCCTGATTACGTGACGGCAAAAGCCTCCCGTGACTGCCCAGATCCTTATTTACATCTGAAGCACCTCAKTTTAAATGTAGCTGTCCAGATCCAGAAAAAAATTATTTTCCATTCAAGCATGCCTGAGTTTACTGAGAGTCTGAAAAGGCAGCTCAGGGGTTGCACTCGATGCATTCATTTTAGTGAATGCTGCCATCAGATTTGCTTTGAAAAGTCAAAAGTTGCTGAAGAGAGGATAAACACATTGCACTAATATGTCTAAAAATATGCAGCTTGCTTGTTTTTTATGGTGATGTCAAGAGATGGCAATTTCAGAGCCTGACTGGACAAAGTCAACTATAAAAATCTAGGAAATCTAACACAAAGAATTCTAGTTTCACAAGAAAATCTGAATCTGTTTTCCCTGCTAAACTATTTCCAAAGGGTGGAAGAAGAGACAGATGGTGGAAGTAAAAAGGAGTTGGTTAAAAAATGAAAAAGCCACTAATGCATATATACACACACACACACACACACAGACACCCATATGTGCATATATGTGTGTGTGTGTACTCATATGTGTTTTATTAATTCTGAAAAACCTGTCTTCTGCTTTGATACTCTAAATTTAATTTTAAAAAGATGAAAAAGTCCAAGCAGATCTTTTTGTAGCAAACCCAGGCCACTTTGTTTCACTCCAAAAATAAAATTTTAACAGCATTTTTCTGGAAGTGTGAAATTCTGGACCTCCTCCCTCCAATTTTCCCACCTTTCGTCAAAGTCTAAACCACCTTAAAGCTGTGTCCAGTACGAATAAAGGCAGACAGCTGCTCGTTAAACACTGGGTCCCTCCAAGCCGCAGAACCAAACTCTCGCTCGGACTCTTTCGCCCTGCAGAATATTTTTTCAGGAGTGTTTTTTTGAGCTGTTTTGACTGCTGCTCAGCTAGGCAGAAACGTAGGCCTCGGTTTGGAAAATATCTCACCTGCTCAAGCTTATGATGCTGTGTGTATCATGCACCAGTTTCGTAACTGAACCCACCCCGGGGGGGACTCCGTGCAAGCCACGTTGCCCCGGTGAGACTGTGCACAGTCATTCCAGGTGAGGACCCGAGTCCTTCCCGCAGCTGCCACCACCGGGTACTCAAATAACACGGCAGCAGTTACGTGGCTTTATTTGCACATTTTTAGTATGAAACTATAAAAACCCCACCCAGCTATGTTTTCTTTTTTTTTCCCYYTTTTTTTTTCTGTTTCTTTTCCATTCCTCTGGTTTTCTCTTTGCTCTGCTTGCCACCTCTTCTTGCTTTTTCCCTGTACTCTTAGTCTTCTGTTTTATTTCTATGTACAATGCACTTTCTTGGTAACTTTTTCCCCTGCCCTTCTTTCCTCTCCTGCTGATTTTCCTGCCCCTTTCACCTCCCCCTTCCAGTTTCTGCTCCCTCCCCACCCCGGAACATCAGCAGGTCTGTTGGGAGCTCATGGTGCAAAGGATGCTCTCTGGAAATAGGTACACAGGACTAAGAGGAGCAGCCCTGGCACTCGGGAATGTGACTCACTGGCAAATATYCAATTGCCAGGTGGCCCAGCCCAGGCCTGAGAACTTACTGTAAAAAATACACCCCAATTACATGCATTACAGTTATATTGCTGCAGGAGGCCGCTTGCTACTGACTCATCTGTTAAAGTGCTGGAATGGCTCCCAGCAGCACCCAAAATTTCTCCCCAGGCGATTCTGCCCCAAAACACTCCTCCCATGGCACCCTCCTCCTCTCTCTCAGGGTCTCACAGAAATCAYAATATCCAGCTCAATGTTTTCCCTGTAGTCTTTGGTGGCTAAATAGGGCTGATGCCTCCCATGGCCTGGAGTTTATGGAATAGTACAAAAACGTACAGAGGAGACCAAGATGTTTTATTGCAACAGGTAACAGAYAGGACCAGTGTTTCTGTTGCCTGATATAAAAATTATAGGAATGGCTAAGTGTGCATTTTATCCAGGGTAGGCTGTCAGGATCCAGGATAGGCTGAAAGTCTAGTGAAGGTGGCACTTTTGAGACCTTTAGGTTCCCATTTACATACAGTGGTTATCTTTTCTAAGTCAAAAATGACTATATAGACCAGGGAAACATCAGCCACAAGTGGGAAATATTTATGAAGGATCAGCAAAGGTGATGGTAGCAAAATGGCTGCTTTCTTGAACTTAATGAGAATGCTTTGAAACATACAGATGTTGTTAGAAAACACAAAATTTTCTAAGACACACACTAGTTAGAGTGGTGTGGAGCAAACATAAACTCACTAGGGTGTACCAGCTTTGGGCATCAACCAAACAGCCCACTAGTGGGTCTGCACCACAGTAGGTTTACACAGTAAAGAAAGGAAAAAACATGGCTGAGAACAAATTCACTGTCCTCAAAGGAGAACTCATATTTTAAGAAACCCTAATATTTCTGAAATTTCAATATAAGAGACTAAAGTAAATTTGGCATAAGAGAAACAATACTGATATTATTTTAAAGGTTAGCTTTGCCAACAACAGCCTCCAGCATGACATAAAAGGCACAAAATATAAAAATAAAAATAAAGACTAAATGAGAAATTTATGGCTTAGGTGATTAATGAGGGGATGACAAAACCTTCTTTTGTTTTAAAGACAGCTCAATTTGACAGCAATCAAATATTATTATCTGAGATAACTGTAAAGAGAGGAAGTGCTGGAGAAAGCTTACTCCACTATGATATACCTGCTGAGTGGCTGAGAAGAGATTTTCAATAGCCAGCACTATCAATCTGACACATTTCCCATGCAATAAATATACCAGAGATTCATCGCTRTGATTTGTTGAGCCAGATGCCAGAATCACTGGGTGAAATGTATTGTCTGCGTTATATAGTAGGTCAGACTAGGTGATCCTATTGGTGTCTTCTGACCTTAAGATCCATGAATCATAGCACAGTGATGAACACTCCTTGAATAAAAACTAGAGTCCAGAACTAGGAGAAAGACAGCAATGGACTAGAATGAAGGTTTGAGACACTGCACAGGATATCAAGGTATCTCTATTCAAAACTYGTGCACAGGGAAGGCAGGTAACACACAGCAAGCCTGGGAGCAGAAGTTAGAGCACACGAGCTGCTGCACACGAGATGGGGTGTAGCTACCTCYGCTGTCATAGCATGGAAAAGTGAGAGCCTAGGAAGAGCCGGAGATGCTTCAGGTGTGATTTTTAAGTGCTTAAATCCAAAATTAAGATGCTGATTTGCTGATTCAGCTGTTATTTAGCCTCATGGACAGGTAGATTGCAAGGGCACCTCAGATTTTTATGCTTAGTTTTTCCAGATGTCTGAAGTTCTTTTCACTCCCAATAAATTCCCAGAAATCAGCAATGACTTTGTTTTTTTCCCCTGAGAAGAGCGAGCCAATAGGCCATCTCAGATTACCTCCAGGCAGAGCTGACTTCTGCCATTTTTTTWAAAACGCAAGAGGAGAGACTTCTTTCATGTAACAGCATGTATGCCTAAAGTGGGATATCCACATCCAGCCCTTTCCCTATGTGAGGGCATTAAATCCCTGGTTTTGACTTCTCAGGAAACTGCCATAACCACTGGTCTGTAAAGTGGTGTAGGAAAGAATTCAAGATTCATGGTCAGAAAGAGAGAGGTAAATTCAATTCATTTCCAACAGTGAGAGGAGCTTGATCTCCTGTCAAGGGTAGAAGAAATTGGAGTCTTCCAAGGAAACCACTGAGAAAGGTCAAGTAGAAGTGGAGGATTTAGGCTGATATTGAGTTACTCTTCATACAAACAATATAGTCATTCTTGGAAAGCAATAGGTTAGTATTGGATATCATCTCCATTCAAATCATAAGTGKTCTTCTGTCCTCTAAGACAGCTTTTTTTTAAAAAAAMCAAACTAAAATAAAGAAAGTCACTAGATCAAAGATGCTATTTTAAGTAAGCATCATTAAAATGCAATATTTTCTATATAAGTTTGGCTCTGGCAATAAGCTGATATCTGCCGAATCTTTTCCAAATGCAGTATTTTGCTTTCTGTTCAAATCCAAAGACGGCCTTCTTTTCCAAATACCTGCCTATTTGTACAATAAACCAAATCAAAATATCAGCAGTGGACATCTCTCAAAACTCTTGTTTTATCAATTGCCATTTGAATACAATGGTTGCTGCTTTAATAAATCTCTCTCCAGTCCTGGGTCAAATCTAATGCCCCTGAGAATCAATGGAAATTTTTCCTTTACTATCAGCAGGTGTTGCATCAAATGTCAAAGAAAAAGAAGTGGCTGGATTAGCTGAGGAGCTGATAAAGTTCAGTTTCTTATGGATCTGAGTCCTGTTTTTCCT
Source organism: Rhea americana (assembly GCF_003343005.1). Taxonomy (NCBI): domain Eukaryota; kingdom Metazoa; phylum Chordata; class Aves; order Rheiformes; family Rheidae; genus Rhea; species Rhea americana. The sequence continues at coordinate 3,715,802 of NW_028186923.1, forward strand.
CCASCCCGTGGTGACGACCTCAGCTTTCTGAGATGCGCCTATCCCCTGGGTGCTGTGAGAATTCAGTTCCCATGTTCATCCCCAATTCCTGTCGTCTTCAACACCCTCTGTTCCTTCCTCTGAGCCCTAATTAGCCAGAAGCAGCACTCGTGGTGGCTGCTCTTTAGCTATGCATGTGCTGATTAGCGACTAGTAGTCATATGCTTAAAGGCCAGCTGGCAGCTAAAATCGAACAGAAAAGCTACTAATTTTCATGAAAAGCATTGGAACATACTACCTTTGAGACCTCTACCCTTCTGTCAAAGTTGATCAGTGTGTTTATGTGTTATTGAAAGAGACTGGCAGATGGCTGGACAGGCACAAAGCATGATCACACAAACCCTGTTTTCTCAGGCTAAAAACCCAACCACGACTGACTTGATAAAAACAAAATTGAATATACCTGGATTAAAGTTAATATYTAAGAGTGATTTATAACCAACTTATGGAATAACACACAGCATGAGTTATGTTCTGGTGATGAACATCTACAAACTTTTCCAGCATTACAAACTTCTAAACTTCTGCTTTTGATAGCATCCTCCTCCACACAGCAGCAAATTCAACTCTGCTAAAGAGATAAGCAGCTTATCTATTTTTAAGTTGCTTTTCTTTCCTCTCTCCTGCAGCTACTTCATCAGTTAGAAATCTCATGGAAAAAGGGCATTCCTAGGAGATTCACTAAGTGAGAGAAGGAAAGAGCAAAATGCAAACACAGCCGATCCTCAGTGAATTGAAGCTTCCCAGAAATACTGTCACGAATAGATACACGTACTTCTAGCTTTACTCCTTGGGATTCTTCTTTCTTATGCATCATATGCTAATTATCTTACTAGTCAGGCTCCAACATTTGATTTGGCATTTTCCCTGCCTCTTGCTTGTAAATCTATATCAGAGAAGAGATATGGTAAAATTATTAATGAAAATGTATCCACAGGTGTCCTTCCAAAGGAGGAGAGCAGAACTAGCACAGAAGCAAAACTAGCATACGAAAACTTTCAGGTTTCCTTTTAACACATTTGCATTTAGATCTTAACCCCACTAATTTGCATAGGCAAGAGGATAAAAGAAGTAGCAAACATCTCAGCTGGTTCTGAATTTCCCCTACAGACAGAATTATATATACGCTGCTCCTTTTTGTGTATGTTTCTCTCATGAAGCAGACATCACAGTGTTCACTTGCTGATCTTGATTCTTTTTAATGGCGTCCCAAGTTGTGCCAGGCAAAAAGAGGATTCCCCAGTGAACTTAGACATGGTGAGTGAGATTTCTCTGCGTTACAGCTGAGCTACTTGCCTTCTGTTTCTCTCTGGTCAGTGCAGAGAAATAGGGACTTCATCAGAAGCAGAGGTCTAAAATATGTGAGGCGAATTGTGGCCTAAAATGACCTACTTCAGCTGATGTTGAAGGAAGCTCAAGGAAATATGCTTGGATGAAATCCCCAACATGACAGCCATGGAGGAGGCATCAGCCGTGAAGTTGCTCAGCCAAGCTGAGGATTAATGAAGGAGGAAGGATGAGCTTTTTTTCCTCTGTGCATGTGTATTTGTATGTGTGTGTCCATGCACTTCCCTCACCCTGTAATTAGACTGAATTAGTTTTAGATGCTCAAAAAATTGGAGGCATCACATAGCAGTAAATCTGAAAGATGAGTGTGAATAGAGAAAGATGTGCAGGAAGATCAGCTCAAAGAAAACGTCCTGCTTGAAGAAAAAGTCCAATTTTGAACACAGTCAGTTAGGAGGCACCTTTTCACCAGGTAGTAACAACATGCAGGACAATATCTACGCTGATCTGCATGTAGCAGTTCAGTAAATATAACCATAAGGGTGGATGGCAATGGGAGCTGTTAGATGCTTACCACTTTTCAGCTGACCAAAAGTGGGCTTAACAGTCTGTCTTTAGTGCTCTGCTTTTGAAAGCTCGGTGTATGCATGCTTGTAGCAGAAAAGAGCAGTTTATCAAGGCCTTCGATCATTTTTTGGCTGGTCAGAGAGCTGTCTCTTAGTCCATGATGTACAAACAAGAGCTTGTAGTCTAGTGCTGTATTAGACATGGTTACTCCASTTTCCCATGTCAATGGTTATTCTTTACTTTCTCCTTGTCGTTTCGGAGGACTGACCAAAAGATCTGGTTCAGTTTTTATCTGCTACAATTTGCTTTTTATGACTAACCCGACACTTCCATCAAAAAGGTGTTTATTCTCACAGAAACAAATTCGTTGAACTGTTCCCCMCACAAAGGAACAGACAATCAAGGAAATAAAAATCAAAACAACTTTGTTTTGGAAACTGAAAATGTCAACCACAAATTCACATTCTTTAATTTTCAGCATTCTCAGTAAAATAATTATCAGTTTTTAGCTAATTTCTAATTTTCAGCTGTGGAGCAATGAGAAATCCTTGGTTTTAATGTTTTTCTACTCAAACCAATTGTGACAACTCTTATAACCAACCTATGGCTTCAAAACAATCCAATTCTAAGGCAATTTGCACAAGTCCTATAACCACCAAATGCTCCTGACAATTYGCTGAACTTTGTCCTGCATTTCACTGGAATAGTTATGAACCATATTGGGCACAGCAGAGCTGTTAATGAAACTGGAACAGTATAATTACAACACGCTCATCCTTGAAGACGCAGGCAGATGTGGGGAAGTGTACTCCATTTGTCTCATTGAAATACCATTGCAAATTACCTCTGTGCTAACTACATTTAAATAGGAAATAAAGGGAAAAAAATCTCCCTCGATAATGACAAGACAAGAATATCCATAAAAAGGAAATAGAGATGACATACATCTTTGTCTGTGACATACATTTTTTACATGGCTTAGGGGCTTTGCTTCCTGAGAGTTTACATCGTCAACTGTCAGGGCCCTTCCATGCATGATTTATGTATGCATAATAGAGACATTGTGGTTGGGAAACTGATCTATGATTTCCAACAGCTTTGAAACTAACAGCAATAAAATATACAGCGTATGAATAATATAGGGTTTAGTTAAAAAACATCAAGTTTTGAAAAATGGGAGGCATATTTATTTTCCATTGCTTCATTTGCCTTTTTTTTTTAAGACAAATCGAATGACAACTGTTAAAGGATACAGCGAAAGATTTCAAATGTGGGGGCAAAACCGTGCATACTGCATTGCACGTGCCCCCTCGTTCCCACAGTGGATTCTAGGCAGCACAGGGCAGCAGAATTGCCAGTATAAACCCGTGGTAAGTGATCTCATATCAGATTTAGAAGAAGACAACCAAAAGACCTCAGATTAAGGCTGGGTATCTTGGTGCTGGCAGGGGCCATTTCTAGCATTGAGGACAGGCCTTGCTAGGCACAGGGTGAATGCACTAGAAGAGGCAATGCCCCTTCTGGAAGTCCTGCTAACTCAGGAGCTGGATAAAAGCTGACCTTTTGAATTCTACATAAGTGAGATAGAGATTCAGAGATTTGGGTGAGATCATGTGGGAAATATATAATAACTGGATCCTAATTTCCTGAATTCCTGTCCAGCCCTGTGAAATTATCCATTTTATCCTGATAGAGCTTTGTCAGGTGTCTAGGGAAATTTTACCGGTGCTGTGTTGGAGTCATGTTTCAGAATTTCTCCCTGTTCAGGTTAATGAAATGAAATGGAGGATTAGATCATGGTTAATGACAACAAGAACATGGCAAAGGTGCATAACCCTCCAGGAGTTATCTCCAGATCTACGTTAAAGTTTCCATTTGGCTCCATAAGTAGGAAGAATGGACAGAGGTCCTTCATTGCCTCAGAACCTATTTTAATTACGCCTTCCCTGGGTAATTATTAATGGGGGAAAAAAGAACTGCCTGCTGGTAATGGATTCCCCAGAGAGTGTGAATCCAGAACATCAAGGGACACGCGACAGACGAGCAGCCGCCTGAGCAAAGTGTTACGGGCTTGGAGGGGGGATGCCATATTTGAGATGCTGATGACATTCCTCAAAGACTTGAAGACTAAACTGCATGTCTTTATAAAAGCGAAGCTTTTCATGTACAGAAATATTCAAGCGGAAAGAAAATTGTGTAGCTAAAACTTAGGCTTTTTGACTAGTCAAGCCCTGTCAGAGTGAATAAGAAAGAGAAGATGAAGAGGGGATCTGAAGGAGGTAGGAGCTGTGTCTTTTCACCACTGGTTACGGCACTGCTCTTTAATAACAGCTCTCAGAGTGCTTTCCAAAATGAGAGCGGACCTCATAGCAAACCAGGGAAGAGAAACCAGGGCATATTTGCACATGTCAGGACAGTGCTTGCTAAAAGGAGCCCATATACTTGCAGGACTCAACACGCATCTCCATCTCAAAAAAAATCAGGTCCTGAGGTGTTAGCTCAGGCATAGCACATTGGCTCTTTGTTAGACCACTAACGAAGGATATTATTCAAAATCATCCACCTCCTTGTTAGGTTTTCCAGGCACCAGACAAAAAGCACATTTGAATAGGCTGTAATGAATAGGCACTGACTGTGTTAAAAATAACGCTCTTCTCCAGAGCTTTGAAAAACTAGAAATTGAGAAACTGAAATTCTGCTGTGCTTGGAGAGAATTTGTGCTGTAAGTGCTGGTATTGAAGATAGAGTCAGAAGAAGTGATTCTTCCATTTTATYGGTGTTCTCCCCTGAGATACTCCCCCCAGCAGAAACCAGACTGTGGAAAAGCCTTTGCATGGAGATGAGGTTAGAACAAAAGACCATTCTTTGGACTTAAAATGGCAAAATGGGATTTCACGTTTGCTGTTCCTCCTGAATTTTTGTGCATGAGTTCACAGGACTTTTTTTTCAACCTCTCCCTGCCCATTTCTGAATCTGAGAGCTGATGAGAGTTTCTCCCTGCTCAACCTTGGAGCCATGTGATAGATGTTGAAGTTGGTTCCATCCCTTGTGTGCAGCCCCTTTCCCACTGTACAACCTCTTGGACAGTCCATGAAGCTAAGAGCAAAGCTCAAGGCAGAAACTGAGAACAAATCACACTGTTCATTTATCTGAAGATGTGAGAGCAGCGTGTTTGGTACAATGACAGACAGGCACATGAAGGCTTTGGAGAGCTACCATAGACTGATTTGCAGGCATGTTTATCACCATCGGCATCACTTCATGTCCTCTGTAGTTTTTACAGGGGCATGAATCAGGTTTTCCCTGGATCAGCGCTTCAGGGGTATCTATAAAATCTTATTATTTCTATATTAAGACTAGAGAGAAGGCCTCTGTGGGCTGTCCAATGAAAGAGTAATAAGGCCTAATTCTCTTAGAGACTTTCATGTGCAAGACAAAACCTGATTACTGTTTTCTATAGCCTGTCTACATATGGGCCCTTTGGAGTATGGTACAGAGAGTAACCAAACTAGCTCTAGGATCAACAGTTGCATGTGGGCTAATTAGTGTCCTGGGGTTAATTAGTCTGCACTTATCACCATATTGCCTTAACTATCTTGCTTTCTGTGCCCAAAGCTCGTGTCTATGCACAATGGAGACAAAAAGCTGGTTGTCCCAGCTCTAAAAGGCTAGGGGAGAAAAAAGGAGAAATATAATTTCTGTTTCTCCTGGAAGGCAGTGGCTGTGAGCATGTTTAACAGGCATCAGGAGGCAGGGAGTCACCATCAGAGTAGGGTCATACCATCAGAGGACTCCCAAAATCACACAAGGAYAATTTAGGTCCTTTTTAGCTTCTCCTATGCTGCTGTTTTCCATAACAAAGACATAATGCTACAGCTTTTTCCGCCTCTGTGTTCTGCAGCTGTCATCACCTCATGCCAATAGTCCAACATTTAGGAGCGTTTTGAGCTAAAAAGCCTTGCTCTGATGATAATGCCTATCTCAGCTTAAAGGCTTTCAAAGACCAGCTTAGCCAAAATATGTGATGCATACCACGAGTCCAGTCATCTCCCTTACAGTGATCTCTGAAAAGTTTTTTTTTAACCAAGCTTTTCCATTATCATTTTCTTCCATTCTTKTTTCAGCTCACTGAACATTAACCACCATGACTTACCTCATAAACCCAAACCATATTAAACAGATTAGGTTGATAGACAAATTCTAGCATCCTATCTGGGCAATGGCTAAAATGTCCAGTTGTTTCTATAGTTCTATGGGTTGTGGTTTTGGGTTATTTTTTAATGCAAAGTTAAATCTTTTTACTCTACTGAAACATTTTTTATAGGGAAGGGAAGGAAGGGGAAGGGAAAAGACACAGGATGACATTGGTTGACAAAAGAGTAAATGACAGTTCTGAAAATTCAGATAAATCATCATTAACTTGGTGCATTTTTAATAGCATCTCCACAGAAGCAGTCCCATGCTTAGGACTATTGGATATTTTCATCAGTAACCTAGAATTAGATATAAAGTAGCTGCTGATAGAATTTGCAGCAGATAAGGATTGGCAGAGGTATAAATAACTGCAGGGACAGCATAACCTAGATCACATATGAAGCTTGGCTTATTCAGGCAAAACATATTTTAATATAGCCAAATGCAATGTTGTCCATGCAGGAACCTGAATGCATACCCTGTACCGATCACATATTGTGTCCCTATTCATTCCAGGACRTGTAGCAACCCCTGAGTGGACAGATGGACTACTGTGAATGGCAGGAGGGAGGTGGTTGCAGAAGCCTACTGACCTTGGTCAGAGAGGGAGTTTTTACTCTYCATCRTTAGGAGTAGCCAGTAAGCATTGCTGTGTCTTGTGAAGCTTGTTGTCCCCCAAAACAGAGCTGGGAAACAGGAAAACYAAGGAGCTCATCCTAAAGAAGCTCAGGCCTTACAGCAATACATTTCAATGTATATATAATTAAAATCTTGACTTAATGATATAGTCAGTGAACAAAGGACAAGATATAAACATTACATGGTGTCAYGTTTGAGAATTTTGGAATTCCTAAATGTATGAATGTGAATGATATTGCTTACAGGCTATGGATGACACAATTTAGACTGAATTGAAGTCTATCTACAGGTGATACTGAAGTGCCTAGTCTGCTAGGGACTAAGTTTTACCTAAGTTGCCTATAATCTGGAGATCAAATCTTCAGTGAAGCTCTTGGAAAGAACAGAAGCCTCTGCATGGACACGAATCCAGGGCAGGAGGTCTCCATTAAGAGATTAACATTAATTCAGAACTGCCCTAGCTTAGAAAAGGCAAGCAGATTTACCTAATTTGTTATTAGCAGCCCTGATTATTGTGCTCTCCCTGCTTGTGGAAGACCCTGACTCATTTCTTGCTCTGACACATCCTGCTTCTGACTTCTTTCCTGATATTTTTCTGTTCCTGGCCTTAATCAGCTAAACTTATGTCAAGGCATAACCTACACTGCTACAGGCTTRTTAGCTCTATGCCTGTTATTCTGGAGATCTGAGATATATCTAGATTTATATGTATTTCTGTCTTTCTGTATATGCTGTATGTGCTCTGTACATACTCCGTATACTGCATTTCAAGGCCTTTAACATTAAAGGTCACAGGTTTTGCCTACAYATATATTCCTGTTTGAATAGGATCTGATTGCAGCTCTGCACCTGCAAACAAATTCAGGGTATCTGAAATGGTAATGCTGCATTCTTGTTTGCCTTCTTTCTAAGATATAGAAGCACTGGAAAAACTGCAGAAAAGCTCCAGACAAGGACAGGAAAAAATTCCTGGGAATGAGGGGCGTTTCATGCTTGGTCTGCTCACTCGAGCAAAGAGAAGATGGAGAGGGGACTTAACTACTGCAGAAATATTTGCATGGGTAGAAGAACCTGGCTGGAAAAGGGCTCTGTAATCAATCAGAGGAAGGCATGAGAAGGACCAGTGTAATTTAGAATAAGATTAACTTTTTGCTCAAGGGGTTTAACAATGAGAACAAACTGTTAAGGAAAGCAGTGGGTTCTCTATTTCTGGATCCTGTAAATCAAGGCTGGGTGTCTCCCTGGAAGTCAATTTTCACTGCACATCAATTCCTGGGTTCAATCCTAGGGATAAGAGGAAAAATAATAACCTGTGACATAGGTGATCTGAGAGAGATGATCCTTTGGCCTAAAAATCCCTGAATCTTAGAGATGGTGAAGAACAGACCTTTATATAGTAATGAAAACATATCAGAGTGCAAATACTAGAGCAGAGCAATTAGATCCAAGCAGCCAGGATGAGGAGTGCCRTATCATTCATTTTTCACGCCTAAATGTCAGCTGGATGTTAAGTGGATGGTTTGGGACCGCAAGTGTGGCATAAAGCCTTTGTACACAGAATAGATGCACATAAACCTCACTGCATYACCCCGTTCCTTTTATATTCTCTCCTTCCCACACCTTGAGCTCTGGGAAAGAGGAATTATATTAAGCAAGAACAAGGTGCTGTGGTTGAATGAGTTTCTGCAGGTACCTTGCAGCACTGGTAATTCCCTTTTAGCTCAGTTTGTGTCTCACTGTGTTTCTGTCCGTGAGGATTCCTTGAGTGGAAGAAGCTATTTTACCATGCCTCCTTTTAGCTCATAGTTTATTGCAAATATTGATGTTTTACGACACAGATGTTTTATTGTTGAATTTTCTGCTGGGCTGTTACTCGATTTCAGTAATGAATTCCAGCCTACTTATTTATTTATTTACTTATTTTAAAGGGAGCTAACAAGTTTCACAAGAATTATTGCCGCAGGGTGGTGTCTTAGCTAATTCAAACAAGTAAATTGCAAGAGCAGAAAACCTCAGCATATGAACTGAATTTTGTAAGAAGAGAGATATGCTTTGTAAGAAGAGAGATATGCTGTTGTGGTGGTAGAGATCTCTGCTGCAATAAAGAGCTATCGCACCAGGCAATATGGCTTGAGGCTGTTCCCATCCCTTGGGGATGCAATGGGTCAGGGCTCAGATAACCCAATGGGCAATCACTGAACACGAGGTGCTTCATGCTCATGTTTCCCTTCTCTCTAAAATCTATCCGTGAGGCCTTTATGAKTCCAGATTTTGATCTTGGAACCAAATTTTGTGATGTGACTTGTCAAAGATGCCAGTAAACAGTAGAAGAAGTCTTCTTGTCATGCAAAGGGATAGATTGTTAGAGAAATGTGTCTTCTGCTGGTCTGAGCTATTAACAGTTCTTATTCTTTTYGCATTAGATTTCTGATCTGAACGTAAGTGCTTTATTACTTGTGTTTATTTCTCACTGGGACTATTTTCCTATTTTCTTGGCTATGCAAGGGTTAATGTATAAATAAATGCTGGAATATACTGCTCAAATAAAGTCCTATTTTAAATGCTAAATTGTTTTCCCCACTTGGAAATTCTTTCAATGTCATATATAAAAAGGAAAGGGGGGAGGAAAAGAAAAGAGGTCACAAAAATCTCAAACTCCAGCTTTCTTAATTCTCTATTACAAAGTACTAAAAGTACTCCTGAGCTAAAGCACACGAATAATTTTGATTTTTTCTCAGAATAATTGTGATTTATCCTTGAAGAAGTCAGTCAGTATGCAGAGCAACATCTCTTGCTCCATGCATCCCCGAAAGCTCAGCTCACAAAAAACATCTGTTTCTAGAACCGATATCTCAGTACCTGAAAGCGGAGACCAGACTCTGCTGCAGCTCCAATGTTATGTCTTCCAGCTCTTCCTGGACACKGAGCTTAGTGCAACTTATAACTTACACCACTGCAGCTTGACTTCCCTGTCAATATGTTCTCAAACACTAAAAACCCCTCGAATGACTAGATATGACAGCATCGCCCCWGAAAACCTGTCTGAATATAGCGTTTCTTGAACTCGTACTGTGTGCTCCTCACTTGCACACGTGGAGATGGCCAAAGCTCCCCTGGTTTGCCAAAACAGCAGCCGAAGCCTCCGTCTCATCCTTCTGACACTGGCCAGCATTAGATACCCTCCAGATGGTCAAAAACAATCTTCACAGACCTTGGARGCACTGATGTGGTACTGTACCAGCTGACACCAGCTGTTGATTACCTAAACCTTGTAATTTTTATTCTCACTAATGTACACCAGCTGCAGAACTTACTGTCACATGACACATGCAATTGTCTAATCTCTGCATTTTCCTCCAAATCAGGAATTTTTTCTCAATGCTAATCTATGATGCTGAAAATTAATTATATTTGACATTAAGATATTTGCTTTGTTCCTTTAAAATGCATGCACAGAAACACTCAGAGAAATGTAAGGTGTAGATGAACAGTTTCATTTAGAAGTATCATTCCTGTGTTAGTATTAGTAAGAGGTCATTTATTTATTCAGTTAAACCAGGAAAAATAATAGTCTATCTTAATTTTTATCTCTGGAAGCAGTATAATATATGCCAAATCAAACATTTAACTCATCCATCTTTAATAGCTTTCTTTGTGCCATATAACTGCACAGCAGCTGCTTTGTCAAATGACCAAGAAATTAGAGTTTGGCAAAACAGTGGTTTTCATCAGCATATGACCTTAAGATAACATTTACATTTCAGGAGATGCTGTTCGAGTCAGAACAGAACTGCAGGGCAAACTCACATCTCTGGATACTCATGGAGACATCCGACAGAAAAGCTAATAAACGCAGTAGATTAGGACAGTTTTATTTTCCATAAATCTGGGACATGTTCAGCAATGTCAAACTTGTTCCCATGCCTTTAAATGAATAAATACATCCAGCCTTTCTCAGAAGTGAGGTRGAATTCATTTAACTCATTACCATTTAAATGATAGATGGACAGGGTAAACTCTTTTCTTTTGAGACAGGGGACGGACAACATAGAGACAAAATTGCTGGATATTACACAGATGTGGGCTCCCAGATTTAGATGATTGGATTCAGATGTTTACAAGGACAGTATTTTCTCCAGAAGGGCTCCTTCGTTACTAACAGGTATAGCAATCACATTTAAAATGTTTTTACTCACAGTTAGGCTCCTATAGCTTCAGTCACATAGGATTTACTGGGAGGTTTATCCTTGAGTTGCTCTGTTGAAGTGCAGAGAATTCAGGGGGGTGTTTTCAGAGGGTTGGGCTGCCAAGACAAACAAAGTAAAAAACAACACGTTTAGAGGAGAAATATTTTGCTTTTGCAGTTTTGGAAATAATTTATTTCTCACTTTTGCAGTAGGTCATTAYGTGCCTCTACTAACTCCCTGAGAAATCTAAGAGGGAAAGAGGTAACAGGTACATTTTTTTGTTTGTTTGCTTATCGCGTGAGAAGAAGACAGCATGGTAAGCTGAGGACATGGAGGACAATATTGCAAACTCTCCACACATAGTCCAGACAGGGTGAGAAAGTAACCTTTCAATATGTTGTGAGTTATTTCAATTCTCAATCAGACAAGATCTCTAGAGATGAAGAAAATGATAATTTATTTGAATTTGTCTCAGCAACTGTTGAAAGAGGGAAAAAAGGCAAAAAATCCCAAAGAAAAAAATAGAGATTTCACATGTGCGACACTTTTGCTGAAAAATGGCAGATTACTTGCTTTATTTTAATTTTGCTTGTAACCTTAGAATTCAGTGTAAACTCACCAAAAGTTTCCTGAGCTCCCACAGGTCTCTTCTCAGTGATGTCTGGGGAGCCAATGGTGACTTACTGTTTAGAGCTAAAACTATGGGAAACTTGCATGAATAAATTGCCGTAACAAAGCTGTGATCCCCGTGTCAGACACAGGTGGTGGCATGAGGAGCAACATGGAGATAGTGGTGGGAACAGATCACGTGTTGGATGTTGTCTTGTAACACTTCTTTATAATAACTCTTCTTCCTAACAAAAGAGATCACTAACAAAGTGTCATATATGGGTATATTCTCAGCCCAGCCAATGCTGGTGGCCTCTTTAGCWGTGACAAACTGCATTACTTCTCTGGACCCTAGGACAAGCCTCTTTGTCCCCTCTGAAGCCTGATGGTGGGCACTGCTTGCTCCCTTGTACCACAGACCTTCCTGCTGGGYCTTTCCCTGTCCCCCCTGACTCTTGCAGCTGAACATGCTCTGAGCTCCTCAGAGAGAGCGCGGTCTCCCCTGCCTCCCAGATGTTTCACCTCCTCCTTTCTGCGGCAACTAGGAAGAGGTGAATAAATGCTTTTCTTTCTTGCTCTCTAAGATCAGCTCTAGCAGGGGCATAACATACTGCTWGCAGTTAACAGACTAGGTACAACCCATCACAGCACCTTGTATTCCTTGACATCTGTCTCAAAACACGCTGGATGCAAGCACATAAATGATGCTCTGTTCACACACACAGCTTGGCACCTGCTTGGAGCTCAAGGTTGCAGCAGCTGTTCACACAAAYAGGGGTCTGTATGCTGGAAAGGGAAGATACAGGGGTATTGATGCCACTGGTTTAGCTTGCCTGCAGTGACGTGGTGTTGGGTGCCTCAGCTCTTAACCTGCCAACCTGGTATGTTTGCAAGGCACCCAGTTTGTAGGATGCGGGGTATTCGCTGTTTCTAGTTGCTGGGCTTCCCAAAAGTGCGTCAGATGAAACAACTGAAACCAAATGGATCAAAAATCGGTAGTAACATAGATCTCTCTCTCTCTCTCTCTCTTTTTTTTTTAGTTGGTTTGTGGAGTGTCTTTGTATTGTGTGTGATAAATCTGAAGCTTTCTCATTTTAGACTTGAAAATGTGAGAAGTGCTAACAAAAAGCAGAAAGGAGGCAGGGTGATGTAGGACAGTGAAAACAATAGGTGGATCCTTCAGTTCATTCCTTTAGTGAGTCAGATGCTGCCTGYGTGAACGCCAAGGAGAATTTCTGATGAAGTGTGTGCCTTGGCATACTCGAAGTGGTGGTTATATGAGCAGGCTAGGAGGATCCACGCTACTGACTGTGGGGAAGTAGATACRAATAAGGCATCAAAGCAGAATCACGTGGAGTAACTCAGTATCTCAGATAGTTGAGTGCAAAAACCAGCCTTGGGAGAATGTTGTATTTGGCACCTAATCCAGGAAGACAACGAGAGCTGTCAGAGCTGCTGTGGTGCTAGATGGTCCTGCAGGGAGGAACCTGATGAAGAATTGCAGAGGGAGGAGGGGATTTCTTTCCTTGAAGATATTTAAAAAAGAAAATCCTCCCACCTGAGTTTTCCCTGTCTCATGGACAGACCCTGCTAATTACTTCTGTGGTGCAGCAAAGTGACTGAAGTTAAAGAAGCTCCTAGCAGGGCACTTTTTCCAAAGGGATCTGCTTTTTTTCTTTTGTTTTTATTCTTTTCTTTCTTGGCCTGGTACAATCTGAATTTGTTAACATAGTGCAAACTGCATTGCTTTGATGAAGGACTTAAGTGGGTGAACCTTGGATTTCCACAGAGCAGGGAAGTTTTCTGAGAGGATTTTTTTTTTTTTTTTTAATGAGTGAATTTGTAACTAGCTTGGCTATTTATGGGCTTTTTTCTCCACCCAATCTAGGACCCTACAGCAGGCTACCTTTAATACACACATAAATAAAAATAAGAATGAGATAAAAACGAAAATTGATATACAGAATGTAACTGAAGACTGGAGGAGGCAGATAGAGGAGGGAGGAGAGAAATRCTTCCCTTTGAGAGTGCAGAAAAATGAAAACATCTGTGTCCAGTTGACTCTCTTTCATAAAGATTCACTAGCCCTTAATCAAACCCATCCTGGGACCCTCTACGAGCTGTGGGGTTTATATCAGCGTTTCATAGCTAATACATGGGCAACCTTTTACCAACCAGGTAGCTAACAAGATAAGGGGATTTGTTTGTAAGGCATTTTTAGTTTCATTTTAAGGAGCTAGACTGCTTTTGCAAACARAGTCCTTGTGACTTCAGTGAGGCTRCTGGAAGCACTCACATGCCTCAGCTGTAAATGGGGGTGGCAAATGGAAATAACAACAAACAAGTGGGTTTCCAGTTCAGATTTCAAGTTTCATTCCTTACCTTTGCCAGGGACCACAGTCAGACTAGGATTAGTCTAGGCAGCATGTGGAAAGAAGAATTATATGATATATATAAGCTGAGGTCTAGCAACGCTTTTCAAGTCAAATTGAGAGGATAGCACGAGTTTTTGTGGTCAGCAGCCAGACCACCATCTCATCACCTTTTCTTTCCCCAGCAGATGTCTGCAGGTGGATCAAATATGGGTGCCTCCAGAAAACAAAGCAAAATGAAACAAAACAAAAATACAGCACCAGGCCTAGACTTACATCCTGGGCACAAAATAAAAGGCCTTAAGTGCTTTTCTGCCTTGACTCAGATGTCCTCCACATAAACCCATACCTAGGCTCCAAACGTGGTGTAGGAGCTTAATACTTGAAACGACCCTCACACAGTTGTGCATTTTAAGGGCAGTCATCAGTTCCCAGCCATTACAGCTGGTGCACTGGTGGCTGGGTATCCTTTGGGCAGCTCTGAATTACCTTCTGGCTCTCCGAAGCAAACCTATTGCCTAGAGTGGCAAACTGCTGAACAGCATTRGAGATGTATGAAAACTATGATAGACAGCGTAAGCCAGGGCGTGAACCTGCAGCATGTTAACTGCTCTACAGAGGGCATCATGTAAACGCTGTCACTTGTGCCAGCACCAAAGTGGGTTATCTCACACTTACCCCAGGATTAGGGTATACACAGYCATGGTTACTACAGAGTAGATGAAAGCTGAAAATCCACATTATTGCTTAGTCCATGGTGATGTGTTCATCTGCCCCTGCCCACAATGACTGCGGGGGTCTGATGAAAGCAGATTTGCACTATGACAAATAGAAGCTGCTGCACTGATAAACTTGGAGAGAAGAGTCTTTAAAAACACTCTTTAATGTATGGCTCCGGAACCTCCTCCGACATGCACCTCTGATGTGAATGAAATGGATTCTGTGTCCTGGATTGTGTGTCTTCTCTGCTGATGACCCAGGGAAAGCACCCCTGGTCTTTCTCATTCTGGAGAGGGTTTSTTAACAGTGGAGAAAAGGGAGAAAGGTCTCGTCAAAGAATCAAATCTGTTCTGGAAATGACTGATGCCTGATAAATACAGCACTTTGCAAAGACATTTTTAGACCTGTGCTTTTTAAATATAGTTCTCACTACTAGCACCTGCTCTACCAATAACGTGTCATCTGCAAGATGTCACTCACTGATACTGAGTGCCACATACAGAAGCTGGCCAAGCATTTGCCAAACTAAGTGTGTTCTCTGCAGGCAGAATATAGCTATGGATTATATGACCTGGATAACATTTGACAGGGCTACGCCTTCATATATGTTTGCTCAGCACCTAACACATTGAAGCTCCCCGAGTTTGGAGCCACAGGACATTACTGTAACCCAAGTATTATTTATGTTGGCAACTGAGAGATAGATCTGGGTGAAGGGAGAGAAAGGATCATTGCTGGTGAATGATTTGGATGCTGTGGCCTTTATAACATCAAACAGTTTAATATTAACAGAGACTGCACTGACCTAGACACGCGCCAGAGGGAATTCTGTCCCAGGAACTATTTTTTCAGTAGATATCTTTGAACTACAAAAGCGAATATAAATAGGTGTAAGCTCCGAACATCAAACTTACTCTTTCAGTGTGAAAACTACACTTCAGTGAGTGGTGGAAGGATACTCCTCCAGGAGAGGTGAGAGGAGGCAGAGCTGCAGTGTCCCAACCCGTTACATAGGGCAGATGAGTGTAGTAAAGGGACAACTGCTTATCTCTGTAACTTTCTTGTCTCTTTAGTTTTCCTAGTGGAGATAGAAGTGGATTTGAACCTCACAGTTTGGATTTGCTTCGCRCAGACTTGGTATTTAAGCCAGATTTTGTCTGTTGCCTGAACCAGCTCTACTGAGATATGCCAAGGCAGGCTGCTCAGGTTTGGGGTGTGATCCCAACACTTATCTGGAAGATCTTCCACAGAGCTCATGAACACCTGTGCCATGGTCAGGGTGGCACTGAAGTGGGACTCTACAATAGCACTGAAATGGGATAGCATGTGGAGAAGGTGATGTATCTGAACTCTTAATCTCTGAAATCACTGGCTGGCCACGTCACCACCACTTACTCCCACTAAGGACTTGCTGGGAACGGGGGTATTAATGGCACTGCTTCCACACCCAGCCTTCATGAGATGCATTTGTGGCTCTTGCTGTTTTTCTAAGCATCTCAGTATAGCTACCAAGCTGTGGTTAGGTAGTCTCCTCTTTCTTTTTCCTTTCACTGCCCCTCATCTCCTTTCCAGGCACCTGCAGTGGCTTTCAGCATGCATTCTTCTCTCTCTTTTGCTTGCTGAATTTATGTTAAAATGGCTATTTCCCAGCAGCTGCATTGCACGAAGSTATCGAATCCTCCTTCCCTCCTCAGTCTCAGAACATTGACTCTGCTTTCACGGAAACACTGATTTTATTACAACAGAGCTAAGCATTTAAGCTTCATTCTCAGGTTCAGCTGTCTTAAAATAGGAGATGTTAAAATTATTGGTGATGGTGAAGCAGTGAGTGTAACCTCCAAATCTCCCCTGTTCAGCTCAGATGTGGCTTTCCTGCTGTAAGCATCCCTCTCTCCCCCTCCTTCCCTCCCCTCTCGCTCTTTTTGGATATGTGTTTCTCTCTGACTGTGATTCTGCAGTGGCAGAAAGGGGTCAATCTATCTGTAAAAGATGGACTCAGCCAAGCTTTTCTAGCTCTTTCCTGCTGATGGCAATTATCCGGAGGTTGGCAGCAGTCCCAGAAACCTGCAGTTCCTGCAGTCCTGCTGCTGTGGGCCTGCTCCACAAAGCCAGCATCCTAAGAGGATCACTTGGTGTGATGCCCAGGAAATGACAAACAGAAAAGGTCACACGTACTCCAAAAAGATATACTGCTCGGCAAATTTAATTGACATTGTGCAGCTTTTCAAAACGTCCCTGCAGACATTCCAGCATTTAACAGATGCAAGCAAAGAACAGCAAAATAACAGGGCTTTAGAAGAAGGGCAGAAAAATACATTCTGTCCCCCCAAAAGAATTTTTTCATACCTCAATAATATCCTTTCGCATGGTCTATTGGATCAAGATAATTATTTGTTACCCCTGGCCTGGCAAGCGAGATCTGCCAGCCCAGCCCCCAGCCTCCCTGCCTCACACACACGCTGCTGCTTTTTAAATCATTGAGCTTTCATTACACAGGGTAACTGTCCTTGTTGTTTCCCTTGCATGTTTGTCTGCTAAAATACGATATGAAGAACCAGCTCCTCGTCAAGCCCAGTACTCTCTGGAGCTTTCAGCATTGTGTCCTGTGTCATCTGGCTGCAGGGAAAAAAGCTGTCTCCATCCAYGGGCTTTTGCTTTAAAGAAAAAGAAACTGGAGGTGTATGGAAATTTAAGAAGGTGTCTGATAGCTAACACTATTAGCAAAAGGTGATGGGAAAGCAAGAGCGGCCAGGCAGTCCTGATTCAGCAGGGAGTGTGCTCAGCAACCATTCAGCTCTTCAGGGTTCTGTTTCAGCCTCTTTTTGCTAAGCACAAATTTAAAATCCCCTTTGTTTTGTTTTTAAGATCCCCAGATAAAATGGAAAGTGAGGGTGAAATCCGTGATAGTATGAGGCTTGAAGATGGAGCAGAYGTGTGACACCACAGATCTGAGTACTTGGCCCATTTTCATCCATGCAATTTGGGGTGAAAGGAACCATTTTCCCTGTTTAGCTGGGGACAGGGTGACCACTGTAATGTAGGAGGATGAGCTAGTGCGGGAGCATGGTCTAGGTTCATAGGGAGCCTTGAATCTTCACATCRTAAGTCCTAACAAGTAGAACTGTCAGCTGGACTGCTGAAGAGAGAATGATTAATGYTTCCAAAGCTCTCTCAGGCTGCTATCTACATGGAGGGCCAAATCCTTCTGATTTTGCCAGAGTTAGCAGTGTCACCAGAGATTTTACAGGGCATAACACCACAAGAGCATTAGTTTGCAGAAAATAGCGAAGGTGTACAACTGAAGGTCGTTTTGCTTCAAAATGCCACATTTGATACAAGAGTGCCTSAATAATAACACATACAACTGGAGGTGTCAAAGTACAAACCTAGCTCTACCATTCATAAAAGATGAGGAAACAGGATTTCACTTTTTCTTTGCARCAGGCAAACAATCACTCAGCTTCATTATGGTAACCATGTTGGGACCAGAATCTGAGACTCTCAGTCCACCCCTCTACTTAAGAATAGGCCATGCTCAAATAGAGATGACCAAATATTGACAGTTCCATTTCAAGGTATCTTCCTCTATTTCAATATTTGTCTGCTGCAAAGAAAGATCCTTTTGGGAAGAAATCATGACATTTGACTACTTCAACAGAGATGTAGCCACATCCMCTCTGCGAATGAAGGCTAAGCCTTATTGTTTAAAGGGAGGTGGTATCTGGCAGATAAAACAGACYTGGGGCAACGTTTACAGACTTCGTTCTGCCCGATCCTGAACKAGATTTGACCAATCTCTATCCCTGTCTGTATCAAGGCAAAAGATCGAAGCTCACGGCTCCATGTCCCACGTCAGTGCTTTCACTACCAACCCTACAGCATGGAGGAAGCACTAGTCCTTCCTCTGAAATCTCCTTTGAAATCAGCGTAGCCCCATAACAGTTGTCAGCACCGACAAGGTTTCATTTGGTTAAAAATGTTCAGGCAATTGAAGAAGCATGTGAACAAACATACTTGAATTCACGTGATACTGAAAAGGGATTTTGACTTCCTTGTGTGCAAGACAATTCTTTAAGACTACGCTGCCAGAAATAGTTAACTTTCCAGCCGAAAGGGTTTCCAAGAAAGTTTTTTTACTCTTGGCAAAATCATTGCGTAGTAGGTGACTCACAACCATGTAATATTAATTGCTAGTTTTATAACACACTCTCCTATTACGCTAGACTTCTCAGAAGCAATGCAATAAAATTCAAGAGTCAGTCTTTCACTATAGACCTCTGTCAACACAATCATAGTGGTCAGGAGAGGCAAGAGGTGAGATCCCTGGCCAAAGAGCTGCATCAAGAAAAGCTCCATTGTGGAAGTGGCTACACAAGCCAAAACCACCCATTCACCATAYCACTGCTTGCAGTTCAGGATGGAGTGGCCAGAGCAGAAAAGTTATGTTTTTTCCCCCAAATAATCTATCCTTTTGGTTTTATATTCTGAAGGGAACATCTCTAAAGCATCTTAAGATTTTAAAAACAAAGTGTTTTCTGAATTAAAACTTGATTTAGATCCTCTGTCTCCAAAAGCAAAAGCTCCAATCCTTTAGACCACAGGAAACTTGCCAACTGTAGAGATATTAAGGCTTCTACTGTATGCAACCGAGCTGTTCCAATTCCATCTGCTAAAATGGTAAATTTTCACATATGCTTGTTTTGACTGATACCCAAACCTGAGTACTTTGTAAGGCAGTTACACATGCAGACCTAGTAAAAAGAATATTCAGCTCTTTATCTTGCCAACACAGGAATTGGTTTGTTAGAGAAAAATGACAGGATGGGTCTTCATGACTTAAATAAAAAGAGAGAGAAAACATTTGTAAACTACTGTCTTGTTTTATCAGCAAAAATATGATTGAAAACAAAAAGATGCTATAGCTTTTCTGGCAATCAGGAGAAAATAGATAAAATGCCCAAAGGAAGACATTGTATACATATTGGTGAAATTATTTCATCTTATGGACTACTAATATCCTGAAAGTCAATATGGGCTGATTTTATAAATTGTGCTATTAGGTCTTCTGGTTTTCTTCTCATATTGCTAAAAGAGCTTGGAAATCTTAGTAGGTGAAAACTTTAAGAAACATAGAAAATATTACTTCAGACTTTGAGACTTCTCCTCTGATGGAACATTTAGAACTGAAATAATAAAAAAATTCTAAGAATGCATCACTATGGTATGACAGTGTGAAATATTATCAGTGATAACTCAAAGATCGTATAGTCTCAGGAGAAAGGAGAGAACACAATTTAGTTAAAACTTCTTATTTTAATTCCAAAATTTTATCATTCTTTAGTTCAACCTTTGGCTAGAAGAGGGAAAAAAAAGCATAAATGGAATTATTGCCAAATGTGATGGATGCTTCTTACTATTACACAACTGTTTAGGAAAAGAACCATGGAATCATGCAGTATTTAGGTTGGAAAGGACTTCTGAAGGTCACTGAGTCCAAATCTCTCCTCAAAGCAGGAAGTACTGAATAATCCTATTTCCAATCAAAACTATGGGGGAATCAGAGTAAGCAAAAGGTCACGATCCAACTTGCAGACAGTCTGCCTGACTACAAATTTTATTTACCCAGTTATCACTGYAAAATTTGAACAGCTTCCATGGACAATCAGCAACATCAGTCAAATCCCCACCAGATTTTGCCAAGTCTCCAGATTTCCTGTCTTTTTGAGATAAAAGTTGTGGAATGGGTTAACATATTTTTTCTCTCTTTTTTTTTAATTTTGAAAGATCTGAACAGTATTGTCTTTTCTTGTTGCTGGGAGCACAAAGATGAGACCAAGTGCCAACAATATACATCTAATGATGGCAGTGGCTCTTTAGTTGAAAGCTTTATACTGTGTCCCAAGGAAAGGGAAAACTTGGATCTACCCATTTTCTTCAATGCGCAACTTGCTGCCTGATCAAGAAATGCTTTGCCCCTAGTCTTCATATGCTTAATGAAGTTATTTAAAATATGATTGTAGGCTCATTAAAGACAAGAAAAGTCAAGATTTTGGGTTTTATGTTTTACTTGAAAGATTTGCACATTCTAGACTACAAAGAGATTTCTAAAATAATTCYGGGGTTCTGTCAGTTCTGATTTATAACAACATATGTCAAGATTTAATTACATCCTCTCTCCATCCATTCATCACCCATGTTGCTCTCTGCAATGTTCTTTACCAAATCTCCAAGGGCTGCAGTGACCTGAACCTATTTCGGCAGTGAGAACCGGCAGACCTGCAGTTTTGGCTGAGGGAGAGTACTAGTCTGAGATCAGGGAGGAGAATTTGAGCCACAGAGGTGACAGCAGTGGGGCAAACTGCTACTGAATTCACTAAAATTAGGAATTAGTCCAATAAAAGCCAGCTACCTTCAGCTGAGGCAAACAGGCAAGTAAGTATCTCCATGCCATCACCTTTTGCAGATTAGTGAACCTGTTAAAACTGGGGACATGTTCAGGCAGCACAAAGGTGTGTAAAATAAAGATGCTGAGGGTGCCACTGCCCAAACCTGCTCCATAACCAGCTGGACACGATGGCATCCATGTTAATAGTCCCCGCTCAAGAAGCTAGCTGCAGACCTGCACGCATACTACACATATAAACATAACACATCCTTGGCAGCTCCGAGCCATATTGTGTGGCTGCCTCAACTTTGCTGAGTTGATGAGAGAGTAGATGAGAGAGTAGAGGAGATGGAGATAGTTAGAGAATTATCATATCGCTTCAGATCAGCATTTGCTGGAGTAGCCAAACCCTTCAAATTTGAGTTGGTTTATCCAAGCTCGAAGCTTATAGTCAAAAAATAGTATTGGTGTTCATTTTTTTCTTTTATTTAGTTTGGTTTGATCTTTCCTCAGCTTCAAATTTCCTTACAATAATAAATCCAAATAACTGTCAGGCTATCATGGCAGCAGGTTCATCACTGAGCAGAGACTGAAGATTAAATGCAGAATTTAATTAGCATTGGACAATGTTTGTAGGAGAGGAAAATCTTCCTAAAAATCAATTTTTATTTTTCCTCTGGAACAATTAATTCTCTGGAGAGAAGAAGCTTGATTTTGAAGCCAAAGGTCTGAATTGGTGCTCTAAAGATGTTAATCCTAAATAGCACTTTGGACATGGACCAAATTATTTAGAATGAAATTTAAGGTAGCTTAATCCTAGATAAAAATCATACAGAATCATAGAACTATAGACTAGTTTAGATTGTAAGGGGACATTTGAAGGTCATCTTGTACAATCTCCTGCCCAAAGCAGGAGTTTTTTTGACTTAAAAATTAGATCTAGTTGCTGAGGGACTGGAGTCACATTTTGAAAATCTCCAAGGATGGGGACCTGCACAAGCTTCTTCTCTGTATATCCACCCTCAATGTGAAAAATTTTCCATATACCCAATAAGAATTTCATTTGCTGCATGTGGCGACCATTGTCTTTTGTTGTTCATCTCTGAGAAGAACCTGGCTCTGTCTTCTCTATAATCCTTTTCTAGTAATCAAAACTGCCATTAGATGCCATGTTGGCCTTTTATGGCCTCTGAACAAACCTGCTTCTCTCTGACTCTCTTGTATATCATGTGCTTCAGCTCCTTGACCAGCTTGATGACCTGCACTGGACTCGATAGTATGTCATTATCTCCTTTGTCCTGCAGGGGCCAAAACTGTGCACAGTGCTCCAGATGTGGCTTCACAAGTGGTGATTAGAGGGCGATGATGACTTCCCTCTGCTAGTTAGGCTTTTGCTGACAGCTTAGTATGTAGTTATTCTTCAAAGCCGCAAGGGCGCATCGCTGATTGATGGCAACTTGCTGTCCACCCCGTCCCCCAGGTCCTTTTCTGCAGATCTGCTCCCTAGCCTGTCTGTGCCCGTCCCATCATCCCATATTACTGTATCCCAGCTGCAGTCTTGCAGCTGCAACTGTAGTAATTTTTTTTGCTTGTTTCTAGTATTAAAATGCCGTTGGGAAATACCTTGAAATAATCAACCTAAATTTCCTCCTTAACCAGTCGAATTGTAGGGTGTAACGCTATAGCCTTTTAACTTTGCAATTGGCCAGAGAAGTGTAGTCCATTCCACAAAAGCTTTCATTATTACTGAGGTTAACTACCTAGCTCTGGTGCATGTATAAAGATGAAAACCAAAAATAAACAAGGAATTATGTACATTTATGCAAAAAAGATCAAGCAGAAAAAGAAAAAAACTCTAATAAATAGAAAAGCAAGACTGAGAAATGGCTGAAATTCTGTCACCAGGCTGTGGAACTCATCAGCACAAAATGTCATTCAGGCCAAGAAATTAGTAAGATTTGCAGAAATAAGAGGAATATCCAGAACGATCATAGATAATGCTAACAAAACCTTTATGAAAGGGATGTAAGGCTTCGTGTTTCTCAGTTTAAACCAATCTGTAACTGTTATGATTTAGGATGAAACATTCACTGGGAACAGATTACCCAACATCTGCCTGCTGCAGGCTTAGTACACAGTCTTCTGAGGCATCTGGCCCTGACTGCTGCTGGAGACTGGAAACGTACTAGCTAGTCCATGTGTCTGATCCGATTTGGCACTTCCTACTTCATTCTGGGCTTTTTTTCTGTTTACCAGAAGTAAAACGTTATCAGAAAAAAGAGAGTTGCTCTCCCCTGTGCCTGAAGACCTGACTCTCTGCACAGGATGGTGGAGATGAACAGAAATAAAACTGACCTGCACCAGGGTGTCTCTCGAGCTAGATACTCACTTGGCAAGAAATACATGAGCACTCGCAGCATCATTTCTTTTCATAAGGCATGACCCAGCACTTCCTTACTTTATCTGTTTCTGGTAGATTGCACAACACTCTGGGATAGATCACAGCTTCATCATGCATGCACATTATTCTCACCCAACCTTTAGTACTATGTTAATTTTAGCACTCCCTACTGTGAATTTAAATCACTGGGACAATTTCACTTACCATGTAGCTCTGACTAAGTCTGTTAGAGAGCAGAATGGATTAATYGAGTTTGCTATTTTTATATCTTAAAGATCATTGTTCCTTTAAATATCACGAGTTCTAAATATGTAACTGAAGATGACCGATGTGTCTATTTTCCACACAGTATCACACAACTTAATGGAGTCATAAGATTTCTGCCAATACGTTATAGGATTTGGAATCTAAATAACTCTTAGATTACTGGTATCCATGTCTCCTACCACAAGTGATCACATACCGTGGTGGCAGCTGTGATATAAATCACAAGAGTATTTCTCTCTATCTGTCATTGCAGTAGCTATGTTCCAGAAGAAGGAAATATGAATCTATCTACAACCAGCTGAAATCCGTAAGACTACATCCAGTGATTTCGGGCCCAACAGTTTCATTGCAATGGTAATATTGTATGCCACAACAATTTGCTCAGATCTGAAAATGTATGCTTTGCTTTTGAAGACATTCTGCAATCCTTTGGATGATCATCCACCACTGATGGCTGGTGTAAAATGAAGAGGATTGGGAAATGACTATATGGCTGAGTGTGACAGAAATTAACAGCTCTGTCCATATCYCTCTCTGGCTGGTAGAGACTTACAGCTGTGTTGAGTCTTTGCCATCAGCTCAACAAGATACTATGTTCTGGAGGACTCTGTATTTAATGTTTAAGATTTTTAGGTAATTTGGAGTTTTAGACAACCTTATTCCTTCAGATATATCACAGTGACATGCTACTTCTCTCAGTAGCTGGATGTAATTAAAGTCAAAAGATTTCTCAAAAGGGTGGTGAGAAGTGTCCACTGATTCAGACCAGGTTTATTCAAGTATCATCTGCTGCCTGTCAGCTGGCTGTTGCTCATGGTTACTGTTAAATATCCTTTTCTTGAACTATCATTATCCTCCTTCAATAAGAGAACGTTTTTACATGGAAAAAATACAAGATGAAAACCCGCAGGAAAATTCTCTTAAAATAAAGAGCAAAGGCATTAACGTTGATTGTACCACTTCACGAATGTTGACATATAATCAACAGTTCAACATTTTCTAATTTTAATTCAAGTTAAGGCCCCAAATTTAGCAGTGCTGGGGAAAYGGCTCTGCTCTTCACCCCCTGCAAGGTCCACAAAGGAGAGACTCTCTGGTGCACTGAGAGGTAGAGACTGAACCTCCAAAGAGGAGCTATCAGCGCTGCTTTTCCTGCAAGTGMCCCTGTATCACTGCAACATGCCTTCTGCTCACCACTCTGCTCAGCAAATATAACTCCTGTGGATATACCACATCCTAGCCCACAACCCTGCGAGCAAGAACAGTATGGGGTGGGGGCCTCCTAAGCAAAGTGCTTTAAATTGTTGCAAAATAGCCACCAGATCCGGTGGGAGGAGAGGAGTCACTGCAAAAAGAGTGAAAGCTGTTTGAAAAGGATTYGGATGTTGATTCTGGCAGAAGAAGAGCTTGTCTCTGGTTCCTCTTAAATTGCAGACAGCCCTTTCAACAATGAACTGGTTACACTGCACACAGTGCTCGGTTGGGAATGAAGCACTGTGCTCGTTGTCACCTTGATGCCATCTTAGTCATTAGAAATGTAGGCGACAGACGCTTCCATTTCGGGACTTAAAACACACTTTTCTCAGGGCTAAGTGGCTGTGAGTTTTTCTCCAGTAATTTCATATTTGGATTCAATAGCTGAAATGAGTTATGAAACTTTCCACACTGCCACATGTAAAGAAGGAACTGTAAAATGTTGATAAGATGCCAAAATAAAGGCAGATGGATATAAAGGTCACCATGTCTGTCTCTCTTATCTAGCTAGGATTTTCTACTGAGCTCATTACCACGGTACCTGAGTTCTTAAAAGACTGTGCTGAATTTGGTACTGATTTTGGTAGTAACCTGAGTAGCCAATCACACATATTAGGTTTCTACAACATCCTCATCCAACAGGCAAAAGCAGAGCCAATGGATCCAGTCCATGATGCATCCAGTCTCAAAAGAAAGAAATGAAAGGGAAAATCTCTTGAGAAACAGTATTTTTTCCCCATCCAGTATAATTTAGGCCACTAAGTCTGGCTAGGATGTTCACCTTATGTGATTAGAAGAACAAGGACCAGTCACTCATATCCTAGCTAAGGTGCCCTGGTTATTTGCTGTGGTCAGATGAGGAAACATTCGTCTTCTGTTTGAAATGAGTCCTCCTTGTCTGAAATGAGAACCCATCCTCATTTGACCCCTACTTACRGGTTTGGGGAAATTTGGGGATGATTTTCTCCATAAAATTCTTGAGAACTTGTCAACAGACCTCTCAAGCCAAAAGGAGTCCTATTGACACCTATTTCTTCATATGATTGGGTGTATGTAATCATAAGGCTGGATCAACTGGAATGCAGGGAACAAGGAAATGTCATTGAAAACCAACAGATTCTTCCTTTAATGTGCCATGCCTTTTTTTTCCCTCTACACTCCTCCCTCTATTCCTCTTCAAGTTTATTATTCCAGCTTCAATGGTCCTACATGACTGCCCAAATTCAGAGGTGGCATCTGTTGCTAGTAAATGTGCCTATATATATACAAAGTGTTTATGGAAAAAATAATATATAGCTTATAAGAGCTAAAACAGCTTCATATTGTAGCACTTTAGACTTTCTCTGGCCTGCTACACACTGATTTATATGTACTCTCAAAATTTGATCCAAGTAGCAGGATATTCTTGTATTTTGGGAGACATATGTTGACACAGATGCAAAACCGATATTAAACTAATCCTCTTTGTTACAATTACAGTTCTCACAGCGTAAAGCTTTGGACAAGAATATTAGAGAGTAAAATGTAATACAAAAAGCTCAGTCAAGAACCTAGTCCCCACAGGTAGCTTAGCCACATTYTTATTGACTTTAGTGGTATAGGCTCAGGACCAGAGTGTAGTACATACAGACAGGGCTCATGGTTACAGTCCTATCCTATTCCCATGTTTTTGTAAGAAGTCTTGATCAAACACTTCTTTATGAAGCAGGAGACCCATGGTTTAGCAGTATGCTCTCCCACGAGCTCATGAGGCCTGCAGTTGGGTAGCTTCAGGTTTATTTCAGATGAACTAGGAAAGCCATTGTAATTTATCCTCTGCAACGAACAAAAACAGTGATATGCTGAGTGTCTTAGTTCTTTGTGCACTGACTTAACAKATTTGTGAATTGGACCTTGCCATAATTACAATTATCCATTGATAAGAGTTATCCTTCCTGTGTTATTCATACTCTTATTCACTACTGAATTTTCCTCAGTACTTTTATAATCAGTATCTATTATGTCCAAGAGGCACATTTCACAAGGAAGAGAAAGCCTAGCACAATAATTAAATATAATAATAAATAATACAATTAATAAAATAAAATTAATAAAATTAATAAATAATACTTTTTAAAGATGGAGACAAAACCCTCAAGCAAGTTTCATTAAATAGAAACTTTAATAAATTTAATTTATTTAACACATTGTCTGGAAATATTTCAGAGCTTTAGGTCATGAATGACTTATTTCCTTTAAAAGTAATGGTGTTATTCCTGGAGATGTGAGCTTGTGTGATTTTGCTTACGAGTAGAAATATGCCTATTCATATAAATCAGCCCCCACAGTTTCAGGAGAGCAGAGGAAGAGGAGGAATGGCTCATCTCTAACTTCTAAGCCATGTCGGCAATTTACTTTTGCGCTCTCCACCGCTGAGATTTTCATTATTGCTTAGTTCTATGGAACTCGGGATTAAATTGTAGGAAGCAATTTTGCAACTTGGCCTTGGGGGCCTCGAAGGCAAGGCTGCGGGGAGAGCAGCTCACGAGCAGACTGCAGGCTGGGGTCTGCCGGGAAACGCACAGCTGGCACAGCAGAGCGCGGTTCGCGCGGGCTCAGCAACGCTGGTTCGGTGCCTGCCTGGGAGCCCTTCCTCACCCACCGCTCGTTAGGGCTGAACCGGTGAAGAGGGGAAAGCCGCCTTCACTCTGTGCATTCGTAATCGTTTTTATTTTTAAGAAACCCAAAATACAAACTCCCCCGGGTGCCAAGACTGACAGAGCCAGTCGCTTACGCAAGGAATGAATCTAACCTGCTGTCTTCACCAAGGCTCAAAACAGCCTATGGCTGGGAAGAAAGTGTAGCGTTTGGCTTTTTGCCCAGAAAATACGACCCTCCTAAAGGTCACTTGCACACGGACACTCACACAGAGGGTCTCATGGGAAAAGAACATGGAGGAAAAAAAAAATCCTTTCTGCAAGGTTAATTGACTATAAGGTGAACTTCATCTGAGGACAGTCCCTCGTGCTGAGTGCCTCCGTGTTGTGGTTTTGTTGGAGGGGAATAGATTATGCACTCAAAAGAGAGTCRGGCAGCAGGAGCGAGTGATTTTTATATTTTGGCTCTAATAAACGGCAGGCAGGGCTCAGTATCCACTGCAGGTTTCCTTTTCAGAAGTGCTGGATATATCACACCTTCTACTGATGTCAGCAAGCACTATTAAGCCCTGGGCACCTTTGAAAATGAGAACGCGCATGTATGTGACTAAATATGGACCTGAGGAGGGTCTAATTTAGGACTCTCAGTCCAGACCTTCCAGGGTACGTAGACATCTAACTCCCATTGATTTTTTTATAAAAGCCTTGGTACCCTCGAAGATCTGAATCCTCAACTTTAACAGGAAAAGAATTAAAACAGCTTGACTGTATTAGATCAGTCCCAGACTCTAGGTAGTCTTTAGGAGATGTGGTTCACATGCATGTATTACATTAGTTTAAAAACACCGAGAGGAACTCTGAAAGCTTATCCTCCCATAATGCCTATTTTGGGGGGATTTAGTATTAGTTTGAAAGGTAACACATCTGATCATGATCATTCATGAAATCACTGATTTCATTTAAATAGTCACTTGCTTTCCCTGAGGTCTTTTCTTTTTCGAAACAAAAGTTGGGCTGGAAATAGAACTTTCCACAAAAAAAGCAGAGTGCTTGCGYTCTTGGCTAGCCACTTGCTAATGTGGCAAAGTGATGGAGAGCRGGGGAAGAGAAATGGATTGTCGTGGATTGGCAGGATAGGATCCTGACACCACGCTCTGCTAACCCAGCCTGGAGGTTTCCCCGTCAGAGCTGGGGCTTGCTCAAGCAGCCTGGGCAAAGCAAGACCGGGTGGATATCCTGACCGATGTACGTGGAAGCCGTCCACAGACAGCTCAATACTTAAGTGTAACTAAGCCTGTAACCACAGGGAAAACTAACATCACACAAGATGGGCTGCTGTGAAAAGCCAGGCTCTGAAAGGAAGCACTTCGGATCCACCTTCAGCTCCAGAGAGCAATGACTGATTGTTATTTACAGTCTAGGAGCACCTGGAGTTCCCAGTTGGACTCAGGACCTCGTTGTGCTGGCTTGTCTCCACTTCCCTTGTCCCGCTCCTCACACAACGCACCCTCCGCTAGCATCTCAGTGCTACTGAGAATGGTTATTTTGTGGCCAAAGCTGAATCCTTTGTGAAACTAATCCTGGCCACACTCTTATCAGCCATATATCATGTTCATTGACTTCAGGTTTCATCCCCTCTGCAGATTGATTAACAGGTTGCAAGGTCCGGTAATCATAACCCAACAGAAAAAGTCAAACAGACCTCTTTTCTTCTAAAGACGGGTGAGGGAAGAAGAAAAGAAATGGAAAAAGCATCAACTCAAAATACTTCCTCTAAGGACCACATTAAAATTTATATATTAAGAAAAGTAATATCATGTATCAAAATGAAGCCAGATCAGCAGTTTTGGCCTTGCTTCTCTAAGCAGAAAGGCTTTGCTGTCTGACTTCTCCTTGGCTGCCTTTCTAGGCCTGCAATTCACAGCTGCATTGAAGCGGAGCAGGTCCAATAATGCCATTTGTTTTCCACTTAAAAAAAAATAAAAAAGAAAAAGAGGGACATATAAATGGATCATAGAAGAAGGGGGCCATTAGCAGACATTTAGTCTGACCACAGCTAGAAGTGCAGATGGTTCAGAGGAACACAGCCAACTTGGCGTTTATATAAGCTATCTTATATCTCCCTCTTTTTTTCCTGCACTGGCACTCAGATTGATTAAGAGGTCAAATAAAGGCTGCTTCAGTGTGAGAGTGCGCATGATATATGACAAAAATTTCTGTCTCACAGTCAAGGCTTTCTAAACAGCATAAAAGACAAATCAATGTATAAACTAATTCTTGGCCTGTTTAAGTCTTTTCTTCCTGAAAGCCTTATGAATCTCTCACTCTTTCTTTCTTTCTTCTTCTTCTTCTTCTTTTTTTTTAAATAACCTAATGACAAATATTTAGAGAAGTAAGTGAAGAAAACCAGGCAGAACAGTGGAATGTGAACACAAGGAGGTGGAATAGGAAGGGCATTTTTAATAAAGCAGGTGAAAAATTTAATAAACATATTTGACTTMTTTGATAGACACAATAAATATTCTTCTTCAAGCCAACGAAAGAAAGGCATGCTTTAGTAGTCTGCCGCCTCTAAGAGACAGTGCTTCATGGCTGCCTTATCAGAGCCCTGACAAATGGCTTCTTGAAGTACAAGGAAGAAAAGCAAAAGCCAGGCTGTAAAGGTCTTGTTTCCTGTGTGACCATCTTCCTCCTGCTTTGTCCAGCCTTTTAACTCAGATGTTTCTCAGGACATTGCACTGCAGAGGGAAAATCRGGACTCTACAGAAGATAATGGTCGTCTGACGCGGACAAGATRCCTCCTACAGTAATCAAAGTTACCTTTGAATGTTTTTAGACGCCTAAGAGCAGATCCACAATTAATTTTTAGATATTTCTCTTTCAACTGTTTYAGGGATCTAGGTTGTTTAGACATCTAAATAGTGCCTCAAGTGTAGGCTCCCAACAAAACAACCCTTGAAGATCCAGTCAGGGATGTATTTGATTCTTGGAAACCGTCTGGAAGTAGATCTTTTCTACCAAGGTTTAAGCATATTAAATTTATTCAGTATCTGAAAGTCAAGAGAAGTTTGGAGCGTTGTCAAAGGTAAATCTCACTCCTAAATACAACTAAAAGGCCGGAGCCCAAGCTCAGGTCGCCACAGCTCAAGCAGGCTGACTGAAGCCCTGCCTGTGCTTTTAATGCTTCATTATCCCAGGTACCACAGGGATGGATACATAGAAGACAGATGGAGAGGTATTCCTGAGCATCTAAAGACAAGCAGATCAGTTAGATCAGGTTCTGTACACCTTGTTTGAATAGTTAATCACAGGAATACAGAGATGAAGAAAACCACACGGGTCACTGAGCCCAGGTCTCTGATATTTTCTCATTATGATTTACAGCCTGGATAGTATCAAGAGCATGCCAGGTGCTTCATATAGTCAGACAGTCTGACAAGCTGGTATTTAGTTTGAAGCCAAAGGAGGTCTGCCAGCTCTATGAATCAAGAGTGGTTTTTTTTAATTTATTTTTTATTTTTTTATTTCATTCCTGGGAGATTGCTAATCCTTTTGTTTTTGCTACACTTTGCGGGGTGATATTTTGCTCACCTCCATTATTCTTGACTGTGCATCGTATCCYTGTGCTTTAATTTAAGAACTACAGTTGTTAAAGCTTTCTTCATAACTCTGCTGAGTTGGTAGGTATCCTTGAAGGTATTTTGCTTTGGGCTATTCAGACACAGTTASAGGCAGATATACTCAATGACACTAGTTAACAAATAAACATACATGTCTGTCTGAGCCTAAGCACGTATGCTGGCACACTCGTACACATTCACCAAATTTGTACATATTATTTAACTATATAGTCATACGTAATGTAAATGATTCTTAAAAATCCAATTGAGATTAAGAAAGGCCCAGATACCTAAAGGGCCTGATTGTTTCTTTTCCAGACAAAAACCCATAAGACAATTGCCTTTTTTAGTTGGGATTATTGATGCAGTTTAATCACTCTGAATGTTCATAACATAATTATTGGCATCTTACAGTTAAAATTGATAACCAAAATTCATGTTAACAAAATATGAGCTTATGGGGCAAAACCACATTGTTATGTTTGCTTCAAGGAAGTCTTTCACAGAATCTGAAATATTGGAGTACATTTCTCTATAAATATCTTGAAGAAAGAAAGTTTAGATAATTTTAGCAGCGTTTCTTGTAATGTAGAAAGACGACATTATTGAAGAGGTCCAATCTCGTMGGAAAGGTGTTTACATAAATCATTAATAAAAGATTTAGATATGATAAGTAGATATTTTAAGTTTGCTACTGACAGAAGTAGCAGATGCTACTTYATCATACAGATGAGGATAAACATATCAATAAAAGATGTTATGGATTATTCTACACTACAGCATCCATTTACTTTTTTGAGTCAGACACAATCAGATTATTAATTTTTAATAATGTGATAGCCCTTGGTAAGTTATTTATGAATATCCTTTTAATATATAAATGTGACAGCTGAAGTTTTTGTTCATATGATTTACATTTGAAAAGTTTCTTCTGATTCTTAAAATGACAGAAGTATTCATTGAGCTATTGTTTTGGGTAATGAAATGTCTTTGAAATCTGGCTRATAGCAACAAATATAAATCTGTGAAAACCACTTTGTAGACACCAGTATGAAGAGATTACCTAGACTACTGAAAATGGGCATGAAATGACAGAACTATCAACAGAATATAAAAATTCAGGCCCAGAAAGACATTTGTTATAGCAGGAGTATTTTCAGGAGTTCTTACAACTAGCCAGTGTAAGAAAGTATAAGATGAAACATTTAAAGTTAATGCTGCTTAGATATTAAATATATCCACACCTGAACATGACTAGAAAAGCCAAATGTAAAATGCAGAACCACCTAAGAAAATCCTTAAATAAAATCCTGGAACATATGGCTGAAAATATAAGTTCAGACACTTAAAACAGAAATTAATTTGCTGGACAATAAATTGCAATAATGTGCCAAAATATGACAAAAGATAGGCATGGTAGACATCTATAATGCAATAAATACAAGARTGAGCTGGACACAGTCTATTGTGCCAAGATTTTCAATGCACAAGAAGAGGGCACGTTATTACAAGAAACAGAATCCAAACRACATACAGAAACCTCAGAAGATGCCTGTTAACCCTCCCTGCAAGATGGGTAATGATCTGTTAYGGTGGGACAGGCCACTTAATGGATTATCGCTTAGCTTTTTAGAAATACAGAAGTATTCAGCACATTAAGTAATGATGTACTACTAGCTTGTAAATGACAAATTGTTCATTACAGGACTTCAGAGAAGTTAATAATCATGATAATGGACCATGAGTCACAAGTGTCTCTTGTATATCACTTTTTCACATTTATAGACAAGTATAAACTTATCACGTCAAACACTTGTAATACATAGTCAAGTGGGAGAATCAATTAAGCTAGTTGAAAGGATTTTCAGTGAAAACTGAGGGAAAAGTTTATCCAGTGCACTGCTGTGTCATCAGAGAGCCTGGGGAAGCAGAACAACATCTTCACAGCCAGCATGTAACAGGCTTCTTGAGGTAAAGACAATTGGCTTTGAAGCAGCTGTGTGGCTTCTTCCTAATAAAATAACTCAATGTGTTACACTGAAACAGAATAGAAAAAAAGCCATAGAAAACACTAGTAGAAAGAAACTAGGCTCTTGAGAAAATAGTCCTTGGTGACCATGAATATTCGTCATATAGGGCAACAAAAGACCCGTTTCCTGAGGACAATCAGAGTGATTGACATCCACTGCCACATGTCCACTCTGTTTTTTCTCCCACCTCTGTGGAGTGAAAATCTGTCCCCATTTCTAATTATTCACTGACTGAAGAAAATTACATTATTCCTAACACTTGCCAAAGGAAATGAGAGGAATATTCATGGATTGCAACACTAAAAACGACTATTAAGACTTTCAGCTGGACTCTGTACAAACAGAGGCCACAAAAGTTCTTCTGAGATGCAAATGAAATGATAAATAATCTGAAAATGCCTAGTCTCATTGCAAAAGCACTGGGGGCGAGCAGCTCCATCACTTTTCCTGGTAGTTGGATCCTATGTTTAATTAACTTCATTGTTTAAAAACTCAGTTTTATTTCAAGATTGATGTTATCCAGTTTTAACTTCTAGAAACTGGATCTTGGCATGCGGATGTCAACAAGACTGGAAACCTCCTCACAGGCATGTATGTTTTCTATAGGTAATCTCCTATAAAGTGATCAAAGGACCTTCCAGCCTTCTTGCAGGTAAGAGGATCAGGCTGAGTTCCCCAGATCTCTGCAGTGTACCCTTTTGATGCACACAAAAAAAATTGATAGCTTACAGGTATTTGGGACAATATGTTTATAATATGGCCAGGCAAGTTATGACAGAGAAGTTTTATGGAGATAATATTAAGGCATTGATTTTTATTATGGCAAAGAAATCCAGGATTGGTTCAGGATATTGTTAAACTTTCTCCTGTTTTATAGCACTGTATGCCAACCTACATTTTAATTAATACTTGTTAAAGAAAAATAGGTTAAAGTATGATTATGTTTACTATTTTGAAGCCATACAGATCTGAAGGTAAGACAAAAGTCTAAGCCTTAGGTGGACAGAGATTTTTTTACATTAAAAAAATATTTCTAATCCTTTTTTGTTGTACTACAATTCTAAAATTTTCTAATACAGTAAGAAAGCACACATCTAATATATTTGGAAATCTTTTCTKCCAGTAAACATTGGAATTTCTTCCTGGGACATGGGGGCCCAAATTCACCCCGTGTGATTTTAAGTACTTATGTGGGTCTCTGAGTTCTTTAAGGTCTGGGTTTCATTTCTTGACTGGAGAGAGTGGGATGGATGCATCTAGAAGGCAA
>NW_028186923.1:3750385-3770521 GCF_003343005.1 Rhea americana
TGGGGGTAAAGTCAGAGCAG
Source organism: Rhea americana (assembly GCF_003343005.1). Lineage (NCBI taxonomy): Eukaryota > Metazoa > Chordata > Aves > Rheiformes > Rheidae > Rhea > Rhea americana. The sequence goes on from NW_028186923.1 coordinate 3,750,406, forward strand.
AATACACAAACCGTTGTCTTTGATATGGTCAATTTTATCCTTTACAAGCCTAACAAGGAGTCAAGATTTTTCCACCAATGCTAGTTTTTACAAGTAAACTAGAAGTTTTGCTAAAACAAAAAACCCCTTCCATTTCCAGAAGGAACTGCAGCATTTTTTTAGAAGAAAGCAAACCCAGAAGTGTTACAAGCCCAGTCACTTCCAGGTATCTCTCCAGCCAGTGGAGAGAGACAGAAACTTCCAAAGGTGGATCATAGGAATTACCTCTGGGCAATTCCACACCTAGATGAAACACTCCAGATGATACTCTATCAGCCTGTCCTTCTAGACCCCATGGTGTAGAGTAAATGAAGTAGCTAACATCACACAGAGCTGCCTTTGATTCCTCAGCTCCTGGGGCTGATTAACTCCACAGAGACCGGTTGACTGTGCATAGTCTTTGGGGTGATTTTGGAGCAAGACTCATGCTTCTACTTCTAGACTTCACAGGATGCTGCCCTAATCCTCTCATCACAGCTCCCCTTGCGTGAGATAAGACCAGGCAGCCCAAGWATACTTCCCTTGGCAGAAAAGCGTTGCTTGCAGACTCTTGGACCAACTTCAAGCTTGCTGTCTTTAAGTAGTTTATCCAGTGTAATGTTTTAGACTGTTCCAGAAACATAAAAAGGCAACTAGCTCAGCTCATCTGCTAGTTTGTTCCCTTGCTRTTAAATCTGTTATTGAGTAAACTTGCTGTTAAATTCCAATATTCAAGCTACAGTTGTTCAGTAGCCTCTATTTTTGCTGCTGTCAGTGTAAGCCAATGCTACTCTCATCTGAAGACTCTGATGACTAATTCACATGCTACCTGTGCTCCGGCTTTATGTATTAGTTGAGATTTTCAAATGGTGGACAGACCCACTTACAACCTATTTTTTAGTGAATCAAGAGTAACAAATGATCATACATAAATAGGAGCTTACATTGGTAATGTAACATAGTCTCTGCTAACAATATTCCAATTCCTCTCTTCCTACATCCAAGAGGAAGAAATAAATGGTAAGCAAAGTCCACTGAGTTATCCAAGCAATTATATCTATTTTTCTGATGATAATTAATTTGTTATGACAACACAGGAAGGCTACCATCACTGCTTGTAAACACGGGCTGAGGTTATTTTATAAAACAGCAAAGCCACCCATTGCTGTTGTCCATCATTTATTACTTGCTTAATAAATACTTCAATTACATTTAATAAATAATGTATTCAGGCTCACTGAAGTGATAATTCTTTAAATTAATTATTAAATTCATGCAAAAGGTTTTATTGCAAGTACTACTAAAGGAAATTTCTGCCTTTAATCTAAAGTGATTATTCATTATGTGCAGTAAAGGCTCCATTTGCATATTATTAGTGAAGTAACCTTTAGCCTTCCTGGCAACAATAAAGATGCATCTTAATGTTGCTGTGCATTAACGTTCTCGGTTAGCCTTCCAAAACTAAAGTGACGATAAACAATATGTAATAAAGTCTTTGTTTATGGCCTTCTACCAGCTGTTTTTTTGATATTCCAAATACACTACAATGACAAAATGTCCAGTAAATGTATTACAGCAAGTTGTTAAAAGGTGTTGCCTGCAGATGGTTAGCTGATGGGAAACAGTAAAAGTGGAACCGATAAATGCCCTTGAGGTCTGAGCAGTAAAATCATCTCAAAAAGGTTTTATCAAAGCCCTCCCTTTGGTGGTCTCCCATGCACTGAGCTGCCCTGTACTTGCTGTTTTCCTTGCCTGTTACACAGCAGGACTGCTGGGAGTTAGCCATATTCTTTGGCAATTCTGAATTCCCCAGATGGTGGATTTTTTTCCTGTCTTGGGTACTTATCTGACTCCCAGTGCTAATACAAAGCATTCCTGACACCATCCTAGTGCATCTATCCTAGTYTCCCCTGCAAGGTGGAGGGGAACTGTCTTCTTTTATAAAAGGGGATCTGRTGCTCAAAGACGCAAGGGACCATATTTAAAAATCATACAAGTGACTCAGGAAATCTGAGACTTCACAGCAAAAATTGTGCATGGATGAGGACTATTTCATTTGTTTTGTTGGAGGCATAGCTCAAGTTAGTACCACTTGTTAGGAAGGAAAGTCCCACGAATTTTCAATGAGACAAATTAGAGCAGCCCCCCCCCCCCACACACACACACTTCTTTGCAGATATCCTTGAAATGGGATTTTCCCCTTAACCGGGAATGGTCCAGGTTAGTGACTTGAGAGGTCCTAGTTCAGTGCAGTGAAGATTACCARCTGGGGACTGGAGAGAGTTCCCGTCTGAACTAGCCTTCTCCTGCAATATTGTATTGCTTGCAGAGCTGAGCTGACAGCCTGGTGCTAGATGAGCAGTAATTACAACTGATTCACAGTTCTGCCTGAAATTGCACTTCAAAAGTCACCCCTAAGTGGTTTGCATGCATTCATCTAGCCAGGTGAGACGTGAACTGGCTGGATCTCCATGTTCCAGGGCAGTGGCCTTTCCTTCTTGTAGCCTTCTAAGGCCTGATTGTGGAAATATTGGATATGTGTGTACTCCAGGTCTGATCAAGGCTGCAGGGAACTCCCAGCCTGATCCTCCAATTTTCCCCACAGAAACACCACCTCGCAGCATCCTGCAGCTCCTTCCCTGCCCATGCACCTTAGGATCCTTGCACAGGGGGCACTGAGTACATGGTGCCTCTCAACTAGACGTGGATGCAGTGCATCCAAGCACACAGTGAGCGATGAAGAACATAGAAGAGCACAAACCAATCTCCAGTATGAACAGTGGGTGCAGAAAAGGAGAAAAATTAAAAACTATTAAATTACAATCATTGTTTCCTCTCCTACAAGTTTACAGTCTCAAGCATAGTGAGKTTTTTAATGGATGTTCTTAACATCGTGATTTATTTCAGCCATTCATTGTGAAGCCCTTACATAAAATGGACTCCAGAGGGACAGGATGGAAACGAAGTCTTAAACTGACTACAGGCTCCTTTACCTAGCCAGTCAGGTGGAAAGACGYTGTTTTCTTGAGAGTGTATTCCTCATCTTTGTCTTTTCTGATTTCTAGTACAAACCAAGTACAGATTCACTCAGCTGCTGGATACTTGTAAGATTGATGAAAAATGAAGTCACCAAATATATACTAGCTGAAGCCTGTATTTTTAAAGATCTTAATCCACAAAAGGAAAGGAGGCACTCTTTTCCCATGAGTTAGCTAACAGGCAAGGTGGAATTTGTCCCACCAAAACTCAGAATTTTTGTAGGTTTTGTTGTCTAATTGTTCGTGGTCAATAAAGAAATGCACCCCCAAATGGCAATGCGATGTATCCAAAGGTGCATAGTTGGGTCAGGCAGGATARTGCTGTTGCAGGGGCCCAGATCTCTCCACCTACTGTGGAGGGACCTTGACACTTTATGCTGGTGTGTCTGAGAACACGAGAGTTTAGTGAGATGATCCCACCCTCTGTAAAATCCAAGCAGCAAAAATGCAATTGGTAGTTTACTCTGCATAAGCAGATCAAGGTAAATCATGAGAAGGCCTCGGGATGTATATTAATTTATTAGTTCCCTGGGGAAACAGCTTTACCTACATTAGCATTTCACATTTAATTAATTACCAAGAGTTATCTATGGTGAAGCTCCCTTTCCTCCCTCATGGAGCCAGACCAGTTTTGCTCTTTAGCCAAATTTTTGTAACAAATTCTGAGGGCTGCAGGAAGAAGCTGCCAAACTGTGTTATCTCCGTTCCCAGATCTGATTCCATATTAAGGGCATCTTCATTAACAACAAGTAACTCATTAATTCCTGCAAAAGTGTAATATACATCAAATCTCTGCAGGCCATGCTTAGTGATAAGAATGAACTGAGCATTTTACGGAGCCAGGCTCCCTTCCCCCACCCTACACGTATTCACATCTCTAACACGCAGACCTCTGGTTCACCTTTGAATCACTTATGTTCTCTTCACCGCAGCAATCAGCTCAGTCCTACATAAAGTGTAAAGTGCTGACATTTTCAAGCATCCTAATGTTTCTTGCAGTCATCTAGCAGTCTTTCAAATGCAGAATCCTAGATGCCCTTGCTTTCCTTAATCAGCTAGCAGTGAAAAAGAAAAATGGAATAAAAAAATCCCATATATCCTCCTGTCCCTTTCCTCCCTGCAAGTTTGCTGTCCACCCAAACTGATCCCCCACGTCCCTCCCGTTATACAGATGTGGTGATGTCTCCGAACGCAAATATTGTAAACCTGAGCATAACGCCACCGATTCACACTAAGGGAAATAAATTTAATTCACTCAGCTTCTCATCATCTTACAGCTCCTTTAGGGCTAATCATCTGTGTTAACTTTCTCTGGAGTCTTTCTAATGTCTAAGTGCCGCTGACTATTTTGTAGCCGAAATACGTGTGGCAAGAGAACAAATTGCCCCACAGTGGATTTCTTTTCTACAACAGTGGTTTTGCTAGTAAAGGGAAAAGAATCAGGTTTACAGTGGTGTTGGTTTAAGACTTGGATGGCAGGTTATGTGGCTGACTATAACAGCTTCGTACAGCAATTTGTAGTCAATTTTTCTTTCTTGAAAAAACTGTACAGTATTTATGCATTCAGATAAACTTTTATGCCTATTCAAAAGCCACAATGGTCCCTTTGGTTTTAAAGAGAGAGAGCCTTTTCTCAACATCCCTATTTCTTGAATTACAAAATTTTAATAGCTAACCAGCTTGTTTTTTCAGATATATAATAAATACAGTCTTCAGTAGCAGGCCTTGAACACTGATAAAAGGATACTCATACTGCCTGACTTAAAACTTAGCTAGAATGTGCCTTTTAGAGGTATTACCCAGTGTAGAAGCACTTTTGTTCAAGGTTGTGGATTCAAATTCTTATTCTTTCATAGATTTACTCTGTAATTCTGAGTAAGGACTTTTCAGCTCTAAAGTACTGCTAATAATATAGATATATATTTTTTTACCATCTACCTAACGTTATCCTTAGTTTGTTTATATGTGTTTCCATCGGGCTGTGAATTGCACACTGCAGAAACCAGCACAATTTATTCTCCTTTTTCCCGTGGCCACCTTACTGGATTTCATCTTTGCTTTTTTCCCCTTGACCTATCTTGTTACTCTGATCTTAATGGCCTCAATCACCATCGAGAATTGAACCCCTAGAACCAATCCTCATCCTCTGACCTTTTCTCTCCTGCTCATTCCTCAGTGCCAAGTGCCATTTCTGTGATATTCTGCCATCAGTGTAAACTGTCTATGGTGAAACCAGAACTTGCCACCTATCCAGCTGGCTTCTTCTCTTCATCATGAGGAGTGAGTCCAGTTTCCTCCTGGTTTCTATGCTTTAAGGAGAACAGGCCTCTAATGGGCATTTTCCTGGTCTTACTGTAGGTTTGAATCCCCTTTGGAAAGAGCTCCCCTCTCTCCTTCTGTTTTCCCTCTGAACATACATGGAGTCTGGGGAGATGAACCTCTTACTTTGGGCTATATCTAGATGTGATGAGTAACACGTCTTGGGTGTCCCCARTTTTCGAAGGGATAAAGCTGAAATATGAGAATTTTCCTCCACAAGAAATCTGGAGGTTCCTTGCTTTCCCCCAGAAACCTTTTAAGGAAGGCAAAACCAAATGATATGCTTACACCAATGCAGAAGAGCTGGCTTCTTTCTGGCATTTATCTGCAGTAAATGAAGATATTTATCTGCTTCTCAGTTCTGGGCTGAAGTAGGGCCTGAGGTTAACATCACCTTCCTCTCCAGCCCTCCCACTTAYGATGGAGGGAGCACATTCTCCACAGAAGTGGAGTAGTGAGGACTGGGAAGAGCCTCATTGAGATTAGCCACTCTCAGAAGGGGCTCAGCCAGAGAGATGCTGTGTCCAACCCCAGTTCTCAATCACTCCACTCTTGTTCATCTTTTTTTTGTTTCTCCTTGCTTCATTTTTGACACAATACTTATTATGTGAACTAGAAATGGATCCAGGATATTGAAACTGTGACTTCTTCCAGTTGATTACCTAGCCACTTGACCAGTTTTCTCTCACTCACCAGAAAAAACACTTGTGACCTGAAGATGTTTTTCTGAAAAGGATCCTTCCTCAAAAAAACAAGCAAAAAAACCCCACACCCCTCCCCTCAGTTTTTAAGAAGTGGCGTTTGTCACTGGAAAGTCACAAAATTCCCAAATTCTCATTACAGCATGGCTGGTCATCATATAATTGTTGCCCGTGCCAGGGGGTGCTATGGCCTAGCACCCCAGATTAAGGGGCTTACTGTGTGTCCTCTCTCTCTACAGCATGAATTGCAAAAGCAGACTAAGAGTTTGTTTTTTTCAGACAGCAAACTAAACTTGTGGCTACTGGCATCAAACATGCCTGTCGTATTTCAGCCAGCAAGCACTCTCCTTATATCTCAAGTTAGAAAAATAAAGAGTTTGATGACAATTATAGCAAAGAAGATGGGTGAGGAAAGTAGGGAGCAACTGTCTGGCTCAGACACAGTAGTATTGACCCTGCTGTGAAGGGCTCAAGTCAATAACGRCAGGGTTTGTTTTCTCTCATTCCCCTAATGCAGGTCTATAGCTTCATCCTTTTTCTTCTGCAATATCCAGATGATGCAAGTGCTGCTACAGATGCTGTTCCAGCCTCCGTGTGTTCTGACACACAGATTACTTCCCCTGGCATTACTGTATGGCTGAGCTTGTTGAAAAGAAGAAGAGGAAGGAGAAGAAGAAGAAGAAGAAGAAGAAGAAAGAAGAAGGAGAAGAAATTTTTAATAGTTGTACTTTCCACTCATTAGGTTCAATCTGTTTCAGTGGAAGGACTGAGCGGAAAAAGAAAGGCAGCAATGATTGTATAGCGCTATTCATATGCTTAGGGTGGAGGATTTTATTTTGCTAAGCCTTCCAGGAAAATAAACCTCGGATAAACAGAAATGCTTTATAGAGGTATAAGGCTCTTTTGTTACCAATCAATGATGTTTTGGCTTGCTTTGACTTCTCCACTGCCTGTCTCCATCTTCACTTGGATGTATCATTCTGAGTAGTCATGCTTCCTTTGGCTTCTTTGCCTATTGATTTAGCTAAATGAATATTACATCCACCTGAATGTCTGGCTTCCTCTGCTATTTTTATTTTTTTTTCACTTTTTTAAAATTACGCCTCATTTTTGATGGAATTTCTCTAGAGTAATAGAAAGAGAAGACAGGTGAAAATGGAAATGTTTGGATTAAACTGCTTTAGGGGATTCACTAGGGTATRAGGAAGGTCCAGAAAGAAGTCAGGAACAGTATTTTGCATGAACAAATGCTTATTAGTGGATACTGCTCTGCTACTCTGATGTTTCTTGTTTTCAAACGGTAGCTGTATACTTTTAGCTAGGAAGAAGTAAGGAGGGTGAGGCAGCCCATCTAATTTCTGAATCATCAGCAGAGCTGGAGAACCTTTTTTTCCCCTGTGTCCATTAACTAAAAGGAGCCTACACTCYTAATTTTGGCAGCTCAGTTTAGTAGTTAAGGCTAGCTGGAAGCAATCCCAGATTGTGTTCTCTTTTTCCTTCTTTCTTTCTTTCTGTACTTAAATGAACATGGCTCCTGCTCTGTAGAAACAGTATCATGAGGGACTTAAATGTGCTGAAAATGAGGTGTAACAGGGACATACTAAAATTCCTGTCAAGCATCATTATCATTAGGAACCAAATAGCTAAAACACGGCTAATTGCACCACCTTATCCTTAGCCTTCAAGCTGACTGTAAATTGTATTGAGGGCAAGGATCTGATTGGAAATCAGAAAAAAAAAAGCTCTATATCACTTTTCCTTCCCTTAGCTCTTCCTTTAATCTTTCTAAGTAATTATCTACCTACCGTGAAGAAGGCTGGCTCCTGCACTCCTGACCTCCAGCCCAAAATCTCGCATTCAGCCACTTTGACACTCGATCTGCATATTTTTAGTGATTATGATGTTAACACTTCACTGCTGGGACCACAAATCCTACCACAGAAAGAAATTATGTCACTCTGTAAATGAGTGTGACTTGTTCAATAACCTGTGGAGATTTTGCCAGCCCGGAAGGGGTGGGACATGAAAAAAGGAAAGTTAATACATTTAACACCTTTCTCAAGGTAATTCTGATAGGATAATRTAACCTGCTGATACTTCTGGTGTGTTTTTCTGATCATTTTATAAATGTATACAGTGCCTCAGTTTCCTCAGACAGGTTACATGACTGTGATGTATGATGCTTCCTCCCCTGGTTGAGCCAGAAGTCCATCAAGTCTCTAGCACGCAGATGGTCAAGCTACCCTGCAGACACTTATGTATTGCATGACTAAACTAAGCTCCTGTTAGTCCTTCAAAATGTGTCTTCAGCAGATCTTAGGAAGATAGGGCCTCGCCAAGCCCACAGTCCACAGCGTTTGTCTGTTGTAGTGCCCAGTAAGACGTAGGATCGTCCTAAATGCCAGTAACTAAGGTAAGAAGCACATGTGGTGGCAGATTAATGAAAAAAGTCATCATCAAAATATACCTGAGTGGTAGCTGAGTTTTCATGGTGTTTGCAGTGTTTTCAATGCCAAGCCCTCTTGCTGACATGCAAATACCTGTGCCCACATCCTAAGACTTCTACAGTTACATGAAAAGTTTCCATTGACAAGCAGGGATTTTGGATTGAGCCTTCTTATTAAGGAGGAAATGCTTCACTAAGACCTGTAGCCCTGGCTCATACTCTCCCATCTCTACTGCGCAGCTGACCCTGGGAATGAAATGGCATGGTTAAGGAACCACAGACACCTTGCTAAGAGACAAATGAACAAATGTGCTCTTTTTCTAGTTTGTCTTTTTTTTTTTTGTTTTTGTTTTTTAATGCTGCCAAAAACATTGCCTGGCTGCTACCTGGTAGTTGCCTTAAAATCCTTAAAACCCACCTAATCAGTGTAACCACTGATTATAACTCTTTTATATGTGTTCCTTTCCAAGTGGTTTATCTGTAAGTCTCTTATTTTTATATCCATGYATGTTCCTTTTCAACTGGCTTTGTCACTTGTTTGTGTAGCAATCCATTACCTTACAGAGACAGATACTAACTTCTTTGGCTATAGAAATATAAWTATTAATAATATAGAAATTATTGTAAACCCCCCAGAAAGCACAAATCTTTYTTTCCTGCCTTTAAACTTTGGCTGTTGAACTCAACGAGACCATGCCTGTTCTCAGAGTGTTTGCACTGCATCTGGTGTTTCCACCGCAGAGAAAGGCAGGATGCTGGTTTTTTCTAAGAGCTCATCAGAGGGGAATGGGCCACCCCTGCCATGGTCTTCGTTCCACAGGAGGCAGGTAGGAACAAGGATGCTCCTGGGCTGATCAGTGACTAAATCTGTTTTAGCATCAGATTGTTGACATGATATTTTGTCTTGAAGACTTAAGAGAATATGCTCTGTGCGTCAAATGCATAGGCAGGGAGCTGAGAGCTTTACTCAGACCTAAGGCAAAAGCTGGTTTCATGGTCAGAGAACTAGCTACAAGAGATCTGCACTCAGATCCCTTGCTTTGCTGCTGCCTACCTGGCACTCATCGCTTACTGTTTCTGCATAGATTGCCCACATAGATGTACAGCTAACTGTATTTTTCTTTTCCATGAAAGTATAAACTGAACAACATCATGTGCTCAGATAACACCAACCTAGAGGCTAAACAGGTCCATGAAATAGGAAAGAAGGGTAGGCCACGTCTGATATGGATTTTTGCCAGATTYCTTCTGCTTTGGACTAAGGGGAACAAACTTATACTAGAGCTGGCCAGGTATTTTCTGGAAGAAAGTTCTCTATTGGAAAACATTGATTCGATCATAATGCGATGYGCCTTGGGAACGTTTTGACATTGCTGGGCATTGTCAGACCAGGTGGGACTGAAGGTGAAATGTAGGCTCCCAGGAATYACTAAATCACCAACCTGGCAAGCAGCCAAGTTTTGTGAGCCCCCAGATATATTTGGTTATTGGGCAATATAAAAATGGACTGTTAGTGGACAGTCTGGTGTAGTGTTGAAAAGCCGTCTTTTCAGTAGGACAGATAAGAAGATGATGTTAACTTTTCATTCCCTTGGGATGGGATTTTTCAAAATGTAATTCTTACAAAACATTTGATTCTGATATGGGATAAAGTTATGTTTTTTTGTTTACCATAATGTCTTAAGTTTGTAATGAGCTTTGAGAATGGGTTGATATTTTTGAAATAAGCATGGGTTTACAGGGGAAATAGTCTTTACACCCARCAGGACTGAAACTCTGCTGTACAATGGCCTGCAAGAGAGCAGAAAACAGTCCATCATCTCTGGATACAACACAAAGTCCTGTTGTCAGGCTGAATCAGTCAACTGAATTAGCATTAGTAATATCAGCAACCATAACCCTTTTGATTTCTGGTATTTCTAGAATGGGTTTATCACATCAATTTAGAGCAAAATCTAGTGGAAAGATAGAGCAGTGGCTCAGTTTCTATTAAAGTCCTCTTTGTCTTCTAGCACAGATAGAGTTCACAGTGATACCTAATGCTACTTTAAAATATGAAAGATTATTATGAATAGGGCATCAAATTATAGAAAATACTGGTTAGAATAATTACATTATCATATTTTTATATGGAAATTATTTTCCAGGCAAATGTCGCCTGTTTGGAGAAGTTGAAAACAACTCTAAATACATCCTTCTGTATGTCACAGAACAAAACAATTTTAAAGTTTAAAACCCATTATTTTAGAAGAGCTATTTATTTCAAGTAGGTGGCAATTTTCTTCCCCTCCCCCAACCCACAGATTTTAGTAGCTATTCACCTCTAGCAATTTTCATCTAGCCTGTTCTTTAGAAACCAATTGCAACCTTTAAAGTAGTCATCTATTTCCAATGGAAATCTTCACATCCTGCTCTTTAAGCCATTTTTTTCAAACTCTTAATAAATTGCCTCAGGTTGTAGAGTTAGTAATGACACTGAATAGTGGAGGGCTTTCATGAAACATTCTGCACCTCAATTCTCTCCTCGCCCTTTCTTTTGTCCACTGCTCCTTGCATTTTTTGCAGAATTTCAACAATCACTCACTCAAAAGGAACAGATGCCTTTATTCTCTCACAACAGAATTTGTGAAATTTGCCAGATAAATGGGGATGAAGGGGGACATGTAAACACAGTCAGCTGAAGTGGTATTGGATCTCAAAAGAGCAGTAAATACTTAGCTCTTACAAAGTACTTTTCTTGGCAAGAATAATCTCTCCAAAGGAAGAAAGAAGAAATCAGAAGGTGACTTTATGTTACTGAATTTACCTCCTGCTGCTGCCTTACAATCAGTGTCTACAGTGAACTGGAAGCTTTTAGAAAGCTAGGCTGGGTATTGCACCACAGCAGTGTGCTCTGCAGGCAAACGCCTTGCGTAAGGGCTAGAGCTGAGAGGTTGCCCTAAGGGATGGGAAATCAGGATCCATAAACTTGCAAGTCTGCCCAAGTGCCTGGCTGAGACTCTGAAAGGAATCTCCAATGTCTCCTGGGAGATAAAAGTGCCGGGAGGACGTGGCTCAGGGCATTATCGACTTTCCTGGTAGACAGCACACAAAATTAAAGAAAAAGCAAATTCCTCAGGCTGCATTCGACTGCAAATCTATGCAATCCTATGCCAAATTTTAGATCCTAAAGGTTATAGGGATATCATAAGAGAAGTAGGTGTCCTGAAAAACTTTGCTGTCAGGTAGGTAGTCAAATTGATATAAGTCCCTACTTTAATACTAAGAGGGTAAATGCAATCCTAAACATCTAAGCAGAGGAATCGTCAAATAACAGCAGAGAAGTAATATTTCTTGGTGTGTTAAGAAACCGTTAGTGGAAAATGGTATCCCAGTACTGGTTTCCACACTTCAAAAGGAGACATGGATGAATCAGAAAGCATTCAGAAAAGATTTACGAGCATGATTTAGAGTCTGAAAAACCTGTCTCACTGTGAGAGATCTAAGAAGTTCAATCTATTTAGCTTATCCAGGAGTAGATTAAGAGGTGAATTGATTATAGTCTACAAATATCTACKTTGGGAAAGGATTTGAGAAAGCAGACAATTCTTTAATTTAGTAGAGCGAAGCTTAATGAGATTTGGTAGTTATAGACAAAGCTACTGTGAACTCAGAGTAGAAATGTGGCATACATTTTTGACTGTGAAGATAATTAACCATTGAAGCAGCTTAACTGTGTATATGGAAGACCCTCCGTCACTTGGAAACGAGCTAAAGATAAACTATTATTTAAACTGAATTAAGTGCTTGGTGCAGTCATAGCTAGCAAGGTTTTGTGGTCTAGTGTTAAGCACATCAGATTAGATGGCTATGATGGTCTCTTCTAAATTATAATTCTTCATTAATTATTTCTGTATCAAAGGGATACTTCTTCAGGAAGGGCAGGATTTACTCTGAAGACTGCAATTAAAAGCACTACATTATCACATATTTAATTCTATTGGAGCATAAATGAGCTATAAAATTTAAAAGGCTTCAAGAAATAAAATGTGCTGCAGATCTCAGGGTTTGGCATTTCTCCCCTGAACAGTCACTGGTCACAGATTCATCCTCTCAGTTTTTAGCCTTTATCASACATCCAAACTTGCCCTTTAGAGAATTTAATCTTTAGAAATAATAATATGGGAAAACATCCTTTCCTCTTCTCCATCTTTGCTGTGCTCTGGGATCAAAACCCCCCATCCCCTCTGACCTGATAGGACAAAAGGAGTGTCAGAAAGCAAAGCAGGATAATTAGGACATGCTCTGTTTTTTCCAAACAGCTCTTAAAAAACCTCATGGGCAACATACAGCAATCACTACGTTGTCATTGTGCATGCCAACTTGTTTCTAAGGATGCTAGTCACCTAAATTTGCAAAATTAATTGATGATAACTACACATGGATAAAGGAGATACTAAAAAACAAACAAAAAATCCAGGCTGCTGCCCAGTTATTAGCGATAGAAGGAAGAAATGGAGGTTTTCTTGTGAGCTCTGCATCATGCTGCTGTAGCTGTAGAGACCTGGTGGAACAAGAGTCAAGACTATTAACTAGTGCACATGCAGTGGGGACCACGGAGACGCTCATACTTCACCAGGATTCTCCATGGTATAACAAGCCACCAAGTTCCTGCACCAAGGAATACACTCACTGATATCAGTTCAGCCCTACACTGAATCTGCTCAACCTTCACCACATTCACTACTTGTTTAGGTACTTCTTTCATGCAAGACAATAGAATCTAAGCAAAATCCATCCATATTTCTGTGACTCTCAATTTGCATTGGGATGGTCCTGTCTAGGTGTAAAGCAACTGTGCAGTTTCTGCACTAAGAAAGGCAAGCCTAGAGGGGTTGAGTCTTAATATTCAAGGAAGCATGACACTGTGTGAACTGTGCTTCTCCAGACATCTCCTGGGAAGATTAACTGCATTGTGGAGACCTGTGAAGACATCTAGTCAAGCATACTCATGCAGGGAAGGGTGCTTTAGTTTCCTTGAGGTCTGATCATGGTCCTGCTGTGTTGGGTGTTATACAGAAGCAGAATAAAAATACGGTCCCCGTTCCAGAGAATTACAGTATAATTGGAAATGAAGAGATAGGAGGTGGACAGAGACAGACACGAGGAAGCAATGAGACAGTACAGTGGTCTCATGACACCTAAAAAGAGACAGTTGTGACAGTCACACAGAAGATTCAGCCACAGCCACAGTTTTCTGCCAGGTGAGTCATTATAGCAAAATGCTTGTGGAGRTAGAGAAAATGTGATGGCTTCTAAAAGCAGAATAAATTAATGYGGAAGCAAACACTTCCCAAGAGGAATGCAGTGTAGAAAATATATGAAGCTTTAAGAAGATCCTGCAAAAGATCCTGGTGATAACTGAACAGAGGGTCTCACTGCAGTACCAGAAAAACTAAAAACAGTGTGAAAAGACAAACTGCCACAGGCTGCTTTCAAATCCACTGGAATTCTTTGGACCTCTCAACAAATATATTGAATAGAAGTATGTTTTAAGGAAATGATAGAGTCCATATATACAAATGTATGGTCTTTCAAAAAGTTTTTGCAGATTTAAAATAAATTCTGTATTCCAAAGTGACRATATTGGGCTCACTCATATCTCAAAATCAAAGTATGTGCTTTGATTTGGGCCACTAAAATATGACATCAGAAGGAGGCAAATGAAGTAAATGAAGTAAAAGATGTCAGAAAGGCCAATGTATGCAGTGCATTATTTGCTTTAGAACGTGAAAGGTGAAATACACTTATCAAGTTTGTTTTTCACAAAGAGAAGTCTTTGGGAGAACCTCCCCCTAGTTTGGGAAATACACCAAGAGAAAAGACAACCACAGTGGAAACAATCTGGTGCCATTAGGCTCATGGAATATATAATTTCCCTTGGATTAGGATGTTTGCTTTAGGTTGTTCAATCTCTAAAAGAATATACAGACCTTCTCGTTTCCCTAGGCAGCTTTGCAAGCCTTTGTCTTTGAGTTGTTCATATTTGTTGTGGTTTCGACCTCCTGTGGTGGGTTGAACTTCTGTCTGGAACACAGAGATTCAGTTTGCCACAAAACCAACATGAAAAGCCATTTGGGGCTTGTGTGGCTGGATGACTCAGTACCCAAAAGTCTGTTTATCGCTGCATTTGGGGCAAAGTCAACTTTTTGTCTTGTGATTATGAAAGCAGATTCTCATGAGGTCTTACAGAAAGCTGTGGCGCATTCTTGATCACTATTTGGCAGCCAAAAGCAAATAAACCACACTTGATCTTCCTAAAGAAAAGGTAATTAGGATAAATTAAGTAACTCAAAGCCATAAAACAATAGCTGAACGGAGCTGCTGGTGATCCATGAGCTAGAGTCTAGAGGTTTACTCCAGCTCTGAAACATGGTAAGTCCCACGTATAGCTCTTCATAAGATTAGTAGGCGTGATAAGCATAAATTTAAGACACGTTAGCCTTTCTCCCTTTTCATTTTTCTGTCTCTTTTCTGCTTGTTTAAAATGTTATATAGCCCTGTATAGCACCCACCACACCTGAGGCTATCATGGTTGGACATTAAGTGATTCAACAGTCAATGATTCAGCCTTCAAAGAACAACCAACCCTCCATGTTTCTGCAAATAGCAAATTTGAAAGGGAAGGAATACAGCAAAATTATCTGGAAATGATTCATTTCAATTTGAACTTTTTCTTTTTCTTTAATTTCAAGTGTTCTATAATATCCTCTTGTAAAGGGTATTTTCATACTTGTGTCCCAAGACATGCAAGCTAAAGCCAGGAATTATTTATTTGCAGAAGTCCGATTCAGATGTATCAACAGTTTTTATTTAAAAAAGAGATTATTTTCTTTGATCTTCTCCCCTCTTGCAGACTCTGAAGGAAATCAATTTTTCGGTACACAAGATTCATTCCTGATAAATCAATATTTCCAATGGAAAAAGACTGGTTGCTTGACAAGATCCCAACAAGCTCTAGCAAGAGCTGACAAAGGTCAAAATTTGACAAAAACTTGCCATTTGTTAAAGCTTTTCCCCTTCCACTGAGGCATCTCTGGACACCTGATCTTGACTATCAGCAGCTCTTCCGCCTCCTGACATCAAAACCTCCCCTAAGGAAACACCTGCCTGAGTTCCCCTGCTTGGGAATGGTGGTAGAAACTTTCTCATGGTGCGATGGGACAGTTTGGACAGGGAAGGACATCTGAGCTATTTTCACCAGCTCTTCAACTTTCCCTCCCTCCCCCTGCCCTGCTTGAGGGCCAAGGTCTTGGAATACAAAGTCCCCAGATGGAGTTAAGTATTTTGCAACCCAGCTGTAGCTGCTGGCAATGCAAACTCAAAGTCTATCCTAACCCAAGAGGCATCTGTAACGGATGCAAGGAAATTAGCAAGGAAATGACTCAAGCTAACAGTGCGGACACACATCCATCAGGCAGTTATCTTTCATACAGTCAGGTCATTTATGTATCCACTCTGGTACTGAATGAGGCAGGCCCTGTTCCAAAACAATAGCTGTGATAGTCAAGATGGACAGGCAGGACACCAGAAATTATTAGAAAGTTTCTGAAAGACACAAAGGACTGTGAAGTGACAAATTTCCACTGAAATTTGATGGAAGCCAGACACCAGTTTTTATTTATCCTATTGAAAATTTCCCTGGGATTTGAGATTTTTGTGGAACAGATTATTCTTTTATGTTTGTAAGGAGAAATTGGAAAGCTGATTCGTTGAAGAGGGTAGGAACATAAGAGAGAAATCCTGAGTAATTGATTGGGTAATGAGATCATTTAGGCTATAGCCTTTATGTGTACATGTTCTGCAGATCACATGTATATATGTTGCACATTGCAGGAGTTAACAGATGATGCAGTCAGATATTAAGATGAAACAAAAAGAAGTTTTTACAGAACACACCACTGGATTGTTGAGCTTGTGGCCACAGGATGTGGTGAAGACTAGAATATAAAGTGACCCAACCACTTATGCTTTCAACGAGTCCTACAAACCCTGCCAGTGCAGAAGCACAGTTTGAGTTCAAGAACTGATTTGTTCTCAGTATCATGATCCTCTGCTTTTTGGAGAAAGCAACGAGTTTTCTACCTTAGTTGCTCTGATGATAGTTATTTTGAGRCACTCTCTCTCCCTGGGAATTAAATCTTGGTGCTTAGATTGAGGATTTAAAGAGAGGGAATTACCCGTGTGCTACTTACCCACCTCTATACTAAGCTGTGGGTTAGAAAATAACCAAATGCACCCAACATGATGCACCCATATCCCGTGCATTTGCAGTACAGATTTCTCCTATGCTAGGAAGCTGACCCGTAAGGCTCTCACATCTGCTACTGCTCAGCAGAAGAGCAACAGTGTATCAGYCATCTTCCCATCAGCTATGCTTTGACCTTTTCTGGTGACTTCCCAGATGGATATTTTGTCAGTTCAGTCTCTGATACATACTTTCCTGAAGACTTTTGCTCCCAGCCTTGTCCCCTTTAGTGAAATCCATGACTTGTGCTTAATACAAGGAAAATTCAAATACTTTACATGGATTCTTCAATAATTYTGGCAGCTTAAATTGAGAATATGCTTCCCCTGAAATCAGATTACCATCAAGCAACTGAATGCTAAAGATAAAATTATCAGCTCAGGCTCAACATCCTTTGCTGCTCTCTATCCATCTCTCTCCAGCCCCTTTTTCTTTTTTTTTCTTTCTTTTTTTTTATCCTATCAGTTACTTCTTCGTGCTTTTCTAAGTTATTCTCATGTTCTGTAGTACCCCTCACCTTAGTCATGAAAAGCTCATGTTCTTTTCTAGTTTATGCTGGTGCAGTTCTCTGGAGGTCAGAGAAATGATTCWGGATTCACACTAGCATAACTGCTATCATAGGGTGACCATAAATACTCTTCCAAACTCAACACGGCCTCATGTCAGAATCATAGTTTCCTTTTGGATATCTGACTTTTACTCCATGTGGCATCACATTTCCTATCTAAAAACAGCTCCTGAGCTATGCCTTTAAAATAATAATGGAAAAAAAGTCCTACAAGTCAAGTAATAAACTAGAAAGTGTTTGTGATTTCCAAGGATTTTGAACCATTTGTGAGAGTGTAGAGGTCTAGTTATTGTTGCAGATTGGAAAGCAAATATTTTTTTAAAGTCCTTACATTCTTTATTAATCTAACTAGAAATTCATAGTTATCTATAAATCTCACTTGACATCAAAATTCATGAAAATAAGGTTTAGGATGAAGTACTTCAGTGCCGTGAAATAAATTCAGATAAACACTTTTTGCTCTTACTTCTCAGCTTATTTTCTCAGTATAAAATATTCACTTAAAATTAGGTCACTGTCTAAGCATTTCAATAAGATAGAGTTCTTATGATGTATTTGGCTTATTAGCCTTTCATGTTTTTGTGTCTTCTATGCAATTTTAAATATGCATTTTTAGTTTTCCTTCCAGACATACCATCTCTTCAAACTCATTTTCTTAAGAGCAACTGCCAGAAACTGCCATGGAACTACCATGGTTTCTCCAGAGCTTCAATTGCCAATGCAAATAACCTGGCACCTGGCAATGCAAAYCCATGGCACTACACATACACTGTAAAACAGCTCAGAAAATTGAAAGATATTGGAAAAAAAAAAAAAAAAAAGAAAAGAAAAGAAAGTCCAGGAACTTTTAAATCTGGCTTAGAATTCCAACACAAATTTTCCTTGCCCTTCCTGTGACAAGCCAAAATGGATGTCGCTTCATTTGCATTCCTATGGTCAGCACAGTGACAATAGAAGGAAAGTTTGTAATTTGGGGGAATWTTTTGTGTCCATAAGTTCTGTGCAACTCTCAAGACTGCTGATTTCTTGGCTGACACTGTGGGCTGATGGTGCCTTGTGGCAGGTGTGTAAGGTAGGAGCTACAAAGAGTGTGTTTCTACAGGTTTAACTAAAGAGTCTGGCCTTGGTGCACAAAGTTTGAAAAGATTCAAACCCTTTCTGAAGATATCACAGAACGACCTAAAAACTGCACCAACCAGCGAGTTGTAAAAACAATATAATTCTATAACTAACCCAAGATTGTCATCATTATTGTAAAATCATCTCAGTAACATCAGCAAAGTAGAGCTGTAGTAGTTCTCTGAGTCTAGGAATTGCCTCAGGTGATAAAACCCCTCTCCTTCTGGAAGGAAATGATTTACCACTCTTAGACTAGGACCTGGGTTTGGTGGCACTGGAATTTCGCGTGTGGGTTGTGTGAGTTTTTATCTGATAATGGAGGAAAGCCGTGGAGCTGCCCAATGTCATCACGTTTCTTCCATTTGTTCTGGGAACAGAAAGTGGATTGCCATCATGTCCAGATGCTGCCCCTCACTAAAAGAAAAATGCTTCAGAATTACTCTAATTGGTAGTCTTAACAAAAAGGCCACATTTGAATGGGAGGAGGAAATTGGTTCTGGTGGGTTGCATCACCATTCATACACAGAAAGGACACTTTCCTTATTCCTTTCTGAGAGAGGATCTGAAGACATAGGTAGGAATTTTGTTTCCAAATAAATTTGTTACGTTTATTTCTTCAAATTTAAAGAAAAAATATAGATCTTTAAGGAAAATATATTCGTGTCTAACTTACTGGTGGAATTACAACAACATRGCTAGATAAACAGAAAGGAAGAACTGCATTCTGCCGACTTTTCCGTTGATATAGCCTAAAATTTCATRTAATACTCAAGTATGGATATTTTTAGATGAACTATCTAAACTGCAGTTTTTCTTTCAATTTTCTGCACACCAGAAATTCTCTTTCCCAGCTGAGGCTCCTGATCATGGATGCCTTACTGTTGTCTCAGGTGTGGTTTCTGAAAAAACAAGGTGCTACTACTATGCAAGGACTACCATGGTAGAAGCACTTGCTCCCTCCCTGACTGTGCTGAATGTGCTCAGTAGATAAAGGACTTAATTCCAGTTTATTTTCTACAAGCGATTCTGCATTCATAAAGCTTCTTCTCCTGTTGGAAGAACCAAGGGTAGATTGAAAGGCAAAGAAAAGTGACAGACTCTTGCAGATRATTCATCCTCTTCTACCAGAAAGCTAAAAATAGTAAAATAAACCAAAGCGTCTGATGTATAGCTGACCCTGGGCAGATTTAGCTTCCGCTGTTCATCCTTTGATCTTTTTCACATCCTGAGCATTATATACATTAATTGTATCTTCATCATTATTGCATCTGCAGTAAGAGTGGGGACTCTTAGAAATCAGCTCTTATGAAATGAAATAATTACTTGAAAGAAGTGTGGGCCAGCAATCTGTGAAGCCTTTCTGCAGGGAAACCTGTGCTGGTGCCGTTTCAGGTATGAAGAAAATCTTATGAGCTGGAAAAATGTGCCATTTCCCCCACTGATTTATCAAACAAATATGACACCTCTTTGCTGATAGTAGCTGATATTAGCTCTTCCTCCAAATCTGTGTATGAACAAGACATTTTTCAGTATTGCAACTGAAAGAAGATATAAAAGATGAGGGTCCCAAAAGAAAGCAGGGGAGCTGAGTTTGTGTATTTAGTTCCTCTAAGGTCCATG
>NW_028186923.1:3770666-3772273 GCF_003343005.1 Rhea americana
AGTATTTAGTGAGGCCTATTTGGTAAATCTGTGAGATTAAATCATCTAATCTAACATTGTGCATAATGAAAAGATGACAATATCACTTCATTATTCCTAGATTAAGACAAATAACTTGTGTTTGACCAAAGCATTTCCAGGAAAGCACTTGATCCTAAGGCTTCCAGCAGAAGATTCATCTAACTGAATACTGCTGTCTGCAATATGTACGTCTATATTTCAGCTAGCCACCTCRGCCTCCCTTGAAGGTAATGGATAAAAATAGACATTTATAGGGCACATCTCATCCTACAATAAACATTTAAAATAGGTTAAAGAAATAGTGCCTATTTCTTAACAGTGCTCCTCTCAAGCCAATGGTAGTCTTTCCACCAACTCCAGCAAGCTTCAATTGTAATACAATGAACCATGATTTGAAAAAATAGGTAAAGGTAAGACCATAAATTATTGTAGTTAATCCTACCTATTAGAGAAAGTGAAAGAAGGAAAGAAGGAAGGAAGGAAGGAAGGAAAGAAAGAAAGAAAAAAAAAGAAAAAAGAAAGAAAGAAAGAGAGAAAGGACATTACCAGTATTTGTTTACACTGCTCTTGTTCTTTTGTAAACTCTCTTGCRAAGCTCTTTCCTATCAGATGGATTTGGGCATCAAAATCCATGTGGTTAAAAATGCCCTATTGTAGCRTTTAAAATACAAAGGATACACTAGAGATGGAAGCKTTATGAAAATTTCTATACCTAAAGCCTAAGATATTACTTCTTCTGGAATAAAACTAATATTCCTGCTTATGCGTATGAGGTGGAGTTTACCTATGATGTAACCACTGTATAAAAATTACTAGAGTGATTTACACAGGTCACTAATCTCTCACACATACTAATCTTTCCCTCTGAAAATATAAATTAGAAGCGTACTTTAATTCCTGTATTTTCTTCAAAATGTGGGTGCGCAGGGAGGAGTTTAAACTCATAAGAAAGCCTTTCAACTTGGCTGTTGAAGGACCAGGTGTGCAGCCTGCAGATTTCCCCTAAAAATGTAGCTAAAAGTTGGTGTGAAGAACTAGAATGGGGCTCTGGCTTTAGACATTTCTTTTTTTTTTCTTTTTCAAAAAAAAAAGAGCTTTATTTCCCACAAAAGATTTGATAGTTAAAATGCACATTTCATTTAACAGCGCAATAATATGTAATACGCACATACACAGACACAGTCTGTCACTTTACATATGGGTTTTGTGAGGTTACAATGGCCATAAAAAAACAACCCAYAGTTTTGCTGAAAAAGGAGCCGGGCTTCTTGCAAAGTTCCCTTTCACAGAGCATCACGGTCTTGAACAACAGCTCCCAGCTTATGTCGAATCAATGGTTAATTTCAAATCTAGAAGTTGATTAACTTTGACTCATAGCATAAAAGGCCATGACCAATTATTATTCAGAAAAATCCTGCTGTTTAGCCAAAGACCATACAGAGCAATCCCGTACTTGATGTGCWTGTGATAAACGTTCACATGACAAGGTTATTTGGTGTACAGTGGCTCGAGGGGTTGTCATAGCAACCTGCGCACAATGCCCATAAATCTGATGTGTAGTTATCCTTGCTGTGTATGCAAAAAAA
>NW_028186923.1:3772398-3776494 GCF_003343005.1 Rhea americana
AAAAAAAAGAGGAATAATGAATTCTAAGGTAATAGACTTCTTCAGATTATATTCCCTCTCAAGAAGAGTACTCCAAGAGCTGAGACAACCTCTTCAAAGCCAAAAAGACTTTTAAGATAATCATTATGGTAGGAAGTACATAGGTCATCATTAATACTGAGCAAGGAAAAAAAGAGCTCTCTTGAAAAATCTCGGATCAAGTTTATTGATTATTTTACATTACTCAGGCAAAGAGCTGACTGTAAGTGAAAAAAAAAAAAGACAAGCTCCTTCATTTTTATTTTGCTTTTGTTTTCCAAAAATGATGAGATGAAACCTTGCAATCACCTGTCAAGTAGGACATGAAAAAATGTCCTCCTTTCTGTACAAATGTCACCAGGATAAGAAGAATCTATCTTTCTCTACAGTTCTGTCCCATTTGAATAYGGGATAAGAGGAAAGAGCAAAGTGAAGAGACTGCTCATTTTGGAAGGGGAGAAAAKGTTGGTTTGTAGCTAAAGATGGAGCAGTAGGAGACCAAGGGTTTTAAGCACCAACATGCAAAAACTTTCTGTTTGACCAAGTTGCTTAAATTCTGTGTCACAGTTTCCACATCTGTATAGTGGGAATGCATGGGTTCAGTCCTTGGTGATAACTTCTCACTCCAGAAAGAAATAATTCTGGGGAGAATGGGGATTTTAGAGTAGAAGCACTTGCAGGGAGTAAAAGAGAAGCTCTGGGCCTTTCAGAGCGGTACTGGGTAGAGCSCTGCTCGAAATCTTCCCATGTCAGTGCCCGTCTAATCCATACAAGGCTGCACCCGTGTGAAATGAATGGGCACCAAGTAGCAACAGCAGTGGCTTTGTCTTGTATCTTCACCTGGAGTGGTGGAAACCAAATACATGTATAATAGAGCGTGATGAGACAGCTTTCAAAGCGTTTGGGAATCTCCTTTGGAAGATGCAGAGATTTATTATTAGTTCCAGCTGCACAAGTATTCCTGACTTAAGGGCCCTGAGCACAAGCAGAGCAAGAAGTTCCCAGATGCAGAACAAGAAGACACACAATTCGGGATCACCTTCCTGCTCCAGTGATCGGGCTTTTCACAAGGCGCTGCTGCAATAAGGACAGAAAATGCTTCTAAACATTGAGATGTCCCCAAAGTTTACTAGGCTGTAAGCATRATGTGGTATAACATATTATCCTAGATAAAATTCAAAAATATAATCTAAACTGCAAAAGGAAGAACAAAGAACAAAACCTAYTGGAGAGATATGAGGTGTCCTGACAAAGACACTTCTGAAAAGTGGTTCATCTTGGTCTAATATGAGTACACTATACAGATGACCACTCTTTGGAAGAGCATGTTTCTCTCTGTTGACCTACAGAGGTGCTGGAGTCACTAGRTCAAGTTTAGATATCTAAAGACGTACAGAGGAGTAATCTTACCTTGTAGGTGTTTATAGTGAAAGTGCCTATATGTGAGCTAGATGTCTAGTATCTCACTCTACTAGGGGAGACTGAGTCAAGACAGACGATGGGAATTGTGGAGAAGTTAACTTCATCCTTGAGCTGACACTTGGTTTTGGTTAGATAAATTGCTTCGCAAGCTCTATTGACTATTTTGACTGGACCTCTGTTATAGCAGAAGCCTAGATGCCTAGTTCATGTGTCAATTGCTTTATTATGGACGCCTACAGCTAGATTAAATTAATCTCTCGTGAAAATCCTCTCCTTTTTCACCCAGTGTTGGAAACTCAGTAATGTTCCCTGCCTCTCAGACTCACATGTTCCTTCCTCAGTGCAACTGAAAGATTCCTTCATACAAAAACTCATTTYGCAACACTGCCCTCCAAAATGTCCAGTTGCTATGGTGCTGTGTTTTCAGTGAAACGAGGTATTTCCATAGGGACTGTCACCTTATACTGAGAAAACCTGCTGCTTTGCCACTACCAACAACTTTTAGAGAAAGAACCACAAAGTCTCAGTATGTGTGGTCTCACACAGTGTAATAAAATGTGTTCCCTGGAGTGTGATCC
This sequence comes from Rhea americana, assembly GCF_003343005.1. NCBI lineage: Eukaryota > Metazoa > Chordata > Aves > Rheiformes > Rheidae > Rhea > Rhea americana. Next base: position 3,774,417 of record NW_028186923.1, read on the forward strand.
AGCTCAGTTAACTTTATATATCCACCATATAAATGCAAAACTGAAGCTGGTCATCTTGGGCTCCCTTTGTGGTCCATGGGGAGAAGGGAAAGAGTGAAAGCACTTTTGGGGCATGATTCGTCTGACTGATTTTAGATCTATTTCAGGATGAAATGCATCACATCCRGACAGGGAGCCTGGAGTGACTAACTCAGCAGTAAGCACCTATATGGCAGACATCGTCAAGAGACAACGGTTTCAGTGCACAGTGCGCAGTAGCAACCTCATGGAAGATGATCATGACAACCTAATCCCAGAGCAAGAAAGTGAGCAGTTCATTTCCAGATAAACTTTACACAGAACAAAGTACTGCCATCAAGCTCCTTTTTTTTTTTCTCTCCTGGGATAACAAGATCTTGTATGAATTAGTGATTCCTACACAGAGCCTATAGGACTTTCACTGCTGCTTTTCTGAATGCATTTTGAAGAAACAAGTAGTGACTACTTTGTTCCTCCATCTTTTCCTGCCTTCCAAAGGAAAAATAAACACTCAGTTATATGTGGCAGTGGGGACCCCTGAAACAAGGGGAAGCAAGAAGAAAGCTCTGTAGTTTCTCACATTCTCTGTTTCTGCTTGGCAAGAGGGWGAACTGGCCCAGCTGTGTGTTCTGAGGGGATTCCTTTGGAAAACGGCTCTGGTGTGAAACTACCAGGCAGGCTGGCAGCTGCAAGGAGGTTCCTCAAGTCAACGATCCCACGTCATATCGTGGGGGCAGGGAGTGGAGCTCCTCTGTTTGGGCATTACTGTCTACATTCATTGCATCGGTGTCATGCTTTAAATCTCAATGACTGAGGACTTTTGCACTTGCTGAATTTCTTCTCTGCTGCATCTGCAGAAGTGAAAGGTGAGCTTAAAGAGAAGTCCACAGGAGGCCCCTGAGTGGAGATGTTAGCAAGAAACATTTTTTTTGGTCCATATTTCATCATCAAAGGGCTGCTCAGAAAGGAGATGAAGGAGAGAAACGTGTTAAATTTAACATGAGGCATGCTAAAAGAGAAAAAAAACTACCAGATGAATAAGAGAAGCATCTTAAAACAATAAAATACAGGATGTCTGGACCAACAGCACATACCACTGGAGTTCTCCAAGTTCCTGTTTCGTGATCTGAAAATAAATACCAATGATTTATCGGTTTGGCTTTTTCTTTTTTTTCCTTTTTTTTTTTAATAAGACATTAAAGTTTATTACCTCACTTGACAGTAATTCACAATCATTCTAGAATGAAGCAAGTTAAGTGGTACTCTCCTCCAGTGAAATGCTGCAGGAACTAAAAAAAAGTTGGAGGCAGACAACTTTTCGTACTGTTTTTTCAAGTAATAGAAAAAATGCAATCAGATGGTAACTTCCCTATTTTTTCTCATAAGACATTGRTATATGCAGCAGTGAATATAAATCTGCCAGTTGCTGCGACCATGACACAAATATGAAACTGTTGTTAAGCATAAAAGTGAAAGTATACTCGGTTTTGGGCAAGTCCCYGTGGCTGGAGTCATCAGACATTGTCATGTAATCCTTTTGATGACGATGGATAAATGTATCTTGGTTAATGTCCTAGTTGCACTGAAGTCAAGGGAAACGTTGTAATTGCTTTCAGTTGAGCCAGATTTTTACCTCTTTATGGTCGGGTATATTCCCTTTAATCTGAAAAGCCTTCAACTACATGTTCTGCAAACTTGACCTCAGCTACAGGCACATGGATGGATTAACCTTTAGCAAGTCAAGCTGTCCTGACTTTAAAAAGCTGCAAACAGATGTCACAGTCTCCAGAAGAGCCTTGGCTCAGCCCCAAGAATGGTGAATTTACCTCTCGAGTGAAGTGGGGGCAGTTTTCTCGTGTGCTTCTAGTGCCCGGCCCGTTGGTTTCTCGCGCTTCCCGACATACAGCCAGCAGGCTTGTGCACAGCTACAGGGGTGCAAATCATTTCAGGTTTATGCCTCAAGCTTTGCCCCCTTGCTCATGTGTCCAGAGGCTCGGTGTTTGCTTGGACTGTGACTATATCCCTTCCTTCATTAGATTAAACTAATCAAAAAAAAAAAA